>NC_137436.1:40970042-41112542 GCF_964374335.1 Astatotilapia calliptera | reverse complement strand
TTACAATAGCAGATTACAACTCAGCTCATTTTCTGTTATTTTGTGAAGAGTTCTAGGCAGGAATTATAAATCGTTGCAGAAGTCTTTGGCTTCACATACAATCATTAGTAAAACTTTGTCAGACTTATCTGTTTAACTGCTTGTTGAAGCCAACATACACGGCCTCAGTCAGTGCATTTAGACATGTTGTCACCCGAGTTTCAGCGTAGGGTAGAAAGGTGGTTTAAATGAGGTTGCATCTGTGATGGTTGTCAGTTCAACACAGTGTGTTTAGTCAGTTTAAGAAACTGCTGATTCACAGAATCACTCTATCTACTACAGCAGGCTTTGCTGCTATTGGCTAAAAACAGGAAAGTGAGGCTAAAGTTCACATTGGCTCACCAAAGAAGACTGATAACTAGGGCTGCACGATTTTGCATAAAATGAGAATCACGATTTTTTGGCTTAGAATTGAGATCACAATTCTCTCACAATTTTCTTTTCCAGTATAAATATTTATTGCACATATTACACATAAACTGAGCGCAACGCAGTAACAGCGAGGTCTAACTAGCGTGTATTTCCCGTGTCCTGTTTGTACAGTAGCATCCAATCACTAATCACAGTTATTGACTCGTTTTTAAAGCCAGTTGGCCGATAGCTTCTGGGGATGTTACTGCCACCATCTGGCAGGTCTTCCATTCTCTTTAGAAAAACTCTGAGGTTATGGTGAGGCATGTTGCTGTCGTGGTTGACGATTGCAGCTGACTCTGCATGTCCGTGACATCACACACATACACACAACTGTGTGTGTGTTTGTCTGTGTGGGTGTGTCTATGACTTCAGAAGGATTTATATTGGCTTTCATTCATTTCCTGGACACTCTAACCTTAAGAGAAGTCTTCCTCCTGTGATTTGTGTCGTGGGGTTTTGCTTTTTGTCCCATAAAGAAGATGCTCCCCCAAAATGTAAATATGGAAATTGATGTTTGTCCCCACAACATGAGTAATACCTGGACTGCTTACACACCTCAACATGGAGTTGGACCATTTACCAGGCCTGGTGAGAACACACACAGGGATTCAAGGAGAAAACACTGCCAGGGCATCGCTCTCGCCCACACACACACGCACGCACACACACACGCACACACACACGCACACACACACACACACACACACACACACACACACACACACACACACACACGCACGCACACGCACACACACACGCACACACACACACACACACACACACACACACACACACACACACACACGCACGCACACACACACACACACACACACACACACACACACACACGCACACACACACACGCACGCACACACACACGCACACACGCACGCACACACACACACACACACACACACACACACACACGCACGCACACACACACACACACGCACGCACACACACACGCACGCACACACGCACGCACGCACACACACACACACACACACACACACACACACACGCACACTATAAATCTTGGCACAATGTTGCACAGAGCATCACTGATAAATAAGCTAAATAAAGCAATAACAACAGTAAGCAAACTCATAATAAGTAAATCCGATATAAAAATGGTTTTAAATATAAGGCAGGAAATGGAAACAGAAATCTATTTGTGATTGGTTGAGCATGCCAGGAGGTGGGCTGAGCTGTGTCACATTAGAACAACAAGATGAGTTTTGTATTGGAGCGGGAGATCGATGAGAACAGTAGGAAGACATCCTTCATCAGGTGCTGTTGGGAAAGTTTATCGAGCGGCTCGTAGTGGAGGACATTAATTTGACAGGAGTCGGCCTCCTGGTCACGCTGCTCACTCCTCTTACCTGTCTGCCCTCAGCCGGCTGCCTCGTTAGACACATCGGCCACGACAGATCACAAGAGGCGATGTGACCAACATGGGGACAATGACCCTGTCTGGGTTCTCTCAGCTGCTTCAGATTGGGAAAGAAAGGTTTTCTGTCCTTGTCCAGTTAGTTTGGACCAGCAGTAAACAAAAATCCCAAATACTATGAAGAAACGAAGCAGCTCTCATGTTATTTTACTGACATTATTATTAGTTATGCTCAAACATACGCTCGATCCACCTTTATATCATAACGGGATTCTCTGTAAAAGAGATGGAAGTGTTCGATACAACAGCTAACTGATGTTTTTGACTGGTGGAAATGAGCAAAGAGGAGCTTATTATTCCTGTCAGCTTCTGCAAAGTTGTTGAATTGTAAGAAGACGACACAAACAGCAGTGCCACCGGAAACTATGACTGGAGAGCTGGTGTTTGAAGGAGGAGTGTACCTGACAGTATTTATAAAGATGGAAGTTACAAGGTGTGACACTACCTGCTGGTTTCGTTTGGGTCGGTTTAAAGCCCATTGTTGGTGCCATCTGCTACATTCAGAGCCAGGACAAAATACGGAGCACAGGGGAAAACTCAGAACTCAGAGCTCAGTCAGAGCTTACAGACTGGCCCACACATGGGCTCATTGCTATTTATGCTACATCAGGCTTAGAAGACAGTTTGCATTCTTGTAAGACTGAGATGATAATAATGATAAAAAGCCAGCAACAAATGAAATATTAAATATCAGTAAAAAATGAACATGGTATGAAATGCAGCAAGATTAGTAAACATTTGTAAATGTTCTGCATAATATCTGACTTATATTGAGTGTTTATGTCTCTGTTTATGTATGCCAGTACTGGGTTCTCCTCTGCAGCCCACCCATCTATTTATTTCCTAAATTTCTGTGTTTTTACATTTTTTTTAAATCAATTTCTGCTTAATTATGAAAATGAGGGGTCTGCCATTCAAAGTGTGTTATAGTGTCGACAAAAGTCCACAAAAGGAGCGGCTGCCCCCAGAGAAATTAAATGCTTAGCAAGTGTAACTGAAACATTTTATCTATTACCTTTACTCTTTTTAGTTGTATAGTTATTGCAATTATTCACTATTCAGCGTTGATGCATTTTCAACATAAATGTTTTTCTGCTTTTATATTAAACTTTGGTTTTGTGGTTTGTAAAGCCTGTGCGGGTCCTGGTAGGGACGAGCGGATTGTCAGTCACAACCACACAGTAGTCGTCAGAGCTCTCTATAAAGATCTTATCAGCATAGCAATAATTATTTGATTAATTACCAGGATGTAATGGCTGAGACCACAATGAGTTCTTTCTTGGCACGTGTGGATATACTTTTGGAGTTAACTGATTCCAGTTTACAGTAAAAATGTAAACAAAGCTCCGTCTGAGTGATGCTGATTCAGTTTGTTAGGATTCACTGACATCAAAGGGAGACATAAACCATGAATCAAATAAATATACTGCATGAGCCTCATATAGGCACGTTCTTGTGTTGATGGATGATCGAAGAGCACAAACAGAAGTGGGAAGTAAACTTTTGAGTGCTGCACCACCTTCAGAAGTTGATGAATACATTGCCTTGATCAGAGATCAAAGACAGCATCTCCCATCTCTGCCTCCTCTAAATCCCAACCACATCCACTCACAGAGAGTTACTTTGACTTTACAAGCTCTTTCTCATCCTGTGCACTTTCCATTGATCAATTAGTTTAGGTATCTCACCCTGACAGGGAACACGTCTCCTCAAAGCATAGATGATGTCCCAATCAAAAGACTAAATAGGCTATATATCTCCTGTCTATGTTTATGGCTGATAAGTAATGGAAAAAGCAGAAGACCAGGACTTTACATTTAGCATATGTCACTGTGAAGCTAAGTGTACACTGACAAAACACATCGAGACAACACAGGATCTAAAGAAAATTCAAATTCATTTCTGTAAGACAGTTCAGTTCAATTTTTCATCAGATTTCACCCACAAGTAATTAGATCATTCTCACGAGAAGAAAAACAAAGTGTGGTTCGGAATATTAGTTTGATACGTTGATGCTTCACGTGTTCGTTTCAGAGCAACGTTAGCCTGAGTTCTTTCATCTGAAATTACCTGAGATCTTCATGATTTATCACTTCTGGATTATATTTCCTGTCATGCCACCTTTTTATTCTTTTTATGTTTTTGAGGTCTGTCCCTCTTTTGATTTTATTGTTTAGTTATAAGTGTTTTTGTTTCTTGTGTGTGAGTTTCTGGGTATTTTAGCTTTATGGTTATTCTTGTTGTTCTGTTTACTTGTCACGTTTTTATTCACTGCAGTAGTTTCAGTTCTTTGTGTCTCACTTTGTTAATACATGGTGGTTATCATGCACAGTCTATGGTTGCTTCCTTTTTACTTTGAATGTTAATTTTCTTTTGTGTCTATTAGCAATTTGCTTTGTGCCTTTAACCTCCTCTGTGATTGTTTTCCACCTGCTGTTAACCCTTTACTCTTTCATTATTCCTGCTCTTGTGTTTTCTTATTGTGACACTTTTAAATTATGATTTATTTATTCTAGTCTGTGTTGTTTGCACCTTTGTTCATCTGCCTGAATTTTTGCTATTGGTCTAACAAAGGCTGAATTTAGTTACTATGTTGGACCAGTGTCCTGCTTTTGGTTCATCTGTTCCTGGTAACTAATGACATTGTGTTTGTATATCAGCGTTGGAAGTATGTTTGAATTAAGTGCTTTAAAGTTCACTTTACTAAATTATTTTTAATTCTTTTTTTTCCACATTTCACCTTTATTAATGCAGTTAAATCTCATTTTCAAGAGTGACTGTTTACCATTTCTGGGTCCAAATGCTCAGTTTGCAAAAGCAGAAGGGACAATTCAACCTTCAGCGATCAGTCAGCTGTTCTCTCAGGTACTATGGTAGTTTAATGTCCAGACATATTAAGCACACATACTTTAAATGGTAAATGGCCTGTATTTGTATAGCGCTTTTACTAGTCCCTAAGGACCCCAAAGCGCTTTACATATCCAGTCATCCACCCATTCACACACTGGTGATGGCAGCTACACTGTAGCCACAGCCACCCTGGGGCGCACTGACAGAGGCGAGGCTGCCGGACACTGGCGCCACCGGGCCCTCTGACCACCACCAGTAGGCAACGGGTGAAGTGTCTTGCCCAAGGACACAACGACCGAGACTGTCCGAGCCGGGGCTCGAACCGGCAACCTTCCGATTACAAGGCAAACTCCCAACTCTTGAGCCACGATCGCCACTAAATGAATTCAGTTTTATTTAAATGGTAACAAAGACTTTTGCGTCAAGGCACTTATACTGTAAGGTAAAGACCCTACAATAACTAAGAGAAAAGCCCAACGATCACACGCCCTCCTATCAGGAAGCTTTTGGTGACAGTGGGGAGGAAAAACTCCCTTTCAACAGGTAAAAACAAGTTTAATTATAAATGTTTAAAGTGTGTATAAACACACTAAGAAACACTAAGAAACACTCAGTGCATCATGGAAACCCAGCAGCCGAGGCTTTTATGCAGAAAAGGTTCAGGGTCACCTGATCCAGTCCTAAGCTTTATCAAAGAGCAAAGTTTTGATGACATGTTACTTACAGAGCTATCAGCAGGCTAACATAAATATATTATTGCAGGCATGATGTTGGAGGAGAGTTTAATTGCTCTCGATAAAAGTACATTCTGAGATTCCCGTATCAGCAGAGACAAATGCCATCACATGACAGCAGGAGACGATGCACAAAACCTCAGCCGAGCAGTCGTGGGAGAGATAACCCCAGTCTCAACACAAGGACAGCTATCAGTATGTTGCAGTGCGGTTTGTGGATTACTTGCTGTGAAAAAGTCCTGATCCTAACTAACCTGAGAGTAAGCATTAAATATTTGGTGTGTGGGTCATACGATGAGTTCATACAAACTATGATAGACATGAAAGACCAACAGAAGCCTAACATGACAGCTGAATAGTTTTTGGGGTCTCATGTCTAGCAAAACATGCGATGAAGCAATGCAACACGTTAAAAGGATGAGTGCCTGATCCAGTGCAGCAGACGCTTGGACCTGGAAACAGGGTCGTTTTTTCAAGACTTAACAAGCTGATCAGCTGTGAAACAGCTGAGTGGCTCATTAGCATCCACTATAACAACTACCTCATATTTTGGCTGCGCAAACCTCACACAGCAGACACATTTCTAAATTATGTTACTTGAAAACTATGAAATTCTCCTTTTTAAACACCTCGGCATTCTCAGATCAGTTTCTGACATTCTGACTATTTTATTCTGTCCTCTGCAATGGAAGATGCACCTCAGTATTCATCAGTGGAAAAGTCTGAATATATTTGTTGTCTTGTGAAGCTTAAGTGAAGTGGATGATAAAGAATAAAGGAAGGCAGGAGTTTTTTGTCTTGGTAACAGCGACGTGTTATTTTAAAGGAATGGAAAGATTTAAAGGGGTTTAAACAGAGGATTAAAGTTCTTTTTTGTTCAACCTGGATACTAAATTCCCTCTTTTGGGCTTTGAGTGATTACTATTTAGCAAAAACATGTGGAGCTGTTTCTTTATGAAATACAGTTTGTATGTGCAGCAGTGCTTAAATAAAATCTACACAAACATGTTCAGGGTTTTATTTTCTGAGCGATTGTTTGTGATTTCATCCTGTTATACCTTCATGTTTAGCAGGAAGTTCAACAAAATCATGAAAGAACTCAAACACAGGCTTTATTTGGCCTTCCTGAGAGCACTTTGCTTTTAATTAGGCATTTCTCCCGAGGGAAACTGAATCTAAAGTTGGATTTTTTCTGTTTGTTTTCAGAATCCTCTCATTCAAAGTTGTTCCAAACTCCACAGTTTATGCAGCACGGTGAGGAGTGTCACTACCCCCAACTTCAGTGCATCTCCTAAAGGTAGTCAGTGCAACTTCCCCCCACTGTGATGCATCATTTTGTAGCCACAATTAAACAATGTGCTATTATTTGTTTCTTAAATCATTCAGGTCCCAGTAAGATCCACTCCCTGTTCTCCTCTCTGTCATGTTTACCCTGTTGTCTTCCTGCAAAAACGCTCCTCCAGCGAGATATCAGAGTGAGACACTGTTTGATGTGAGATGTATCTCTCTAGGGATCTCTTCTATAATGTTGTCAGACACTTGGAACAACAATCTGAGATCATCAGCTGCAAAACTAGCACTTTTACTTTGATGCAGACAACAGCCTCGTGGGACTGTGCTCTAGTTGTTTCATGATTGGTGCTTAATTCGTTCCTGCTCGACTGTAGACTGATTCTAAAATGGACTCAAAAAGAAAACTATAAACGCTTTCTGTTGTCCTGAGTCATATATATATGTGTGTGTGTGTGTAGAAGTCTTGATTTTAAAGGTACCGTCTTATAAATAAGGCTAAAATCCAACCTTAGCTCTACCAGTTTGTTTGCCAGTGTCCTGATAACTGTCAATGTGAGCCACAAAAATGGGTAAAACAACAAGCCCACTCAGGTTTTTTATGGCGGTTGAGACTATTTTTTGTAAATACACTTTTGAGTGCTATAGACATTTTTTTTAACACTGGAGTCTACAGAGTTTGACTTTGGAAGCAGCCTTAATTATAGTTTTTGCCACTTCCACTTTGGCATCATGTTTCAGCTTCTTGCCCCCTGGTGGTGGCCCGTGTAGGGTTAGGGTTTGGCTACTAGCCATCTCATAGCAGAAAACTAATGCAAAAATGTATTAGACTGTATACATGGCTAAAAGAAAACCCAATCGTAATCGTCACGGTTCTGCTAGTGACTTGGTTGACAGACACTCCCTTTGCATGAATAAAAGACTTCCTTATCAATCCCAAGCTAACAAAACAACACCTATTTTATTTAAAGGTATAACTTCACATAGGTTACAGCTCTGAAAGCAGTGATGTGCTTTCAGCATCAGTACAGTAACGTCAGTAAAGAATACGCTTTCCTGTAGCAGCTGCGCCTCGTGTCCCTCATGTCGGGGCAGAGAGCCTAGACAGGTGTGAGTAGATGTGGAGCTCGCTGTGACTTTGCCAACCTGCAGCATCAGCTCTAACAAACATGTGGGTTGTTATCACCTCATTATTATGGCCCCCTGGCATGGCACATCCATGGGCTATGTGGGCGTTATGAAGCACTAGAAAACATCATCAGCATAGATCATCAGGCGTGTTTTGTAGAGGGGGCTGGTGATTGCTACTGATGAACACATTTAGATTCCTGTGGATATTAGGAGTGCTTTTGACTGCATGAGAAGAATTATACGGGAGCCTGTTGTGGCAGTCATGTGGCTCAGATTGCGAGTATTAGCGCTGGAGCACACTGCTGCTGCTTCTTCCCTGCACATCAAGGTTTCCATCATCCCTCACATGTGCTGACATGTCGATTTCCAAGTTTTAATACCCAAAATGCACAGACGTGGAGCACAGAGATGTTAAGTACCTGTTTGTGTCATGCTGGAAGGGAATGATTAGCTTGCAGGATTAAATCAGTTTTTGAAAATAAATGTAACTGGGTCCAGTTGGAACCAATCACTGGACAGAAAGTTTCATACTGATGAAACGACTTGTTTGACACGTAGAGATTATTGACACAGCTAAACCACAAATTTCAAGTTTGTTTTTGTTTTATTTATGATGAAAGATCTGTTGGAACCAGTGTTGCCAACTTAGCGACTTTGTCGCTATATTTAGCGAGTTTTCAGACCCCTTAGTGACTTTTTTTCTAAAAAAAGACGTGAAAGCGCGTATTGCTTTTACTCTCAACAAGCAGTGGGTGCTGTAACGCAGTCAGTTCTTCTTTTACTCTTATGCTGTTTTGTGGATCACAAGGTTTAAAACTACTTATAAACACACACACAAAGTAACTCCACCAGAGCGCCTATTTCGGGTCACTTTTGCTGGTCCAAGCCCGGGTAAAGGAGCAGGGTTGGAATTGTGACATTAAAAAAAACAATAATTGCTAAAAGAAATTTAATTTGTAGCTCTAAATAAACTCTAAATGCATTTAGGACGTTTTTTACTCACGTTATGTCTCTTCCACGATGTTATTTCTCTCTCCAACAACATAGCTTACAATTAGATTAGCATGACCAATTATGCAAATTAGGCGATGGCGTCATTTAGCGACTTCTAGCGACTTTTAGGACAACCAATAGCGATTTTCCTTACTGAGGAGTTGGCAACACTGGTTGGAACTCTGACTGAAGCCTGATGCTACCAAAATAACTCAACACCCTTTGTTTATATCTAGAAGTAATGCAAGTGCATTCTTCTATAAACCAAAGCTGGAGGTAATTCGGTAGAGTTCAGGTTGAACGTGTTGCACGTCTAACTTTCATGCAAGAGACAAGAATTTACAACTCTTCTCAAACGTGCAGTTGCTGTAATTTAAGCCTTTAAATGCTCGGCACTCAACAATGTGTTTTGATCGTTTTTGCTTCTGTTAGATGTTGGAGCTTCACTGTGCCGAATACATTCAGAGTGTGACACTTCAGTTCATCTGCTGAAAGAAGAAAGTTTCGCAGCGCTTAACTTGAATTTCGGTTAAAGCCATTTTGCCTGGCAGGATGTTCAGCCATGACAAAAAGGAGCAAAACGTTTATTTGAGTTGAAAGACGTGAAATGAAGATTCATGCTATGGCAGCTGTGCTCTGCCTTTTAATGTAGCTGGGTTTATACACACATTTCTGCTGATTGTGTAACATCTGTGACACACCCACCAATATGTTTCTAGAAAATGTGTAATTCAACCTGGAAACATGCTGTTTTCAAATTGAACATACCCAAAGATTTGTGATATCTTAACTATTTTTGATGCTAATCCTGGTCCAATAGCTGACTGGTATGATGTGTGAACCTGAGCAAAACTAAAAGATGATCCTGCAGTGATATAGAAGAGATGCAGTCCAGCTGTAGAATTAAAACCTTTATGCTGTTTGCGCATATTAAATGTTAATTAAAAGAAAACAAAGAAGAAAAATCATTTTACAGGGTTGAACACTTATCTAAACCTTATGCTCTTCGTTTCACGAACAGTCTTGATTATGAAACCACACCATAGATAGGACACAGTAAACATGATACAAAGGTTTAGTGTATTACATGTAAAGTTCTTTATTATTAAGAAGATGCGAAGGAAATCAAGGGTGCGATGTTGAATGATGTAAGTGCACATGCCTCACAGGTTGGATGTCCAAGAAATGTTGACGTTTGTTGGGTGAAGTGGTAGAGAGTGTTCCCGGGGGGTGGAGAGAACAAGCTTCAGTGCACATGTAGGTTAAGAGAACAGAGGTGATGAAGAGGAGGTGTTACATAGGTATGAAGTTAAGGAGAGAAATGCGGATGGACAGATGTTAGTGGATTTGCTCTAAAGGAAGGCAAAAGCATGGAAGCATGTATTGATCACATACTTCATCTTAAATTATGTGGTGGACACATTGTTTAAGAAGAGTAAGGAACGTAGAGTATAAGTGTGGACAAAGGTGCAAACAGTTATCTTATGCACAAAGTTGAACCTGAACGAGAAGAGTCTGCAAGGTGGTGGCAGGGGAGAGTGTGTCTGCATGGATGGTAGTCTGTAGGATGACTTTGGACTTCAATACCAAGTGAAGGCATATGCATGGCTGCATATTACCAGTGCTTGTCTTAAGACAAAGACCAAAGTAGATCCTGTGTGCTATCTGCTACTATCTTCCTGTGTGAGGGAGTAAAAAAGAGATGAGTGCTCGTTTTTAGTATTTCATTTCTGTTCATTGTGTGTTCTCCAGCTCTTGTGGAACCGTGGGAAGCAAACTGTTTCAAAGTGAAGGAAGGTTTGATTGGACAGATTGTGAAGTCTTCTCAGATTGAGCAACAGCTCACAGAGCATTGTGTGTGACTGTCAGAGCCAGCAGGAAACCTTTAGACAGACCTTTAATTATCCGCTGATGAACAGAGGCTGTATTTGTAATTAGAGAAAGAAAATGTTAATGCATTCTGTGGAGGATAATGGCATCACGCTGCCCAGGCATAAATCTCCACTCTGTGACTTTGCTAATCTCACGAGGCAACACAACCACACTGATTACCGTTAGTGTGTCCACACTGCAGAATACCTTCCCGGCATTAACTGTCACCAACAGAAAGCAGAAAATGATGCTGCACTCATCCACGCAGAGAGACCGCTGCATTCTGTAGAAAACCTTTAATATCAAACAGGAAAACTGTTACATTGTGTTTATCACTGGAGCTGCTCTCATAGACTGAATTATGATGGTGTTTCTGTTTCACATTAATGTAGCCTGACATCAGGTTTCAATGGGGTGTTATTTTCCATTTATCAAAGCAGTAGTATTGAGTGAAGTATCTCTGCAGCCAGTGTCGTTTTCAGTTTCTGGTGAAGTCATGGTTGCTAGAAGCAGTTAACATTTCTCATGCCAAACAATATGTCAGTGTGCAAGTGTGTCCATTTCATCCATGCCTGTCAGTATTGTGGCAATTTCTCTGCTGCTGTTTGTATTAATACAGATATTTTAGCGGCTCTGTCACAGAAATATGACGACAGGTTGATAGTAAAAAATGACAGGGTGATGTTTTCCACTGCTAAAGTGCTCTCAGAAACTCAAGAGAAAATGCAGCCTTTGTTAAATCAAGGTGGGGCATTGCCCCAACATATCCTCTCTCACCTGTAGCGCATTGTTGTAGGTGAGTGGAGCGTACAGGAGCCAGGACATGGGTCAAGCTCTCAAATCAAATCAAATTATTTCCAGCACAGTTCTCACATCTGCACAAATGCAATCACATGGTTTTGGGAATGGAGAAGTTAAAGACCTTTTATTGACTGCGTTGGATATTCGTGTTTCACATGCACCACTGGGCAATGGTGCACGTGAAACACAAACGTATAGAAAAGTTCAGAGTGCACTGCGAATGTGAAAACAGCTTATGATGGGAAATTCTAATGACTCATAAAAGTGAGGTATGGTGATTTCTCACATAATTTTACATGGCGTCTAAAGGACATGGGTTCAGGGAATGTTAGATGATCCCCATCAGTTTGGTGAACTCCAGTTTAGTCCTTAAACTACAAAGCTTTGTGTTGCTTTTGTGAAGTAAGATATCCCAAGTGCCAGATTGCAAAATGAGGACGCTACGGCTATGATGGTAATTTGTAGCCATGCCTTAAAGAGTTCTTAAACACACCATATATATATATATATATATATATATTTTTTGCACCCCTAATATATGTGTATATATATATATATATATATATATATATATATATATATATATATATATATATATATATATATATATATATATATATAACCAGCTGTTCTCCACCAACCAGCTGTTCTCCACAGAACCAGCAAAGGTGTACTCTCAGTGGCAAGGGAACAATAAGAGAACAGCACCACCAAGGCTGGAGACGGAGCAATACTGGAAGAGCATATGGGAGAAGGATGCAACCCATAACGGCAATGCTCAGTGGCTAGTGGATCTGAGGGCAGACCACAGCGACCTCCCTGAACAGGGTCCAGTAACCATCACAGTGGCAGATATCCAAGAAAGGGTCTCCAGTATGAAGAGTTGGACAGCACCAGGGCCCGACATGGTTCACGCCTACTGGCTAAAGAAGCTGACTGCACTCCACGAGCGTCTGGCAGCACAAATGAACCAGCTGCTAGTTAACGAGAGACACCCGGAATGGCTAACCGAAGGTCGGACGGTCCTGATCCCCAAGGACCCCAAGAAGGGAGCGGTCCCCTCCAACTACCGACCAATAACCTGCCTCAGTACTACATGGAAGCTCCTGTCAGGCATCATATCGGCTAAGATGAACAGGCACATGGGTCAATACATGAGCGGGACACAGAAAGGAATTGGCAAGAATACCAGAGGTGCAAAACACCAGCTACTGGTAGACAGAACAATCAGCCGAGACTGCAAGACCAGACTGACCAACCTGTGCACTGCCTGGATTGATTACAAGAAGGCCTATGACTCAATGCCCCACAGCTGGATACTGGAATGCCTAGAATTGTACAAGATCAATGGGACCCTAAGAGCCTTCATCAGGAACTCAATGGGGATGTGGCGTACAACACTAGAGGCCAACTCCAAGCCCATAGCACAAGTTACCATCAAGTGCGGGATCTACCAAGGAGATGCTCTGTCCCCACTGCTGTTCTGCATAGGCCTGAACCCCCTCAGTGAGATCATTAACAAGACTGGCTACGGATACCGACTACGGAACGGAGCAGTTGTCAGCCACCTCCTGTACATGGATGACATCAAGCTGTATGCCAAGAGTGAACGAGACATCGATTCACTGATCCACACTACCAGGCTATACAGCAATGACATTGGAATGTCGTTCGGACTGGAGAAGTGTAGTCGGATGGTAACAAAGAGAGGGAAGGTAGTCAGAACTGAGGGGATTGAACTACCAGAAGGCAACATTGCAGACATAGAGGACAGTTACAAGTACTTGGGGATCCCGCAGGCGAATGGGAACCATGAAGAGGCCGCTAGAAAGGCTGCAACCACCAAGTACCTGCAGAGGGTCAGGCAAGTCCTGAGGAGTCAGCTGAATGGTAAGAACAAGATCCGGGCCATCAACACGTACGCCCTGCCCGTGATCAGGTACCCTGCTGGGGTAATAGGCTGGCCAAAGGAGGAGATAGAAGCCACTGACATCAAGACAAGAAAGCTCCTTACCATGCATGGAGGGTTTCACCCCAAGTCCAGCACCCTGAGGCTGTACGCTAAGCGGAAGGAAGGGGGCCGGGGACTGGTGAGTGTCAGCACCACAGTCCAGGATGAGACAAGGAACATCCAAGAATACATTGGGAAGATGGCCCCAACTGACCGAGTGCTCAGTGAATACCTCAGGCAGCAGAAACCCAAGAAAGAGGAGGGAGACGAGGAACCATCATGGAAGGACAGGCCCCTGCACGGTATGTACCACCGGCAGATAGAGGAGGTGGCTGATATCCAGAAATCCTACCAGTGGCTGGACAAAGCTGGACTGAAAGACAGCACAGAGGCACTAATCATGGCAGCACAAGAACAAGCTCTGAGTACAAGATCCATAGAGGCTGGGGTCTATCACACCAGGCAAGACCCCAGGTGCAGGCTGTGTAAAGATGCCCCAGAGACAATCCAGCACATAACAGCAGGGTGCAAGATGCTAGCAGGCAAGGCATACATGGAACGCCATAACCAAGTGGCCGGCATAGTGTACAGGAACATCTGTGCCGAGTATAACCTGGAAGTCCCGAGGTCAAAATGGGAGATGCCCCCAAGGGTGGTGGAGAATGACCGAGCTAAGATCCTGTGGGACTTCCAGATACAGACGGACAAAATGGTGGTGGCTAACCAACCGGACATAGTGGTGGTAGACAAACAGAAGAAGACGGCCGTAGTGATCGATGTAGCGGTTCCGAATGACAGCAATATCAGGAAGAAGGAACACGAGAAGCTGGAGAAATACCAAGGGCTCAGAGAAGAGCTCGAGAGGATGTGGAGGGTGAAGGTAACGGTGGTCCCCGTGGTAATCGGAGCACTAGGTGCGGTGACTCCCAAGCTAGGCGAGTGGCTCCAGCAGATCCCGGGAACAACATCGGAGATCTCTGTCCAGAAGAGCGCAGTCCTGGGAACAGCTAAGATACTGCAGGACCCTCAAGCTCCCAGGCCTCTGGTAGAGGACCCGAGCTTGAAGGATAAACCGCCCGCAGGGGCGTGCTGGGTGTTTTTTTTATATATATATATATATATATATATACACATATATTAGGGGTGCAAAATATATATATATATATATATATATATATATATATATATATATATATATATATATATATATATATTAGGGGTGCAACGATACACAAAATCCACGGTTCGATACTTTGGTGTCACAGTTCGATATTTTTTCGATACAAAAAATGTTCATGCATTTTTAATTTGTCATTTATTAAAATGATAAATATATATTTTCACTCAAAAGAACAGTTTTTAAATGTAATGTTGCTGAAACAACAAAGTAATAAAATAATAAATCTATCTGATTGAGGAATCCCTCATCTTTGGAAAAGAGAGTTTATTACAGAGAAATGTCTCTTTCAAAATAAAAGCTATACTATACGCTTCTTCTGGGCTATATTCTCAGCAGCATATTAAACATATCAGGTCCCCATAAGGAGAATCCTGTGCTAACGGCTGTCTAAATGACTCGGGTAAAGTTTGTAGCATGCGTGCTTGTTGTTTTTGTCTGCTTCCACTTGTCTTTGCACTAGGATGATGTCGGTGTAAATGTGCAGTCATATTCGTTGTGTTCCCACTAGTGCCGTCAGCCTTAATCATGTTGAAATGACATTAACGCCATAACGGCAAATCTCCGCTAACGAGCTACCGCGGATCACCCCGTGCATGGGGCTGGACGGCCAACACGTTTATGAGCTAACTGCGCTAACGCACTAGCTCCCACCAATTGAGCATTGTGTGGCACATCTGACATACTGTTTTACTTTAATCCATGACGCGCTTACCTTCAGGGTCAGTGGATCTGCGCTCGACAGTGCAGCCTAGGCGGAGTAGTCGAACACAGATCCACTGAGCTCTCAACACAGACAGCATCATCAGAAGAAAAGTTGATAAAATAAATTACAAAATTTGTATTGTTCGATACATATGCGTACCGAACCGAAAGCACTGTATCGAACAGTTCAATATCGATACGAGTATCGTTGCACCCCTAATATATAGATATATATATGTATATATAGATAGATAGATAGATAGCCTTGCTGCATTACTTTTATGGCATGGTGTTTAGTGAATTAAAAACCTTTGAATCAAAATTACATTTGACTTTTATTTTCAGAGCCTGTGGATCACTTAATGGAGCCCTGCAGGTTGCCTGCATCAGGATTTTCAAAACTCATATTGATTGGTCCGTGTATTGATGTTTTTGCCGAGGCCTAAATGCTTTGATGTCATACCCATGTCACGTTCTTCCTGGAGACAGTCGATCTATACTGTATCTCATTGATGCCTGTGTGATAGTATTCATATTACGGGCTATATTAAGCACCATCATGTCACAATGACAGCGCTCAGGCTAAAAATAGAGAGCAGCAGAGCCAAATGAAAATCTAATAGCCATAGATTACAGCTCTTTAATAATGATTTGAAAGATGTGATGAGAACATATTAGAAGATAATTGAAGTTCATGCTCAATTACAAAAACATCATTCAGTGATCAGAGTCTGAAGGTTTGAGCATCCTTCATCAGTATATGTTGTGTTTATTCAGGTTGTTTTAAATACGTCCTCATTCTGACAAGCACACATTCAACAGATCTGTTATCCTGTGAAATGAAGGGGATACAGTTCAAAGATGCAGACAGTGTGACCAAGACGGCTGCATCATTGCTGCTTTTTTCTCAATTATGATACTTCATTTGATTTTGATTGGACGAGAATGAGATAATTATAATATAGCCAAAATTGTAGACAAGTGAGCCAGAGCCTTTTTGAAATGGCAAAGCTTGTTGAGCCAAGACAGAAGGGCTAAAATTCCTGAAATGGCCATTTGATGTTGGTTTTGATCTCTCATCGTTCATGAGCGCATCATTCCTGGCCATGCTCGCTGTGCTGGTGTTTGCAGCATTTTCAAATGAGATTATGACAGATTCTTCTTATGCAGCAAACCTGCAGCTGACCTGAGCTGCGGCCTGCTTCACCCGCATGCAGCAGTATTGAACCAGATGCAAACTATCACACATGTTACTTACTACCAGTGGCAGCCTGTCAGGGCAAGCAAGGCAGGCCCTGCTTGATCAGTTAAATCTATAAATAGCCATAATACTCAAACAAAGAGAAAGTAATTTTATTAGTCCTTTATTTATCCAGGTAAAAAATTTCATTGAGATTAAAAATCTCATTTCCAAGAGAGACCTGGCATCATAGCAACAAATCTGTCTACTCTTATTTCAAAGAGTGATCTGTGTCATAAGTTTCTCTTTGTGCCATCCTTTCAATTACTCCCATCTTGCAGCTGCAGTTAGCTGTTGTCTCAGGAAGCAGGCTTAATTATACATGCCTTCAGTTCCAGTGAAAGCTGTTGTGTCCCTCAGTGTCGTTGGCTTGTCTGTCTCACTAACAATGGCTTGATCTTGTCGAGCTATGAGGCCAACAGCTTTTTCTGATTATTTGCACATTGTGGATAAGCCTCTGCTCTGTGATGACACTGATAGGAGACCAGCATGTAAGACAAGCTGCTGCTGTCGGTCCTTTTCCACTCTGGGATCTGTTGACATCTGAGTGATGTGTGTAAACAAAGCCAGCACTAGCAAGTTAACAAGCAGTCTGATGGTGATTTCATTGTAGCATATACGTTTTCTCTGATTAACCACTTTACTCAATATGTGTGATGTAAGAAATCTTTATTAACTCCTTCAGCACATTTGTAAGGAAAGCCTTGATGATGTGGAGGGAACATCAGCTTCTCCCACATCTGTTTTAATAAAACAGGGACGTTTAAGAGGTGCAGGCTCAACAAACATTTTTATGATGATGTTAAGTCTAACCAGCTGTTTTGTCAGCAGTCTACCATTTTTCTCTGTTATCTTTAATATCCATCTAGATATTGACAGTTTACTATGTCACACAGTACTCGAGCCTTTTAATTCAGCGTGATAAATAAAAAAGTAAATAAAGGTGTAGTCCTGTTTTTCACTGTAGTACATAGTGTTATGAAAAACTTGTAGGTATTGTTGTCTGTGTCAAGCACCCATACAGTCTCTGGATGCACCTTTCAACCCAGCAAACACTTTTTCTCCCACCAATGATCCCACTGGAAGTCCACAATGATTGCTTTCTGAACTGACCCCACCTGCTGACTGCAGAGGTGGTGCATGTGTGTTTTGGGCATTCAGTCAGAGGTTTCATATGAACAGCCCACCCCTAAAGTTGGTGTTGGAGCTTTTTCCCGAAGGAGAAAAGTGATGCATTGCACCCTGCTGCTCAGTAGCTGAGTAAGCCTCAACATTTCCTCCAGACTTTTGCAAACCAACATTTTAAAGTTTGAGGATTATTGTATTATTGTATTTCAGCCTGACACATCCTGCTTCTGAATCTATGATTTCAGAGGGTCATTAAGAGGCAGCTCACGTCAGTAATCACAGATGCCGGGTGACTTTGTTGTAACTCAAATAAGGGAAAGGAACTCTACCAGGTGGCCACTCACTTTTAAGGGGAACTACAGCTTGTTTGATGTGGCTTTTGACCTTGTGAAATTACTGGAGCTCATTTTGCTGAAATGATAAATCTTTACGAGAAACATGAGCCTGCAGGCTTCTGAAAATCTGCTCTGTGATGTTAAGTCAAAATGGATACCCCCATCAGAGCAGCAGCACAGGTAAAGAGAGATGTTCTTTGTTCATGGATTTAATGCCATTGACTTTCTTGCATTGAACCAGGTCCTGCTGTGATAAATCACTCTTCTGTAATCAAAAGTTTTAAGTCCCTTTAAAAAACATTGAACCAGTGGTTCTTTGGTGAGGCTTAAACACATCAAACTGTGGGGAAAACGGACCGACAGGTGATACCATCTGAGGGTTTGTGAATCAAGCGGAAACTTGTACAGTATGTTGGCTGTAGCGACTTGTCTCCGTCTCTCTGCCTTTATGTGTCGAATTTCTTTTCCACACCAGATTATGGATTTTCTACTATTTCTACTCTTGGTAGAAACTTTGCCTCTTGATCACTTCTGAATTTTGTTATTATATTTCTGATTGATATCAATCTACTTCACAGGGCTGAACTTGTGTTGGTCATATTTGCTTAAAACAGCTGGTTTTGTCACAGTAGAATTGAGTCTTTATCTACAGTTATGTCCATAAGTTTTTGGACAATGGCATGTTTTCTACACCAACACTACGAGTTTTAAATCAGTCAACATGTGATTTGACTGCATGCTTTTGTCTTTATTCAGAGGCTTTCACAAAAGCATTTCATTACCTGTTTAGGAATTACAGACACATTTATACATAGTGCCCCATTTTCAGAGGATCAGATGTAAATGTGCGTTTGTTAAAACCCTAAAATCAAAGCAAAAGTTTGACATTTTTATCAAACAATGAAACGATGTGGCAAAAATACAAAAGATTTGTTGTTGTCCAAAAGTGTGACAAAGTGGGTGGAAACACCATTTGTCCACATTAACATTCTTATTTTGAGTTAGACATATCTCATTCTGTAGCAAGCAAGCATGTACTGGGTTTGTTTATGCTTTGCACTTTTACAGATTATGTAACATAATCTTGGTTTAAATCAAGCATGCTATTTATTTCAACTGTTAATTGTCTAGTTTGAACTCACCTTACCTACCTGTGTCCCAGGAACAAAAGGAGGAAACGTAGCTTCACTTCCTGTATTTAGAGTTTCCTAGTTAGTCTGAGGTCACAGGTGAAGAAGGGGGAGAATCCTTGTAATTTAATAAAGTTGATTTTAAAGTGTGTTTATAGAGAAATGGAGTTATTGCTGTAATATGTATTGATGACACTGTAGAGTTTTATTGCTAGGAAAGAGTTTCAGTAAGTAGGGAAATGTTTGCCTTACCTACCTAATGGAGCAGTCCAGGGTGTTTGGTTTGGACTGTTTAAGCAGAAGAACGCAGGTGTTTGAAGGACCAGGTCAGTGTAGCTGTGTGCATGTGACTGTAACTTCTGTTGATCTAAGTTCAGTTGTGTTTATTTGAACCGAGTTAACTATGGAGTTGAGTTTCTTATTTATTTTTGTAAATATTGTTTGGTCACAAAAATGCTGAATAAATCACTCGCTACAGCATCAGTCTCCTGCCCTTCTTTAGCCGCTTAGGCCAAGTCTTACCACACTATGGACCTACATAAGATTTGTATTGACTGCAGTTACTTTGGATTTCTCAGGGTTTCACACGTTCATTGACCTGAGCTGTCAGCTAAACAGGTTTCTGTGTATAACTGCAGAGGGAGGACTGTGCTCGTTTTCTTTGTTTACATGAGACTCGAGAAATAATGAAGCAGTTTGAAGAAAATTTTGTTGGATGATTATTGAATAGAATAGAATAGAATTCAACTTTATTGTCATTGCACATGCACAGGTACAGGGCAACGAAATGCAGTTTGCATCCATCCAGAAGTGCTTTAGTGATATAGATATATTACAATATATATTAGCAATAATATAGATATGTGAGTATATTACAGAAATGGGTCTATTATGGTATGTTATAATGTACACGGTATGAAGTATGTTGTGAATATTCTATAACTATAAGTATGTACAGGCTGTAGTGAGTACAAGCTATGTACAGGCTATGAACAGGATATAAATATGAAATAAATAACTTTACAGAATCTGGGATATACAGCTATACAGAAATGGGAACTATGCAAGTTGTAAACAGTTGTAGGGTTAAAAATTATCGTATGTACAGAATGATTATTTACACAGAGCTATACAGTAGTGCAGTTAAGATAAGTGAGGGTGTAGATAGTTTCTACAGAGGCTATATAAAGTGCTGGTGGTTGTGAGTGGTGGTTCAGTCCATGTTATTATTGTGTGTTTGAGGGTACAGTTGTCCATTGTGTGTGTGTGTGTATGTTCAGTCCATGAGTTTAACGTGGGTCAGATGTCAGGAGGCAGAGTTCAGGAGTCTGACAGCTGTGGGGAAGAAGCTGTTCCGGTACCTGGTGGTCTTAGTCCGGAGGCTCCTGTAGCGCCTCCCAGAGGGCAGGAGGGTGAAGAGTCCATGTGATGGGTGACTGGGGTCTTTGATGATTTTCCCAGCCCTTTTCAGACACCGCTTCCTGTAGATGTCTTTTATGGCAGGAAGTGGTGCTCCGGCGATGCGCTGGGCAGTTTTCACGACCCTCTGCAACGCCTTCCGGTCCGAGGCAGAGCAGTTCCCGTACCAGACTGTTATACAGTTGGTCAGGATGCTCTCGATGGTGCAACGATAGAAGTTCACCAGGATGTCTAAGGACAGGTGGTTCTTCCTCAGAGTCCTCAAGAAGAAGAGGCGCTGGTGAGCCTTCTTGACCAGCTTGGAGCAGCTGGTCGTCCAGGTGAGATCCTCGGAGATGTGGACTCCCAGGAACTTGAAGCTGCTCACACGCTCCACAGCCGTGGAGCGTGGAGTTATTTGGAAGACAAAAACTTTTTTTAAATTAATTTTCATTCAGCGATCGCCTCAGTGTGTATTTGATGTCCAATGTGTTCACTAACAAAAGTTTGGAAGCTTATTTGGGCATTTATAGAAATATTTTCAGAGAAGTGTTAGATGACTCATAGTTGGTGGTTTCTGATTGATATAAAGCTTTGTTTGATAAGCGAGTGCAAAACAACCTGTTTTATTTTGTGAAAAGGAGTCAAAGTCACTGGATGCTCACTTACAGATTTATTTAAAAGCTCAGTTTATTCCCTTATAAGTTTCTGACAAGTGATCACTGTGACCAAAGACTACAGACCCTGCAGCAAATAAAGACTTTTTTCTGAAAGTCATGGAGAAATGTTTTAGTCAGAAACAAAAGTGAAACGATGTAGCAAAACCCCAAAGATCTGAAATGGGAATATGTAATGAGTAAAAATGTTCCCAGGACCAGCTGCTGCTCTGGCTGTGCAGCACAATGAGCTGATGAAATATAATCACAAAAGTTTTTGCTTTTTGTATGAAGGAGAGGAGAGAAATGCAGAATACAGCAAACAAGAAAAACCCCAAAAGACTGCAAGGTGTGATCACACAAGCTCAGTCAGCAAACACAACAAAGTAGCAACAACAAAACGAGGAAGACCTGAACCCAAAAATCTGTGTTTCCAATATGATTTCTCAAACTAATTTTTACAACAGCTTCTTTTGTATACATATGATTCAAAGTTTCATAGTATCAGAGTTGGCTGAACAGAAGATATTTGACATATCTGAATATTTTAAGAATGGAATGAGACATTATATCTACTGATAGTGTTGCTGAAGTTTAATTTAACTGTCCTTGCAATGACATTACATAATGTGATTTAGCATATTGTTGTATTATGATACAAGTATATCAGAAATGGGGTTTGCAGATTGGAGCTCTGTTTTCTGTTGCTCTTCTCCGCTAACAACAGGTAAAGTAAGAGGGAGGAGCCTGTCTCACCTTCCTTGGGTTAAACCCAAAGCACAGCTTCCCAGCAGAACAGAGCCCGCCTCTCGGCCTCCACAAACCTCCCCTGAAACCTAACACCTGTGACATCATGCTCCACACACAGGCTGCTGGCTGACTAGTTCTGCGCACAGAGCTGCAGGCTGTTCACTAGCTCTCCCTCCCAGGAGAGATCCACAGCTCTGAACCCGCGCTACCAGCCACAAGGAGGTAATCTGCGATCAGATCAATCACGCTGCTGCAGCGCGCTGAAGCCTCTACCTGTGGCTGACCTCAGTGGCTGCACACCTCCCCCGGGCTCATTGCTCCAGCAGCTTGGAGGAGAAATCCTTTATGGGCTTTGTAGGGGAATTGTTCTGTCACTTCTGAGGCACATCGCTGAAGACTGCCAACACTAATTCAGCCCAGGATACTCTTTGTTTTCTCCATGGAGCCTAATGCAGGTAAGCACTTGCTGTTCAGCAAGTTGTGAAGTTTTAATGCTGAACGAGGCCACCTGCTCTCGTGTCTTTGGAGACTTCTTTTCGTCATTATAACTTCAAAAGTGCCTCTCAGATATCTATTTAGAGTCTTTTGGAACATCATCTTCTCACTGGCTGAATTGTAGCATTCATGGATTGCACTTAACAACAAAAGACCCTGATGAGTTTATCTCACACAAGGGTCTGCGCTCGTACACACACTTGTGCACACTCACACAAATGGCAAAGAAGGAGGACAAAGAGGGAAGAATGAACAAACAGAGAGTCTATATCGAAGACTTCACTTTGCCTGCAGAAGTGAAACTTAAGATTGGGCTGTGATTTAGTGCAGAGACCTAAAGAGGTCTGTTTACTGCTGTTTGATGAATTCTTCCTTCTTGTTTCACTCCACGAGTAACACATCATTAAAGCCTTCCAATAATGAATTTAAGATTCGGCTTATTTAGTAGTTTCTAAGTAATTTCTCACACAAAGTCAAAGTTTCTTAGAGAAAATTAACAATCCACAGATTCACGTTGCATCCAAGAGATTTAAGAAGGCATTGCAGGTAAACCAGTTCCAAGACCTGAGTGGTAAAAAAAACATTAAAAATGAGTCACGACAAACTCATTTTTGCCAGTTTTGATATCCAAAAGTCTGAGACTAAGGATTCATGTCTGTTAGGCTTACCCTGTCCAAACTGTATTCATGTAAAGCCAACAAAGCAGACCTTTCCATGTTTTATATTCATGTTGAATCCGTTTTATTTTGATAGACTTGATATTTGAAGTTGTACCTTACAAGCTCACAGCAGCTCACACACCTTGCACCTGACACAGAAAATGTTTTCCTCATAATTATATTGCTTCTCATATTTGACTTTATTCAGTCAGCTGCTCAGTATTTTCTTTAGTGTTTGCATTTTTTAAATAGACTTTTCTTGGTTTTTAGTGGACAAATCTAAACATAGCTTTTTCAAATACTCAGTGCTATGTACCATGCAAATAAAATAACAGACTGTCACTTACCAAAAATAATGCATAGACTGCTTTTTCTTTGTCTGTTAATTAATTAATTATTTAATTAAAATTACCAGAAAATTGCATTGAAATTGCTCCAAAAGACGCCATCACCACCACGATGTGTACGCTTGGGGCAGGGATAGCTCAGTAGGTAAAGTGGTTGCCCCATGATCGGAAGGTCGGCGGTTCGAATCCACTTAACGGCTACCCTGAGGTACCCCTGAGCAAGGTACCGTCCCTACACACTGCTCCCCGGGCGCCTGCTTAGTGGGCTGCCCACTGCTTCACTGAGTGAATGGGTCAAATGCAGAGAAAAACAAGTAATTTCCCCATGGGGATCAATAAAGTATCCATTATTATTATTAGTGATTCAGACGACCCACGTAGGTGTATATATGTCACTACTAATACGGTGACGAGGTGGATTTTCATTGTTCAGCTTACTTTATATGAAATAAAAAAATAAATAAAGCTTAGCCATCATTTTGCTTATGAATTATTTAGTTTCTGAACAGTTGCAACATGTTTTCTTCATTTTCATGCATCTTATTAAGAAAAAAAACATCAAACAAGGTGAGAAATAAGGCAGCTTCCCTGGAGTGACATGAACAAATCCCTACCAACAGGTTGTCTAATATCCACCAGAGAGCCGACCGACCTTTAGGGAATGCTGAAATTTCATATTTTGACTTTCCACCACACCGTCCCAGGCGCTAATCCCAGCGTCTTATGCAGCCCCTGTCGTTAGTTTAACGAGACCATGATTTGCTTAAGACTAGCTGTGCTACATATTAATGCAACTCTTTTTTTTAAACTAAACATCCTAATCTGCTCCAAAATAATTGTTAATTTTCAATACTTAACATTAAACTAAACACTTCTGTTATGTGAGAAACATTTTGCTCCTTTGTTCAAAGATCTAGATAATCTCTCATGTTTCAAGGGTTTAAGAAATTAGAATATTTATCAGAAGTAAACACAGTGTGAAACAAAAAAAGGAATATATAAACTCTTGACTGAATGTCAAGTATTTAAGTGAAAGACTCCTTAAATAATTAAAAGATACTTGAGGAAAACAGTTATTATGCAGAGTTGTACTACACTAAGTCACAGTGAATATAAAGCATCATATTTACGTTTAAAGTATCGCAGGATAAGATGACATCACTGCCATGATCCTGGGTTTGTTCTGTTTTGGACCCTTTGACAGTTTTCACTTGAATCATGTTACATAAAGTTCTTCAGTAAATTATTTGAGTAAGTGTACTCCACGTCCAGCTTTGGGTACATGCCCTCCCCCCACCTCCCTTTATTATTCCTTCCTATGCTGTTCCTTAGCACATTATTTGTGAGGACGCAGCCTTATACTGTTTCCTGGAACATCAGTGAGGCTCTTAAAAGTGTGAATGAGAACTTTGTGTGTTGGCTTTGTGAGTTGTGGTCATTCTCCCAGTGGCAGCGGTGTTGAGAGAAAAGCAGAAATCGTGGGAAATGAAAGGTGCAGCAGAGGAAAAGTAAACTTCCATTTCTGTCGTCTATTCTGGCTTGTATGTTCAGTGGTAGTCGTTGGTATAGGTCACTATCTCATCACTGCTTTCTACAACCAATCGCCTTTTTCTTTCTACCCCGGCATGGTGAGCTTTCCAAACGCACCCCCACCCCTCGTCCTTCGTCACTTGGCCTCACTATCATCCTCCTCCCGCTCTGCCGTTTGGTGCCTCACGCTGGAATCTGAGACGGGGCTTTGCTTGCGGCAGGTTAATTGCCTCTGAGATTCCTGTGCTAATAGAACTAATCCTACTTTTGTGTAGCTTGTGCTCCGCTTTTGAGCTTGTTAGCAGGGTTATTGTGTGAGGTTGTATTAATTGATTAGTGTCAAAGCTCTGTGTGCTCTTGTCTTTGTGATGAATCCTTCATTTGGAGCTCCGGGAGATGTTGGTCAAACATGAAACAACAACTAAAGATGCCAACGAAACGATATGCATGCACACATGTCCGTTCACCTGTGTGAGCTTGATCTGAAACCTTATACCAGTTACAGTTAACAGCATGTATTGAACTATTTCGCTGCACTCTTTGCGTCTTTGATGAAGGACTTTAAGTCCCTTCCCTCTACCACAGGCTTCTGAGGCTCACATCAAAATAGGCAGAATTTATTATCATTTCATTTTCCCGCCTCAGTTATTTAGGGTTTCATCTATAGCAGGGCCTGTGTGGGACTTAATCTCTCTCGCTTTTGCTTTTGTGGAGCAACAATTTAAATATAATTTGTTGCTTAGTTAATTTTTGGGATGTAAAGAGAAAATATTCGAGAAATGTATGACTTGCAATGGGAAATGATCCCAAACTGGTTATAAATAAGAGATGCAAATATTCTGCTTTGAGGTTTCTGTCATTATGGCAGCCTGAAGGAATTCTTTCACTGTCGAGCAGTCGGTTATGGGTCTAGGCGTCCTTTAGAGGCCAGTTACAGACTCCCGGCAGCGTCTGTTGCTCATCAAGGAGACTCTCAGATTCAGATGTAAAGGAAATCTTTAAAGGGATTGTTCTGGGTTTGGTAAAGCCTATCGGGTTCATAATGAGCTCCTTCTTTAAAGGAGCCGCCGAACCCTTGTTCTTTTTAGTCTTACGTCAATCAGCTGTGACAAAAAAGAGAAAAAACAGTCTTGAGTCAGTCTGTATTTTGCCAAATTAAATCTTCACACATTTCCCCTCAAAAGTAGAACAATGGCAGGTCTCTGCCGTAGAGATGTGTCGATTTGAAGTCTGGGCAAATTTGCTTTGTTGAGTGAATACTGTAATTGACTGATGTAATCCGCTAATGTAAACAGTATTTGAGCCTGCTTTTTACATTCCTGTATCCAAAGTGGCTGCTAATCAGCTGTTCAGTAAATTGTTGAGCACACGAGCTCATGTGCGACTCTTTTAACATTTTAATTTTTATTTTGATTAAACTAAGATTACGATGACTTTTTTCCAAGCTCCTTAGATTAAACTAAGAAGGTGTAGGCTACCATTTTAATCTGAGACCTAGTGGGTGTATTTGACTTAATTTAAATAAACAGGCAGCAGAGTTAAAGATGTAAGATTCTTGTTGGGAGGGTCCAGGAGCATTTCACAGAGGCGGCTCAGTTTGGAGACAAAGTTAGAGAGGCAAGGCTGAGATGGCTCACACATGTGCAGAGGAGGGATAGTGAATATATTGGAGAAAGGATTTTGAATATGGAGCTGTCAGTCAGAATTAAAAGAGGAATACCACAGAGGAGGTTCTGGATGTTGTGAAAAAGGACAGGAAGGCTGGATGTGATAGAAGGAGAGGAGGGATAGGCTGAGATGGAGCAGAACGAAGACCAGAGCCAAGTTTTGTCTGTAACTTTAATACTTTTGTCAGATAAATCTTACCCATAGCTGTCTCTTTGTTTAGAGGCTGTAAAGCGTCACCCATTCGATTGCTTCACTTGGGTCGGCTACCATCGATGGTAAGAAAACATGGACGGAGCTCCTGGGTCAGAAAGATTAAGCCAGGGTTAGAAGTGCCTTAAAGCTGGATTCTGACGGCCACCCGATGGTGATAACTGTGGTTGCAGAAAGACTTCCAGGCTGGGAAGGTGCATGGGAAGTGTTTCATAGCTTCTCCTCTGTAAATCCTTTCCTGCCAAGCTTATGGACTCTTGTTTCAGGACATATAGAAAAAAATGTCTATTCTTAAAATCTTGGTGATACCATGTTTCAAAAGAAGGATCTGCACTATGAAACCACATGCTTATTGGCTAACAGTGCATCAATCACAAGATGTTAGTCAGCGCCACCTTTCATTTGTTCGTTGCAGCCCAGATGGCCTGCTGGGAATGCTCACCTCGAGGTGACGGGACTTCAGACACAGGTGGGTGATGTCACAGTAGCCACACCCACCTGTTATACTGTGCATGTTCTGCTCAGATACATAGACATATATCGTCGGTTGTTGAACTTCATCATTACGTACCACTTGACCACTGTCTGTTATTCCTACCAGTCCACACTGAAACTGTCCCAGTCTTTATGATGCACCATAAACTGCTGGCTGCTGCTTACATTTTAGATGTGGAGGTCATATCATTGATCTCATTGAGGTGTAATTGTATTAGGTTTAATTTTCCCAGCCTTAACCCTGTTTATGTAGTTCGCTTGTTAAAACAGCTGTTTTTCCACCATCTTCAAACTTACTGTAGTTGCCGTGCAAAAATACTTTCACTGAATCACCCAGTATCACAGTCTCGTCTGGCAGGGGGGTTGAAAATTGTGCTTCTGTAAATGCTGGTGTGACCAAGCTCCAATAGCAATGAATGATGAATGCGACTGTTTTTACAGCCTCCTCTGCTGTCACATCGTTGAAGCAGTCAGTGGAGTTATCACAGTGCAGCCTGTAGGCCTCCAGCAGCCACTGAAAACATTCACAACCGCGTCTGTGTGAAGTCAGTAGCAAAAGGATGAGTCTGCACACGCCTGCTGAATGCAGCCGGCAGCTCACCTGACTGGCTGTTATGACAGGAGTTATGGCCTAAGACAACCACCCTTTTCCTTCATTTCACTAAGCCGGGCTGAACGGGACAATAAAGTGGAGAACCGGGGATGGCTGCGATTCTTTGAATATATGTCATCATTTATACACGAAGGGGGATATTTGTCATCAGCCGTCTGCCTACAGATCCATGAGTGTGCTGATGGCTGATGCAGAGAGGAATGATGGGTGACTCACTGATGCTGCTGGGCACAGGCAAATTTTTGTGCCGGCAGGTATTGAATTTGACCTGGATGTGGATGTCACAGTGTTCTAAAAATGGATGAGACTGAATTAATTTTTTTATTTATGAAACATTCAAATGAACTAGCCCTTTGAGACTGAATTAGGCACGTGAGTAAGTGCAATTTCAGGCGCTTACGTTTTAGTGTTTATGCTGCAATTTACTTTGTACTTAATAATAGTTCAACATGAGTAGCTTTTTGTTTACCAAGTAGGGTTCAAAAAGCTATTTTGAGTTAATTATCTGGGGTCAGTTTTCCAAGTTATTCAGTGTTATTTTGTCTGTTTTAATTGTGCAATTCAAAGCTCGTGCCCACAGGCATCGGTAGTCAAAGTTCAACTTGTCTTTCACAAAACAGGGCAGGCAGTGGCTGAAGGACATACAGTACAAGCTCTCTTTTGTGCTTCAAAATATCAAAGGCTAGTTCTAGTTTGGTTAAGCTGACATTGAGGGAGATTAACAAGTTTTGTTAATGATTACGTGAACGAGGAGTCAGTCTCAGCTTTGGAGTGCACGAGCTCTGGTTGGATGATCAACATGCAGAGGCATAATTTCATAAAAACATAGCTTGTTGTTTTTTTCACTCCTTGATGCTTTTTTGTTACATTAAACACAACTTAGAAACGAATGTGTTTCACATATGCTTTGAACTTTGAAAGAAGTGGCAACACTTACATTTTTACTCAAATTATGTATTTTGTTTTTAATCCTAAACAAACCGAGTGATTTTTTTTTATAAGAAGGTGTTAAAAATGTTTGTTTATTTGGCGTGCATGGACCAAAATCATGTTCAGGTAAACAGGAATGAGGGGGAAACATTACTGTCCTGAATCACACCCAGCTACTCTTCACTGCACAGGTCTCTGTCGGCCCACACCGTTTGGCCACCGGGAGTGGAAGCAGCCACGCAGCCTGGGGACGCGCTGGCTCGTCAGCATTCATATTTAACAGTGTTTATGGAGGCGGACGTGAGCAGCTGTTCTGCCAGGAAGCGTCGCCTTAAAAGCTGCAGTTTGTCTGTGACCTTTGGCACGGGGGAGCATGGTGTGGAGGCACAGCTCCTGCCTTGGTGGTGCTGTGCGTCACACGTCAAATGTTCTACAGCCACGAAGCCTAGAGTAGACGTTTTAGGTCAACAATAGTATTTAGTGACAAAAAACAAAACAACTGTTTACTTTTCTCCTTAGAGTGTTGGTGTCTCCTCTGACTTGTAATTTGCAATAATATACTGTGTTGTTGCTTCCTAATTAGTCCATAATTGCATAAAATAGGGAGCTGTAATTAAAAGGCCTACTGCAAAATGTAATCAGCAGCTTTTCTACCAGTGGAACATTTTGATTTTAGCCTTTCAAACAGTAATACCATCCTATCACAGTGAACACACAATGCCTTTCATTTCGGTTTATTTCATTTCATTTTTAACAACAGCTTGTCAGCACTGAGTGTTGGTGAAATGGAGATAATGCAGATGGTGGCAGGATGGCAGTATGCTTAGTTTGTTCTGTAAAGTGGCGTCCTCTATGTTTGGTTAATGTCTAATGTCTGCTCTTGGATCTGGATGATGTTATAGAAAGATTATATCTCTTAGGCAGTTAGCTCTGCTTGTGAGCACAGATTTCCCATTTGCCTGGTGTTCAAACCACTTGTTTGGGAAGGGTCAATCAAAAGACAGTTGCTTTAAAGGATAGCTGGCCTTAAAGTTGGAGGAGCTAAAACAGCTAGTTTCTGATGGAGGAAGAAGTGAGGCGTCCCACCGAGACTCAGTATAAGATAAATTAGGATGATTTTGAGCTGTGAAGGATGGAAGCTACTGTACTGAGCTCACAAATAAAAATTTAGCAGCTGAGCTTAAAGATTACCAACAGATCAGAACAGCAAGTATTCAGAAGGTAATGATGCTCTCCGTGCAGACTGTGATCACAAGCACATGTGGCACATCTCTCATTCAAAGCTGGCTCATTCTGGATCTGTTCTAGCCTGGCTGCTATTTTTAGATGATTTCCTGGAGCTGCCTCTGCAATCTGTGGTAGATAGTATGTTATATAGTATTGCAGTATTATTCTTCCTATAAGTGCCCTCAGACAATTCAGGACCCGCAAGGTAGTCCAGAGGGGTACAAGAAGGCAGCCTTGAAGGAGAGATTATCTGTAATTAAATAATATTCTGTCCTGCAGCATGTCAGTGAATTTGAGGGGCATCAACAAAGCAAATGATTAGCAGCAATCTTTCAAACCGATCCCACAGAAAGTCACTTATATTCAGTGCCACAAAGTGACAAAGGGCAAAATAACTACTGGAAAAATTCCCTGTTAAATCCAGAATTGAATTCAAAACTGCAAACTTCCTTGTTGTTCCTAGAGTATTTAAAAGTAGAATGGGAGGCAGAGCCTTCAGTTTTCAGGCCCCTCTTCTGTGGAACCAGCTTCCAGTTTGGATTCAGGAGACAGACACTATCTCTACTTTCAAGATCAGGCTTCAAACTTTCCTTTTTGCTAAAGCATATAGTTAGGGCTGGACCAGGTGACCCTGAATCCTCCCTTAGTTATGCTGCAATAGACGTAGGCTGCCGGGGATTCCCATGATGCAGTGGGTGTTTCTTCTTCTCACTATGTATTAACAGACCTCTCTCCACTGAATCACACTTGTTATTAACCTCTGTCTCTCTTCCACAGCATGTCTTTATCCTGTCTTCCTTCTCTCAGCCCAACTGGTTGCGACAGTTGGCCCCGCCCCTCCCTGTGCCTGGTCCTGCTGGAGGTTACTTCCTGTTAAAAGGCCGTTTTTCCTTCCCACTGTCGCCAAAGCACTGGCTCATAGGGAGTCATATGATTGTTGGGATTTACTGTAGGGCAGGGGTAGGGAACGTTAGTCCTACCCCGCTGCAGGGTCTACCTTACAAATAAAGCGCCTTGAGGCGACTGTTGTTGTGATTTGAAGCTAAACAAATAAAATTAATTTGAATTCAATTCGGATTTTGGTAGATTTGGGTAGTCCTAAATTAAACTTTTAACTAAGTGACTGCCAATGTGAGTGAAAGGGTTAAATACATCAGAGCTTCATTTGGTCAGTGAGAGTTCTGAATATTTGCTAGTGGCCAACTCTTAACTACAAAACAGCGCTCGACGGCCAAATCACTTTCAGGATGGATGCACATTAGAGTTATAAATTCCTTCTTAGCCCTGCAATCTGAATTAGACTATTTTCTTTGATTGCTTTTTGAACTTGATGCTCTAATTGTGTCACTGTGCTTTGCTAGCTTGGCATTACGGTGCATTTACCTTTTAAATGTCATTAATTTTCCTTTACATGTGAACTCAGTTGCAGGAGATAATTAGGCAGCTTTTAGCTTCAGCTGTTATAAATTAGGCTGTTAATCATGCAAAGGTACTAGTTGAGTCCACAAATGAAAATATGGAGGTGGAAATGAGACAAATAGCCCGTTGTGGGTAAGTGAAGACAGTGCTACGTCTTCACTTTATAGTGTGGCACAAACGGTTTGTTTAATGTCAGAAAAACCACAGTCCAAGTGATGGCACATGATAAACCAGACACTTTCAAACTGTCATTAACATGTTTAAAATGGGATCACAGGCCTCGCTGCCTATAGCTCACCTCTGTTTCCGTGTGTCGTCAAAGTGTTACAATGGTTTTGCTAAGGACTGTAGAGATTTAGGGTCCACAGCACGCTGGCCCTTGAGGAAAATAGGCTGCTCTGGCAGTAATTGGCTGAGAGATGGCTTTTAGATGGACATAAATTATTCACCCAAGCCATCTCTTTCCATCTTCAAGAAACACAGGAAACTGACTGATGTTGTACTGTTTGTTCTTCCACAATCTTTTTAGAATGACGTGTTCTTACAATTTGTTGGTGACCATCTCATACCAGCAGGATCATTTTTTAGGAAAAAAAGAGATTTATGGATATAAAGGATGTCACTTCCTGTCCCTCGGGATGGAAATGAAAAAGAATTTAGCAATTCTTATCCCATTATTGATATCACTTATCAATTTGATTCCATATCGATTCTCATTGGGTTATTATTGGCTCTGCTTTGACAGTTACCACCATCGCCTTCATGCTTTCACATTTCTCCACAAAATAACCCTTAAACACATTGTCTCATAATTACCATCAACCATATAAACCTATATGTTACAAACATGCAGAGCAACACAAATCCCTATTCTAATCAGAATACACATGAGCTATGATCACAAAGCAAACATGAACAAGCACAAAGAGAAGCTATTGTTATATATCCATAGATAGATCTCTCTATCTGCAAAAAATGCTGTGACATTGATGGATACTTGACGCTTCAACATTGAATCAATCCCCAAAGACGTTCACCAAATACTTGCATGTTAAAATGTCCAAATTTTTAGCAGAATTAAATGTCACTGCAGGCTTGTACAAAACATGCTTTTAGCCTCTATGACTGATTTCTCCCTTCATAAAACCTGTACAGTGAATTTTTGTTAGTTTACTTTCATTCTTAGCAAAATCCAAAGAGAGTAAAGTTAGGAACATGAACTACAGATGTGCTGCCACACGGCAGCCAGAGCCTGTTCTTGCCTGGGAGGCTCAGCTAATATGAGCAAATAAACTTGACTTCTTTACTATGTTTGCAGTGTTGTTGCTTTTTATGACATTTTAAATGATATGATCTGAAAAACAAGAGCACTCACAGAGTGCAAATCCCCTGAAGGACAAGGCCTATATTAAAACTTTGATGTTTTATGAGGTTTTATTCCAACATGCTGACGTCAGCCTGCTTTTATAAGAACGCGCTGATTTCACCTCTGACCTTGAAGCACTACAGACTAAAAAGGTGTGTTATGTTATGTTATGTTTACCCCAATGACGGAAGCAAAATTGTCTGAAATCTTTGGCTGTAGAACTTTAAACATATATTATTGTAGTGCATGATTTTGAATTTTTATGGCATCATTGTGATGTTGTATTGAGAAAATAAAGTGTGCTGCACATCTCTCTCCATGCCCTTTCATATGATATATTATAATATACGTTTTCTTGATTTTGATTGATCTCGGGTGCTGATAATGAAGGCCAAGGTCAAATGCTTAGCCAACGTAGCTGCTCGTGTCCCCGAGGGGCTACTATATCGTGGAATTTGAAGACAATTCATAAAACATTATGGGTAATATAAAGGTCTTACAGCTTTTCACATTTAATGTGACGCTGACTTTGACCCAGTTTCCACCAAAATTAAATCAGCTAAAGCCGTTATTGGTTTCCATCATCACACAGAATTTGGACATTGAACTTTGGACCCTGCTGACAGACAAACTGTTATATCCTGCTGTGGGGAGAAGAATTCTGCGCCCCAGTTTTTAGGAAGTAAATTCTAGTGTGATTTCAGCACTAGTTGGCAAGAGTGCATGCTGTGCATTGTACCTGTGCAGTTTATGGTTGCAGCTTGCTAACCAAATAACCAGTAACGTAGAAATTCACCCTTCTTATTCAAACATGATGAGTCTTTGCTAAATAGAAAAAAAATCAGTGGCCAAAACACAAAATTTGAGGCTTCAAAATGCACTAAGTGATGCCCAGTCAGTTATATACGGTCAGTTAAATACGGTCAGTTGCTAAAACGTGGTAATTTGTCTCCTTCACTCCAACTGCCTTGTTTTTCAGAATTTTATTTTGCATTATATTCTGCTCGAGGGAAATTGCTTCCCATGTGTGAATCAAGGGTGCAGATTTCATTGAGTATTCTTGAGTTTCAGAGCTCCATAAATCTTCTTCTTAATTAATTTTTATGTAGCTGCACTCCACGACATCCAAACTTTCATGGCAATAAGGAAGAAATATCATCATATAGGCTGTGGGGGTTTTGTGCAGAAACTTCAGTTTCATTAGTTATTTTCAAAATAGATAAAATACTTGGCGATTAGTATTTACAAAACTATACTGCATGTTTAATCTGTTTTGATCATGTTGTATAATTACAGCAAAAACACATCAGTGAGTAGAGGTGACTGTTTGTCACTATAATTGATTAGGATGTTGGGATGAGACGTGTAGATTAATGAGAAGATTGAAGTGATTGGTAACTGATGAGTGCAGCGTTTCATCTCACTGCATTAATGTCTCCAAGCTCTCTGAAGGTTGCTTCTCATCTGTGTGCTGCGGCTGCCAGCTGACAGACAGTCTTTCTTCCTGCCAGCTGTCTGGGCCATCAGTAAGTGAATAACCCTGTCGACAAATAGCCTGTATAGGATCTCACAGTCTCCAGAGGGATGAGGTGGACTAATCAGTGTCTGTAGTGGAGCACGGTGGGACTGCTCGCTGGGGAGAGGGATGAGAGCTGATACTGTAGGTTGGGTTTTAACGGTAGGCTTACGTCAACGCGTACGTCTTATGTGAATAAATACACCACAATGGCTGTGCAGCATTTCTCCAAGCGAGGTTGCATGTAAGTAACTCCAACTCGGTTAGATGTGAAATGAAATGGTTGATGCACATGAGGATAACACAGGTGAATTCACGAGGTTCAAGTAGCAATACTATATGTACGTTTCTATAGTTGCTATGTCCATCACTTAGAAACTCACAACAAAAACAAACAAAGTAACCGTGATCTGTAGACAGCCCACAGCTGGACAAGCCTCACACAGCTGCACCGAGACAGACATTTATTATGCTAACACACCACATATGTTACTTCTGTGTAATATTATTTAACCATCTATCAGCCTGGATTACTTCATACATTATCTATATAGCTTTTTATACAGCTTGTAGAAAATAACAACAAAACAGGAGCGTACAATGTAAGCTGCAAAATAAAAAACAAACCTGGCTTTGTGGTGACCTCCAGCTTGCGCTATGGAAATTGTTACTTCTAAATCTAAGGCTTTGGTTCTTTGGATTAGTCGTTGCCCAAAGTAGAAAAGTTCAAGCCGTAGAGTGTTGTTAACGAGTGAAACTGGACCAGGAGATTGACAAACGGCTTTCAGGTCTGTGTTAGTGTGAAGGTGAAACCCTCGATTTAAGGGTTGATCTGTGTTCTACCCTCAGCAGTGACCTTAAGCTGTGGGTAGTGACTCAAAGAAAAGGGATTTTAGGTACAAAGTGTCAGGACTTAGCCTTAGAAATATATGTGTGGGGCTCAGAGTAAATTACCTCTCCTGCATATCAAAAGGAGCTAGATGAGATGGTTTGGGCATCTGATATGATACCTGACCGATGCCTTCTAGGTGAGAAGTTTTAGGTATGTCCAACCGGCAGAAGACCCAAGGCATGCTGGAGAGATGCTGTCGTTTCTAGAGTAGGTGGGAAAGATATCTGGGCATCTCTGATCAGAGATAAGAAGTAGAAAATAGATGGGCAGCAAAACCAACGCACAAAAATAAAGAAACAACAACATGGTTTACACCCTTTTACTCTGAGATTCATGCAGGAGTAAAAATTTTAACTTGGTTGAGGTTTTAAAATCTCAGACTGACCTGATGGGCAGAGAAAATCACCTCGATGTCTCTGATCCATAATTCATCTGAAGTAAATGGCTTCATTTTTAGATTAGATGGTTACATATGAGTACTGTGGGTACTTGATAAGAATGGTGTTAAAGGGACTCAAGGTACACTAACATTTGGTGACTTCAACTTCTGGTGTTGGAAGCTCAGGATGAGCCAACACTACCACCTGCATGTCCTGACTGACTGCAGCTGTTACCTCCGCGGACTTTAGACTTGAAGCTGAGAAAGGCCCGACTCAGAGACAGTAAAGGAAAGCTTTTAATGGCAAACTAAGGTGAGGGGGTTTAGTCTGCAACATAATAGCCGAACACTTTTATAGGCTGTGGAGATGAGCTTATCAGCAGTGCACAATAAAACCATTCAGCAGCCACTCTCCATTTGTTCCCTCTTTTTCTCTCTAGTGGTTGATTCGGCCTTTCCTTCTCTTCTTTCGGTTATGATAACTTGATGGATACAATGGAAGCATCAAAGCAGCAGTAATTTAGATGGTTATATTCTAATGTCAGTACCAAAGCAGGGTTTTTGTACTTTGTTCCCTTACACACTGCAGGATGAAGGAGCAAAATGAAACTGGAAATGTGACAAATCCACATTTCAGAACTTTAATCACGATCTTCTCTTAAATAAACTAAGAAAAGACTTTGTGCCAAAGACCTCCGGTGGTTCTGTGACCAAGCAAAACAACTTTACTTACTGCTATGAACAGGAGTACATGCCATGCTGTAGGAGCTTCACTGAAAAGTGAAAACTCTAATCTTCACGCAGGTGGGATTTACTGCAGGATTAGATCGTATTAGCTGGTGCTTGTGTTCAAAGGGACATGACAGGACGACATAATGAACGGAGAAGCAGTAATTCTGATCTGTCGTGGTGTTTCATTACCACGGCACATTCAGATCTTTCTGAATGGGTCAATTAGTCTATTCTTGTCCATCTGAACGTGTGCAGTCCTAGAGAGAAGGGCAGCTGGAAACTAAAGTATTATTATTTTTGTTGTGTTAAGACCATTTCATTTGTTGCATTTGTGAATTTTAAATTTGCTTCCTGGAAAGGAGATTCTGCCCATCAGTCGCTCAGGATGAACAATGTGCTTTTCTTACAGGCTATAAAACACTGAACTAGCTTTTTACCTTCTCAATGTCACCTGTGAGTATATATGTGAGTATATAAGTTTTCACAGCCAGTTTGCAGAAATGTACGTGGAGACCACATGTGATTAAATCCCTCATGGATTTAATCAGTGGGGCCATGTGCGCGGTGGTTTGGGAGTATGGGCTACTGGACCTAATGATACAGTTTATTTTGGTAAGTCCTGTACAACCACAGACAGAGCTTGGTCCACTTGCTAGAAATAAGTCAGACTTATTGTGGGTGACTGTACCAGTGATTTTACCAGCACTACTCTTTCTGTCTCATGGAATTGAGCTTCCTCTGAAGGCTAAGATCAGATCTCCTGCTCTTCCACATTGGGGGGGAAATGCTATTTGCGGTGGCTGATGGATGCCCTAATGAAGGTGTTCTAGGAATGTCCCCAGCTGAAGTGAGAACTTGGGCCATAAGCCAGATGTGGTGCCCCTGTAATACAGAGTTAGATGAGTGAAAGGGGGGGGGGGGGTATTCTTCAAGGCTGATTAATAAAATGTTGTAACTTGATTTAGTTGACATTAATACAGCCAACCTATGATTAATGATAGTACTGCTGTTGCCCCCTCCCCAGATCAAAAACTCAGTCGTAAAGTTCATTTAAAGACTTTTTGTCTTAATTTGACTTTGTCTGCCCGGCCAGTGGCAGGAGGGGTCCTAAAGAGATTTAGGAAGTCTAGACTGCCCCTGAACTTTTATTTGGTTTCTCTTTATTAAGTTACTTCAAACTTCATTTTGAATTCACCTTCATCCAAACCACAGACAGGAAACTTTGAGCCCAAACAATTCACTGCTCACCGCCTTTCTATTTGTGACATTATGGTTTTTGTATCATCACTTTAAACAACGTCTAATCAAGTATTGAAGCTTGAGGCTTTTTCGAGAGCTTTCCTAAAATCTCTTGCTTTTGTTCTTCACAGGAGAAGCCATGAAAGATTTCTAATCAGCACATTTATTTTTGCTTGATATTTTCTTGACATCTTCACTTCCCCACATGAATAAAATGAACGAGTTTGTCTTTTTTGTTGTTTTTTCTCCATCTGGTTGTGTGACACTTCCAGCTCTCCTGGAGAAAGGGGATTGTTTCTTTATCACAAAGTAAGCCTTTAAGGAATCCTGCGTCTGTTGGCTCTGCTGGTGAAAGTATTAGAAGTGCATTAAAATTGGATTAGATTCCCTTTGAGGTTAGAAGGTTGCAGGTAGTGGGCCCTGCTATCATGCCTTCCAGCATACTTTTCTACATTGTCAGGTCTATCCTGCTGTCAGTGCAGAGCTCAGTTATTTCCATTGTTCTTGTTGTTACTTGCAAACAATAATGAAAGTTTTTTGCTAGCTTTTTATATGTTAGGATCCACCTATTGATCAAAATTATTAATGTACATTCTTCTTATATTTTCTTTAAATGCTACCTATAGCAGCCTACAAACATGAGAAAATCTGGTTGCAGTCTCTCTTCCTTTTGTCACACAGCCGTCCTCTTCGATGGGTTCGGCAGATGTGAACTCTAAGCAGCAAACTTATTTTCATATTTTCACTGTGGGCTTCTGAAAGCTGAGCTCCTGGAGCTAAGACTTACTATTACAAATATATCAAAAACCTTAAAAACCCATTTCATAGAGCTGCAATAGATTTAATACAGCTGAGCTGTTTAATTTTCCCTTTTTTCTAATTATGAATGAACATATGATGTTGTGCACTCATGTCTAGAATGCCATACGGCCACTTTAAGAACATGACGGGATGTAGTGTGATCGTGTGTGGTTACTGGTCCCTATAGCTGTGGCAGGCTGACTCTGTGCCACCCTGCTGCTCTCCCCCTGACAGGCCTGATGGTGATAGATGCCACTCCTCTCTTCCTGATGAAGGGGATACATGGCCCTGTATGTGGCTGCCTGTCTGGGGAATATGAGGCTGCCAGTAAACCACTGGCTCACATTGTGATTGAGGAGCACCCTCATTCCTGTACAGCAAGTCGTGACCTTCTCTGTCAGATCTCACCAGGAGTGCTGGTCTCAGTGTGGTCTGTGGATCCACTGGGGTTGCTTCAAAAAATCCAATACACCTGAGCAAAATTAATCATATTTCCATAACTCCCATATGTGCTGTTCATATCAGCGCTCATGTCATTAGTTCATAACAAGCGAAACAGGTTATCAAACGTGGTTGTAAGTCATGTGTTTTGTGTTTTTGTGGTGTCCAAGCAACACGTGCTTTATGCAGTGGAAACAAAGGATTTGATCACTCACCAATATAACTTTAAAACTTCAAGTTTTGTAAGAGAGTCAAAGTTGTGTTAAAGGTTCACGTGTTGTTTAAGGAACCTCGCATATTTTAAATGGGTTACTGTTATGAGCTGTCCTACGTGACGCCTTTACAAGTAAACATAATCAATGAAAAAATAACCTGGTTTTATGTAAATGTGGGAGTCGTAGCAGCTTTGAGTGATGGCGCGCTGTTAAATTAACTGGACTGTCAACACACTGAGTGACAGCTTGATCCAATCCAATCAACATTTTCAATAAATGTGTACAGTGTGATGCTCAGGACGCTGATAAGTAGAAACCAAAAACATTCAAGAGTCCAGTGAGTTAAGGTGTGTTCACACATGCTCTGCAGTCATGAACGTGACCTTACCTGGCTGACCAGCACAGTCGTGAAACTGTCTTCGACTGCTCAACACCTGCCGAGTTATAACCGGTGGTTTGACTCGGCAGGTTGCATTGAAATCTGCTGCAATGACCCGGTTACTGCGTTCACCAGATATCAACACAATTTCGATCCGCTCCTCACGTGTTAACCTCTTCGACATGTCGATGGCTGTGAACAAAGATAAACTTGTAAATAACTCATGAAAGAATAAAGTTACGTTGAAAGCAAGCACACCATTGTTTTTCTTGTGACATTACCAATAAGTTTGATGTGTCACATGGCCCTCTTCCTATTGAAAAAACAAAAGTTGTATCCAAGATGGCCGACTTCTAAACGGTCACCATGGTCACCACCCATCTTGAGGAGTTTGCCCCCTCACATATACTAATGTGCCACAAACAGGACTTGAATATCACCAACCATTCCCATGTTATTACGGTGTATCCATATAAATGGCCCACCCTGTATTGACACATCGTGCAGAAGGCCGGCATGCGGAGCTTCTCGGGATGTCTGGAGCATGCCAGCATCATCTGGCACCAGATTCAAACTGCCAAGAAAGAACAAAGGGTGGTTTTTTTACACCTTGCCAACACCTTTGGGTCAGTTCCGCACGAGATGTTGTGGATGGCCTTCAACTATTTCAGCGTACCAAACCACATCACAGGACTGGTCAAGACGTACTTTCAGGATTTACAGTTTTGTGTGACAGCTGAGAATACCGCCACAGCCTGGGAGCACCTGGAAATTGGAGATTTCTGCTCTGGCATTTATCATGGCAATGGAGTTGGTCCTGAGGGCATCCTGGTGGGTAGTGGGAGGTGACTCAAGAGTGGCCTTCGTCTTCCTCCCATTAGGGCCTACATGGACGACATGACCATCATTACAACAACAAAACCATGTACTAGGCGATTCCTACAGAAGCTCCTGGAAAACAATGGGCAAGGATGGAGTTTAAGCCAAGTAAATCTTGCAACATCTCCATCGTAAAAGGAAAGCTGACAGCCGAGCAATTCTATATGAGTGGAGAACCAATTCCAACAGTATTACAGAAGCCCATAAAGAGCCTGGGACGGTGGTATAATGCAGACCTCCATGATACATGGCAACTAGAACAACTAAGGCAGAACTTGGCTGATGACCTCAAGCGGATTAACAACACTGCACTCCCAGGAAAACTGAAGCTCTGGTGCTTCCAGTTTGGGTTATTACCCAAAGGAGGAAGTGGACCACAGCCACATTTGTGCTACAGGCGAAATCTGCTCTTCGGCATTGTGGTGTGGTGGGTCACGTCCAACAGGGAAGAGGAGGATTTGGTCTTGGCGCAGTAACATCAGTGGCAACAGGCATCTGTAACTGAACGTTGAAAAATGGTGGTGGAGGAGGTGCGACGACAGGAGGAAACAGCCAGACATGCCAGAGCCGTGGCGCTGGCCAAACAGGGTCGCTGGATGAATTGGGAGAGTGTGGAAAAGAGAAAATCTGGGGAAAGGACACACTCCAGGCCCTGATCAACCCTGGCAGGGCCTCCTTGGATGAGGGTGTCTAGTGATAATGGCTGAAACACCCGACACAGGTCCACTGCTGACGATGTGTCCCAAACTGGTAAAGTGTCTGGGCTGCCTTTCCTCGTAACAGCCATCCCTCAACATTTCTCCATTTAAAGCAATGCATTATCAGGGACTGTAACATCCAGTCCTTTTTACTGAATGGCTACCAATAGTGTATCCAGTATGCACCATCTCCACAGTGAAGCCAGACATTGTGTTACACTAGTACACTACTATCTGCATAATCTGTTATACAAACCGCCAAAAGGTACGTATAAGTAGTCCGGGGCAAAAATGCAGTTAATTCCTCAACCAGCACCATAGCAAGACTTGCTGTTGTTGTTGCTGAAGGAAAGCGATCCAATGGCTCTCGGGGAGTCAAAACATGTCAATAACTCTTTTATTTATGAACCATCATCTCAGAGCTTTTTACACAGTAAGACAAAGACCTGCACACTAGCTGAAGAGGAAAGTGACCTTGTAAGAGAACCAGAGATAGTGACTGACGGGCTTCCCACCCCTCACTGGACGAAGACCTCTGCAGTGCTGACCCACATGTTAATTATAAAGGATGCATTAAATTTTACATTTAATGAAAAAGTAAACACAGGATCTGCTGAGTATGCCTCAACAAAATATCTTCAACATCAACCAGGTTAAAAAACAGGCTTTCAAATTAAATTTAAGCCATTTAACTGAGCGTGCTGTTCCATAGTGAAGGTGCCAAGATAGATGGCGAGCATCTTTAAAGTCCATTTGTGTCATTTCGCTTTGTTCCTTCTAAAACACAAGTACATAACCACATGTACCCATTAATAATCATCAGGCACTGTTGCCTAGCTAGATTTGAGTGGGACTAATTATTCTCACCTGCATCATCTAGGCACCCCACACAGTGCATTACATTAACTTCAGCATTGCTACCTTTATTTAAGGCTCCAGTGTTTCTGTTTTAACGTGTGCAAAGAAAAACAATCACACCTTACCCATCCTGGTTCAATCAGAAAGGTTCTTCCTCATCATAGCCCTTTTTTTTGACCTTTTGTGCTTTATATTTCTTGCTTTTCCATGAAATCCATATCTCTCGGCTCTGTATCTGCAATCCTTTGGTTCAGCTTTTTTTCTGACCCCGGTGTTGTTATCGGTCAGATTTGGGGAAACGCATTCAGCCCAGCTGTGTGCAGAAGGTCTGCCTGGTACCATAGCCTACCTCAGCGCTGCTGCAGTGCTCACAATGAATTAGAAATATGAAAGTAATGCAGCCCTCCAGGCACTCCCTGTAAAACAAATATTTCTACTAATGGTCGTCTAGAATTTAGCATCACTCAACAACAGTGAATCATCTCTCTGCTGTTATACAATCGCACTGAATTCTTTGGGATGTCTTAGCTTGTTTTTGTGTTGCTTTATAAATCAGATGTTTTCTTTAACCCCCCGAGGCCCTGCTATTGGTATTAAACAGACTTACCTTAGCTACATGTGTGAGGCAAAAGAAAACAGACAAGTGAGAAACTCTGCAGAGCAACATATCCAGACGCTGTCATCAGCATAAAGATGAATTTCTTTCGAATTCCCTTACCTGAGTTACAACAAGCTGTACTATCCTGCACTTGTTAGCAAACAGATTCAGAAGAACATAATAATTCATCTGGAGTGATGTTTGTGCCCACATGATTAATCCAAGTCCCATATTTGCTGTCTTTTGTCTTTTTTTGTTTTTGGCGGTTACTCCCGGCCATGAGAGAAAAATCAGGCTCTGCCCTGATGAAGAGTTCCCTGCATTTACAAGCTGGTTTGCAACTACTGGTCACTGACGAGGACCGGAGAGGAGTGTTGTGGCTTTAGAGAGGGTAGTGTGAGTGACCCAGAACAGCTTAGCAATGCTCCAGATTAAGCAGAGAATTCTCTTTAGGTAATGAATGTGAGCACAACCTCAGATGCAAGCACACGTATTTTTCTGTTGCACAAAATAACCAGATTAATAGATTATTTTAAACGGGAAAAAACGAGAAACCTTAATGAAATCATATGAAGCATAACTGTCAAAATGAGACATGTAGTAATAAATGAAATCAAGTGGTCAGGGTGTGCAGAGTGTTATGTCAGTCAAAAAATAGCAACACGCTAGTGTTCCTTGCATGGAAAGCTTGTTAGCTCAGTCATTTTTTGGACACTGGCATGAAGACTCACCTGTGCTTATGTTGACAGCTGCTGCATGAGGAGGCACTACAAAGTTCTCTTCTAATCTTCGAGAAGCTGGATTCCTGAGAGGTTATGTTTTTCTGATTTGTTGTCACTGTATCATTTTCAAGAATAAAGTTTCAAATTTCTGAGAGTTTTTCTCAGCTATGAGCTATTCTAGATTGTAGAAGGCTGCACATAAATAATGTAAAGACTCTTTTAGGCGGCTCTGCTGGATAGGAAATGCAGTCTCTTCACAGACAGTCGACAGCAAACACAGAGTGCAAACTCTTTAAATCTGACATTTTTCATTGGCTCTTTTCTTGAGATCTGTTTTTCTTGTTTCGTCTTCTTTCTATCTTAAGCTGAAATGGAGCTTGTACGGACACTAGTATACTTCTGTCAACTGCTCGGTAATTCATCACTCAGCCACACACATGTTTCTGTGTTCATACGTCAATGAACAAAAAGTCTCTTTCTTTCGTTAAACATACGTGGTGTCAGACGACCAAACACACATACAAACAGGGCTTTGTATCCTTCAGTAGTACAATTTATTTTTAAAAAACACTCTATTTTTAAGTCATAGATCTCATTTAAATGCATTTTATTGCTAACCCAGTGTATTATGAGCACTTTGCATTGGTGAAACTCTCATTGTCCTACTGTGTACTCTCAGAACTATGCAAATGGACTCAGACTCTGGATGATAAACCCTGCTTGTGATGGTTATTGTAAAACTTCTTCAAGTTCCTGTGTGCTTTTCATGTCACCATGGACCCGGCTGTGTGCCTTTCATTAATCGACACATACTCATCGCATTATTTTGCAGCAACAAAATGGATGGATCCATCCAACACATCCATAATTTTCTTAAATGGTTATCTAATCCTGGGATGTGGGGCAGCTGAGGCCAGTCCTATTTGACTTTGAGCAGGAGACAGGCTATATCCTGGACATGTCACCATTCATCACAACAAAACTGCTGCTCAAGAAGATCTACACAGGCATAGGGGGGCTGTGGAAACCCCACAAAAGAGTAAAACAGGAGCTGTGAGGTGCACAGTGGGGCTTCCAGATATGTCATTGGTGATATAATTGATATTTGATTTTGAATAAAAAAGTTTCTTGTTTCGACCTTCTATCACAGATATGCTTAAATATTGAAAAGTAAACAAATCAGATACACTAGAGCTTAAGAGGTCTCAGTGTGATTGGTAAGCTGAGGTGTGAGTTGCTGCAGAATGGGCGTGTTGTGATTTGTGAGACGGCTGAGTGCACATGAAAGTGTTGCAACTGTCTCTACAGTGCTATTGGCAGACAGTAGTAATGCTGCTCCAGAAACACTAGAAATCCAGCACTTAGCCTCCTCCCTGCCTTCCTGTCACAGCACACTTAATGATGCGTCAAAGATGTTTGAAATTGTCTCCAAACTTTCTCTGAATTGTTTCTGTGAGACTTTCTGTAATTGTTCAACTTTTACAGTAAACAGTGGAAGAGGGTTTTTCAGTCAAACTGATGGAAACAATCAGAGCTTTGTGAGGTTTCTTTTCCTCCAAAAGAGAAAGTTTTCAGCTGTCGAGCAGTTTTGACAGAGTACCGTGTGCATCTGCATGGATAGAGATGCTGATGGGGATTCATGTTTCGCTTTATCATTCAAGAAATGAGGAAATTCAAAGGAAGCTACACTGTGACCACTCCTCTCTCTCCCAGTCTGATTTTAATGTGTGCTGGGGCATACGGTGGTTGCATGAGCTCGCTGTTCTATTGGAGCTCACGTTTGATGTTGATGTGCGGTGAAGGTGGAAAAATGGAGTTGTGCTGTACTTGTCATGAATGCATTTCTGTAGTCTTGTGGAATCCGTGGACGCCACAAGAAACGCAGTAACAAACAAGCTACTGTGTTTCGTGGAAGACTCTAAAATAGCAGGTTCACCTGTGGAGAGAATTACTTATAATTGCACAGGCTGGCCTGGATAAATCAGTCTATCTCAAGTACTGTCATAATGTAGGTTAATTCTACTGGCATTACATTTATCATATATCACTGTAGCTTCCTGTTTGATGCGGCCGAGGACCCCACTGTTTCCTGCCTGCTTGTTAAGCAAAGACATATTAACCCTGTTTCAGCTGCAGCCCATTGTTTTAGCTGCGCTGAATGCTGTGCAGCTGATTGATTGATTTAACTGTCATTTCTATAAGAACTATTTGTCCCAGTCTTGCTGCTATGGCTCTCATGGGCTACAAGCGCCACAGTGTTGTGTTGCTTTATCTTTTGGTTTTGTTTTTTTATTGTAGAACATACAACGGGAAAAGTAACGAAAGGAAACACAAAGCAAAAATCAACACAATGACAATCTTTGCAGTAGAGCATGTGTACTGGTGCATCATGCAGACAAGCTATCCATGCCAGTAGACCGTGTGTGCACAAATATATTTAGTTGCCAGTTTATTAATATACAAATAGCTTGAGTTTACCCACTTAAATACAGCGGTCCTGCAGTGACATGCGAGTTTCTGTTGAAACTGTTTCAGAGAGGTGTGGTTCTGTCTACATCCTGGAGGAGGAAGTTTGCAATGCTGTTTCCCTCATTCACTATATTTGGCAATATGCTTGAACCATATTAGAAACATACAACGTTGAATCCTCCAGGTGAGTTATTTTACTTGTAATGATGATTGTTACATGTTGCAATAGTACAAGAGCTCAGAGACATCCAGTACAAAGGGCTGCTCAGGTGGCTGAAGGACAAGAATTGTAAAAATGAAAGCTGACATTTCAGTGTGACAACATGATGTTGAACGAATCATTTTTAAATAGATATTTCTTTTGCTGAGGGAATCCGTAGACACTTATCTTAGACATCTCTCAGATGTCTAAGCGAGGGCTGCAGGTCCCACCTGTGAGTCAGGTTCAGTTTCTAAATACAGAGAGTTTGATATTTATTAATCTTAAGTGATTGGCGAGTGCAGCCACATGTTAAAATTTATACAGCCATTAATATGAAATTCCGTTGTTACATGAACTTGTTTCCAGTGGGAGCTGAGCTCCCGCAGGCCTGGTCTTTGTCACCAGTTCTAACTTTTATGGACAGAATTTCCAGGCTTGTGAATGATGTGCTCCCTCTGGGTTATGTGAGCAGTGACCTTAACGTCACACTGGGGTGGTTTATAGTTGATATAGTTTGATACAGTGGGGACGAGAATTAGCACCCAAATCTGAGGCCACAGCTTTAAGTTGCTGCTCCAAAACGAGGAGTTGAATTAAACCTTTGATTTTACTTATTGATCGATGTTACTATTTTTACTGATGGAAACAAGGTGATATGTTTCTGCCATGTCCAAATGGAAAGAGACATCAGGGCAGACCAGGATGTGCTGGAGAGATGATGTCTCTGTGGCGGCTTCGTAACTTGTTTGTGTCTTTGCTGGGAGAACTGGAGTTAGTGGCATCTCTGCTTAGAGCAATGACCTCCAGTATGCTGGTGACTCGGCGAAGTGTTGGCAGCTCGTAGCAAAGCTGACTTTTAGTGTTTTCGCCAGTTGATTGTAGCAGATTTGGGAAAATAACCGAGGAAGCATGAGAATCATCTCTTTGTTCTCTTGTTCTTACTCTGACATCCCCGATTACAGAGTGAAATATAATGACTGACCAGCTTCTCTGTGACTGACCTTTCAGTGAACCATATCCAGAGCAGACGCTGGTGTTTCCTGCTAACTGGAGTTTCTGATTAACTGGTCAACCAGTGTGTGAGACAGATGTGTCGTAGGTGTGATTTATTGATGTTTTCAGCATGTCCCACAGACACCTTACTTGGCACTGGAACCAAAGCCTTAAACTCAGACTGCGTCCACACCAGCCCGGATAGATTTGAAAACGGCGTTTTCGTCTGAAAACGCTCCGCATCCACACTATCGTTTTCATTCGTTTTCACCGAGTTGTGCGTCCACATTGAAACGGCCGAAAACACTTACGTTCCAGTCCTGCGCAAGAAGATTCGACCTGCCTCATTTCTGTCTGCCGCTTATTTACTTTCCGGCTCTTTGAAACGTCGCGGCAAAATGTTGAGGAAAAGCACCGAGTTTGTTAAATGCACTAACAATGAGGCGGAGTTGTTGCTGCGAGTAACACAAAAGTACAAAGGTCCAAAAGCAAGTGAGAATTAAAGAATTTGAAGAAAAGTTCTCAGGAGCATGTGCAGGCTGATGTTAATCTTTAATAGGGCTGTCAAACAAAACAGCTGCTGTTTAATGCCCTCCGCTATCTTTGCTTATTTGGTCACATGACTGCATCACATGACTAAAATGCGTCATTGCTTTCGAAAGTCTGCGTCTTTGAGTGTCCACACTGCGACGGGACAGCTCCGTCTTCAAATGTATGTGTTTTCAAGAGTGTTTTCAAAACGCTGCGTTTTCCTTCGGGAAAACGGCGTCTCAGTGTGGACGGGAAAACGATGCATTTTCAAACGAAAGCGCATTAGTGTGGACGTAGCCTCAGACAGATATCACCAATTAAATCAACACCAGCTGTGTTGCATGTGTGCAGATACACAATACAACCCTTCTGCTGACGGTGCCTTCAACAGGTGTGAGAGTACGGTGATGCGCAGATTTACCCTACAGACATAAAATAGTGTTTCACATAGTTTTTAACTACCAGCACACAGGACATGACTGTACCATCTGCCATTACTTTGCCATCACCATGCTGATGCTTTGTAACTTCATACATTACTCTGTACAGTAATGTTAACTTACCCACATGAGATACTCTGGAAGAGAAAGAAAATCACTGTGCAGGGCCCAGAAATCGAAGACATAACAAAAGTGTAAAAGCAAAGCTCTCTGACTTGTGACTCACACGGTCCCATGCCAAATGCATCCTGCAGGCGTAGTCACCGGAAAGACATTCTCACCGGCCAACCACACGGCACCATTTTGCATTTAGGCACGTAGCCATAGTGGAGGAGACCTGCTGAAGTTGAAAACGAGCATCAAGATGAGTTAAGTAACTTTGCACACTGGATGGTTGTTGGTGCCAGACAGGTTGGTCTATCAGAAACATCTCATCTACTGGGATTTTTGCAGCACAGCTTTCTCGGGGTTTGAGAGCATGAACTAAAATAATGAGCCAAAAAAGGCAACAGTCACTCAATAACTGTTTATTACAACCGAGGCATTCGAAAGAGCATCTTTGAACACACAACATGTCAAACCTTGATGCCTACAGCGGTCGGACACGCAATGAGGCGATACTCTTGTCAGCCAACACTAAGAAACTGAGGCTTCAATTTGCTCAAGCTCAAAATTTCACAATAGAAGATTGAAAAAATGTTGCTTCTTAGTACATTTCCAAGTTAACCTGGCAGACTTCATTACCTTCAGATGTTTAATTAGCATTAGGACTTGCGTGTGTGCTCTGCAAGTGTGTCTGACTCTATTAACTGGGGTTGTATTATAAAGAACATAAAACACTTTCGCCACAAGCGCACGACAACACACTCAAGTACACTGATGTACTGAACCTCTGACTTTAACATCGGTTTGTCTTCTCTCGTCGCAGGTGTCCATCTATGAACCTGTGAGGTCATAGCCATCTAACAGCAGCATCAGCACCAGAGGAGAGTTTACCAGCAGTGGGACCATGGACCTTAGATTTAGACGTCTGTCGCCTCTCACCAGGGCAGCTCTTCATCTCCTGCTGCTGGCCAGACTGGTGCTTCCTTCTCACACAGAGAGTGAGTCCACATAGCTCATAGCTGTGCCTACATGTTCACAGTTTTACTGTCAGCTAATATCCATTAGCTGACAGGAAGTGTGCACAGACAGCTTTCAAATGGAAATGTGTTATGTGACTGACATACAGCATCACTGCTCAGTTGAAAAAGCCCTTTGAAAAGCTTTGATATAACAGCTTTGATACATGATTTCATATTTCACATTATGAAAGCGTCACACAGAAAGCTGACACCCTGTACCTTTTCCTGCGTTTGAAGGGCATTTTTAAAGTAGGACTATTCTGTTATTTTTTTAGCTTCGTATACAATAAACTTCATGGGGCCCAGTTGTTACTGATGTCCACCTGTTTAAACCAGCTTTCTCCTGATCCACTGCCTGTGGTAAACAGAAGATTTGAACAGGAGGTGGATGGGCCTCCTTTGTCTGCGATGCCCATGTCAGGGATTTCCTCTTTATATTAAACCATAAAGTCAAGAGTATAAAAAACTATTTAAAAAAAGCATTAGAGCAGTGAAGCCTGTGATTTTGAGTTGGAGGGATTGTTTGTACATACGCTGACTTCAATGTTTAATATGAGCATGTAATAGTTTATATATAACAGAAAATAAGGAAAAAGGTTTTATTAACTCTTAAATGTGGGAATTTCCTTAAACATGCATTTTGTTTAATAGCAGGAAGAATTGCAAAAACAAATCTGGTTGCATACCAGAATTGTTTTGGCCGCTGTCAGCATGTAATAAATTTATAATAAGTAAAACTAAAAGTCCTTATTTGCAGCGAGAGTTGAAAAACAACATTTCATTTCCAAGTACCATTAAAATGAACTTTAATGGTGGTCAGAAAGTGCAAAATAGAGCAGTGATGTTGGCAGAGGACGCAATTTAAAAGAAAGAGTGAATGACTTCTTCCCATGCCCAATCTCCATCTCCACTTTCTGGGTTTTTTGCGTATTCTAGCTAAAGTAAAATAAAAAATAGAAAAACAAACTGCAAGCATCACTCTGGCATCCATGTAACAAAAATCCAGCCCTAACCTGACCTCACTCTTGAGTTTGCCTTGCGGTTTCATGCAGCGTTCTCTTTTCAGCTGCCTTTAACAAACACCATTCCTCACAGGACTATTGTGTGTTGAATGTCAACCAGCTCGACTCTACCTGAGGCCAAATCAAAGGAAAACAAAAGGAAAGGAAAGAAAGTGAGAAAGGGATCGAGAGATTGTGTGAGAGGAAAGGCCTGGGCCCTTTCTGTCTCTCTTAGACTGGTGAACTTATTCACACCTTATAAAACTTTTACAAACATCTGTTTTGCTTGGCTGGTGCATTTACTATCAAAGGCCTGCATAAAAGTATCCAGTAGAAGTGATAAAGTTTGACATTTGTTACAGCATCAACAGAACTCTAACCTTTTTCTTAATGATCCTATTTGTGAATAATAAATGTGTCTTGAGAAATCCATTTTTATTCATATAGCTCAAAGTCAGATCAATACTCATTTGAAGGCACTTTTTCTGAGGTAAAACCTGGATTACCACAGATATAAACCCAAACAATCTAAAGACACCCAATGAGCAAAAATATAGAAAGACGTGCTAGGGCTGTTCGATATAACGATATATATCTGATGTCGATATAAAAACGTCTATCGTTTCATTTTACGCTGTCGTTTGTTTCGTGGTGTCGCAAAATAAACTGTTTTTGTTTATAAACCTGTTTATTTTCTCATTGTTCTGATGGTCCCTGTAGTGGCTGTATTCAAGTTCTCTCTTTCTCTTATATTTTATATAACCACACTATGGATGAACAAGCGCCTGTTTTTATGTGTTGTCTTTAGCAACAACGACGGTAACAGCATCGCGTGTCCGCTTGTTTATGTTCCACATAAAACTTTCACAATAAAGCTCAAGATCCTGTTGAGACTTTTCAAAATAAACCGAATCACGTGAAAGAGCAGATTATTTACGGATGAGAAGTAAAAAAGAGCCGCCAGGTGCTAAAAAATAAACCATAGACTCAAACGTTAGAACAGGCTTTTCCCCGCAGCACGCCGTGTAATAAATACAAAGAAAACGGCGCCGTTACAACTTATGTCTAAAATGTATCGTTTCATGCATCGGTTAAAACACTCGACTCCAGCTACATGACGCGCAGCTGGAAGCACTTCACACAAGTCGAGCTGCCCGAGATTCACGAGTTTACAGAAAATGTTACATTTTTGTGATTTACATCGTTATCGGACGATAGATGTCTGATATCGGGAGATGAGATTTTGGTCGTATCGCACAGCCCTACGTTGTGCATTTAAAGGCAATAATCATATTTGATTTGATATACCTTTATTAGTCCCACAAGGGGAAATTTCATAAGGCTGCCGACCTATTGCACGCAATGGCGGCGCCATCTTACCCTCTGACCATACATACATGACACAAACATCACATGGGGAAGACAGGTCAGAGAGGGATAACAATGGAAAATGCACCACATGAGGAAAGATAAGGAGAAAAAAATAACTCCCCCCAGACTGAGCTCCAACAGGGAGATCAGTTTGAGAACAGAAAAAACACCTCTGCACATGAAAAACTCTTAATACACCAAAGAAACACATGACAAGCAGCAGGGGGGTAAAGGTGAGAGACAGCCGATGTAGACAGCACATCCGGGCCTGCATGCGCTGGTCTCCTTGATCCACCGTCAGCATCGGAAGGGAATAAGCGTCGAAGGCGTTTGGAAAGGGAGGGGGGATGAGTGTGTGCATATCAGTGTATATGTATGTGTGTGTGTCCAGAGTTCAGCTGAGACAGTGTCCTTCGCCCTGCCAGGCTAAGTAAACAGTCTTCCAGCCAACCCAGGTGGCCTTGCATGGAATGGGAAGGAACAGACTAAACTCAGTCGCTATCAATATAATCTGACAAGTATCCTGTAAAAAGAGCTTTACGTAAAAGCACTTATAAAAACGTATAATTATTCTGATCACAGCTAAGGAAGCATGCTCGTAGAGATCATGGTTAAGACAGACATAAAAGCTTGTGCTGTAGAAGCACAAGCTCAAAACTCTACCTCATGTTTCAACTGAAAAGGCGACGTTATGATTTTGTGGTTGACCAAAGCAGCAACTCCAAACGAGCCATTAAAAAACAACAACTATGGGAGGAACTGAGATGGTTGCTGCTTGGGTTAGCTGACATACGTTTCACTTGATGAAGTTAGATTTGAGATTAGAAGACTAAAGGTTGTAGGCATTTAAAAAGATGTTGCTCTGAATTTAGCCAGAACATGTCTTAGCCTCACAAACGACTCCGGACTTTTTCATGGCCACTTAGATGTATCTACCCCAGAAAAACTCTCTTTTTGTCTCCCACTAAAACATCCCTAAACAAGGTCCTCCAGTAAAAAGCGGTCTTTAGTCTACACCTATATTTAGCCCCAGGTACTTTCTGCAGTATATTTGTCCCACTCTGCACTAATGTCTAGGAAGAACATAAAAGGTCAACATTAAAAGCATTTCATTTGCAGAGGGGTCATAGTGGGGTTTGGAGACTAAAAAATGTTCTGCATGCACGGACCAGACTCCACTTAATTTGATAATGGTTATGTTGTTCTTCCTTTAGAATCCTATTGAACCCAGTCATACATGTGTAATCAGCACAGCATTAGATCTGAGAAGGACAAAGGATGTAGAGGTGAAAGGTTAAGTAGGAACATTTGGAATTCTGTATTAGTCCAGTCATAAAGGGAAATGAGGCAGCTACAGTAACAGCATCAGAAAAATTACTAAACATCACTGCACAATATGCTGTACGAACTATGGCTTTGGAGATCTTCATCGATCTATTTGTAAATCTAAAGAGTTTCATGGTATGTTTTTGGATGCTTGGGGACAATAAGCAACATTGTACAGTGTTTCCCACAAGGCAGGGGGTGCAAAGGAGGTGATGCTTCCACACATAAATGACTATAATGCCATATCATGTCACCTCATCAAATGAAACAGAATTATTCCAGTCACATGACACTGCTGTCACGAACCCTCTTCTGAAAGTATACAACATTTTTACACGTGCCAATTTACAGTCACTGTATTACAGAGTCAAGCGTGTGAGGCCAGCCAGGCCGTAAAGTTGAGCTCAGTAATAGTCTTTTCAGATCTGCAGATCTCTGTGCATCAAACTCGCAAATCTTATAATCAAAGCTGCTCTAACAAGTCACTTTCTCTGTATATTTCTGTGAAACAACCAGCGCATTCACTCACAGCTCTTACAGCAGCACAAAGACCCTGTTCATGTATGTCAGGAGACATGGTCTACATTTAGGCCAGGCAGGGGCAGGCTGATGCTTCGGAGGTCTCCGAGGCAGAGGAGGAGCTCCGTGGAGGGCAGTGTTTCTCGACAACAGGTTCATTATCAAGGCTATTTGCTTTATGGCTGCAATGAGCACATTTTATAATTTTCCTTTATAATTTGCAGATAGGAATTCATCAGCGAGCTGTGTCAGTAATTACCTTCCAGTGTGAGCACTCCGGAGAAAATGAGAATCATTAATTGCTCACAAAGAATTGAGATTTTCACAGATTTTTAATGAAACCATATTAAAACCATTTAAACCTGATTCATGGAGTTTGTGTCAGAAATGGAAACCCTTTAATTCCCCCAAATTACCACTGAAATACACAAAAGTCATTTTACATGCTGCTGGAATCAACCGGCGCTCTCGATGAAGGAACTCACGATCTTTACAGTATTTTATTTCACATCAAAATTAATGTGATATGTTTATTTTAGGGTTCAGTTGTAGGCCACAGTCGAATGAGTGGCACGGGTGTCGTTACGGTGATTGATGGAGCATCAGTCAAAGCTTTATGAGGAAAGTTACAGGGTAAAAACAAAAAGCACCATGGCCTCTTCATTCCATACTGTGTGCACTTCTGTGTATCATCAGGATGGTTTTAATAGCCATTCTTCTGCAATGTCCTATTTTAAACCTTGACTAATGATTTTTGGACATCATCATCTTTTGCAACAAACAGAGAATAATAAACACACACACAGATCATCTGTTTGAGTATCAGTGGGACATCATGCACAAAATGAACATCATGCTGTAGTCAGTAAGACTTGAAGCTGAAGATTGAGACCATAAACGAATCAGGAAAGTGTTCACCAAGGACATAAATAATAGGCTTGTTTTCTCACCGGCTTTGATAGACTCAGACCTCTTTCTGAGGAGTCGCCCCCTGCTGGCTGTTGAAAGAATGCAGGCACCAAGTGTTGCATACACCTTCTTTAAACAGTGGATGACCAAAACATATTTGTTTCATGTATTATGACTTGCATGTCTCTGGATGGAGTCATCAAGTGAAAGGAACATTCATTACATTTTATAAGCCTTCAAATTAAGGGCGTGGAAGAAGAAAAAGAAAAAGAAGCCTATGATTCCAATATTCTCAAAGAAAAATGCAGATGCACTGCAGTATTGTGCTGTGCATGGTTGGCTGCGCAGCAGTTTTCATGACCTTAATGACTTCATAATATTGCATTTTGTGCGACTGTTTCCTTCTGTGCACAGTTGGCTACTCAGTGTAACACAGTCCTATCATTTGTTGATTAAGTTTGAGGAGGAATCATTAGCACTTGATTTGATGCAATAGATCTCCCTGTTGATGCAGTGTGAGGGGTTGTAAATGAGATGGATGAATAGAAATTGTCATTTTAATTAGTTGAATCCATCAAATACTGAAATGTTCTTCACATGTGCTGATGAGAACGACCTCCTTCATAGGAAAAGACATAAGCCATGCGATATTATGTCTTTGTAAGCTGGTTGCATGTCAAACGTCAGCTCTCCGCATGGAAGGAGTCTGTGGCTTATTTTCACCATATAATGAAAAGATTTGAACAGTGCCCCCAAAACATTAGGCTGCTTAATGAATGATTGCGCACAAATAACTACCTGATGTAAAAAGTAACCCAGACTGAGCTCAACACAAAGTCTTTTAAAAGCAATAAAAGTTTCATCATAGTCTGTTTTTAGAATCTTTCCATGACTCACTCATAATAACACCGTGTGTGCAAAATTACCTTTGCTTTCTAAACAACGTACGTTAGAGCGAACTCTGTTTTAGTTTGATTTTGATTTCTTTAAAGCATTATTCCAAAGTATTTATGTAGAAGTATCAAAAACTTTTCTTTCAGCTGCACCTTTTGCCAAATTGTCACATTTCCAAGCCTGGACGTGCAGGTTTGACTACTTACTGAAGAGCAGATACGTAAGTGTATCTGCTTTAAAACTTTAAAATGTTCCCGAACATTTAAATACAGAGATTATTAGAGAAATACAACGTTTTAAGCCAATGAGCGACACGGTCTGATCACTATACCGGTGGGTCACAGAAGTATGCACTCATTCTCTGATGCAATTGCAATCTTGTTTGACGCTTGTATGAATTTGCAACAACAGTTTTGTGGAGCATAAATGTTCTGAACTGTTCTGAGTTTCAGTAATGGGCATAAGTAACCTGCAGTAGCTCACGGTACACCAGCCGAGCCGGCGCGAGCACAAAAACTACTGCTGTAGATGCACAAAGAATCAATATCAGTTTAAGTGGACGCTATATTTAGAACATTTTCATCTTCTTTCTGTCAAGGAAGTGAAGCCATTACATGCCAGACTCCATTGACCAAAACAGTAATTTTACGCCACAAAACAAGGGAATTGCTTGTCTAAAGCTCCCTCGACTGGTTCGTTTCTGACTTTGATGTTTAAATGGATTAGTTCACAAAAAACGCAAACGTCAGACAAAGTGAACACGACTCCTGTTTTCTGAAAAGTAACAATCAGTGTTTGTGTTCAGGCTCACGTGTGAACGATGATGTTAACATACTGCACAGACTCTGGGTTATTAGCAATGGACCAGGCTTCATGCTTCAGTGAAACTAAGACCACAAGAGCTGAGACACTGGCAAAGTCTTACTGAGCAAATACTTTACACATCATCAGACTGTAAGATGGAAATTTTATTCTCTAATTTGATATTATTTCAGAAAATATATATTTTTAAAAATCAGCTCTAATAAAAAACTCTTAAAAATATTAAAAACAGTTTTTCTAGAAAATTGCTCATTTTATAATTTTTTAAAACTTTTAGTTGTTACAATAATGTACTTGGTAATGTAGTGAGCCAGTCTGAAATATGTATATATATTTTTCTGGAACAAATTTTATTTGCTTGTAGTAAATCATTTACTTTTTTAAAAAATATTGCAATACTAACGTTCTTCTCTGTAGTAGGTTCAAGAGAGAGTTGTGTCCCAGCAGTTTGGTTAAAACCAATGCATTCCTATTTTAGAGTGATAAATATTTACCTCGTGTATTTGAGGCTGTTAAATCAGGAAGGTATTCTGATCATTTCCCTTCTCCAGCAGTGAGGAGTTATATCTCATGCACGGTGCTGTGAAGAAGTTATTATTGTACATTATGCTGCAATCTGAAGAAACGGCTGAGAAACAAAGTCGTTGACATTTTTGGGTCTGAAAAGGAGTACAAAACCATTTGCTTTGGGACTCCAGTGAGAACCACATATAGAGAAACCTTGGTACTGGTGCGTACCTTCCTAGGATTGGCTGACCTACTAAAGTTACTTCAAGAAGGCATTGATGACTCATCCATGAGGTCACAAAAGAATCCAGCACAATATCTAAAGAACTACACGACTCGTTTGGCTCAATTCAGATTATTTGGGACGTTTGGAAAATATTCTGTGCACTTTTTGTTTGAGTCCCGTTACATCTGGCATAAAACGAACAAAGCATTTCATAAAAGGAACATCACCAGTCCAACACGGTGGTGGTCGTGTAAAGGTCTGGGCTTGTTTCTGCTTCAGGATCTGCACGATTTACCAACATTGATGAAATCCTGAATTCTGCTCTTAACCAGGAGAATGTCCTGGTTCAACCCTTGAATCACACTCTTGCTATGTAGCAGCACAATGATCTGGAAACTCCACCTCTGTAGGGCTTAAAAAACAAACTTTTTACACCTGAACAGGTAAGTTTGAATTATCCCTTTTTTTTTTAAATAAACAAAATCCACATATAAAAACTTCATCTTGTGTTTACAAGCCTAATAATAAAATCTGAAACGTGTGACAAAAATGCAAATATATAAATATATATAAATATGTATGTATGTATGTGTGTGTGTGTGTGTGTGTGTGTGTGTGTGTGTGTGTGTGTGTATGTATGTGTGTATGTATGTGTATATATATATATCACACACACAAATTAGAAAAAGAATATGAAAAATAATTTTTCATGGCACTCAATTAAACATGTTAGTGCACTTGACATTATTCAGCTGCTCGGTCTTTTCCACGCAGGGTTTCTTGCTCTAACCTCTCTTTTCTTCCTGCCCAGCTCTGCTCAGATGCGAGACTCCCCTGGGTCGCATACACATAATGATTAGAAAAACAGAATCAGTTTATTCCCCGTGTCTTTGCCTCCCTCCTCCCAGCATTCATGCAGCATGTGGGTACTGCTACCGTACTTGTGTGGGAGGCAATTTTGCGGGTCATGAACAAGAAGCAGTGGTGAACTATGTATTATTTATAAGAACAAACACAAGTGGCAGCCGTGTCTCTGCATCCAGCTCTCCAAACAGAAAGGAAGATTACTAAGACTCCGCCAGGCTGTCTGGGATTCGATTTTAGACAGTGGAGTAAAATGATCAGTTTAGTCTCGACTATGCAACACATGTGAATGTAGAAGATTTATAAAGTCCAGCTTGGAATCTGCTTCCTCCTGAAAGAACGTCTTAAAAGTCCATTTGCACCTGTTCAGTTAATTATTGAGTGATGATATTTCTAACTGTTTGCTACATTCACGCTGCTCCTCAGTCTGGTTGAATTTATCGGGTTTGCAGGGTGTGTGCTGGCAAACAGCTATTGACAAGAGCGTAAATTGATTGGTCCGTGAGAATGTAAAGCTTTATCTCTTTTAAGATAAGCTGTCTTTGGCAGAGGGTTGACTTATGGATTACCATGTAATGAAGGGCAAATGTTGACTGTTTTTCCTTAAAAAACAAAAATGTATCTTGGAGTCTAGACTGCAGACACGCAGTGAGCTGCGCCCTCTGAAAAAATGTTGAAGTAAACACCTGCATGAGCCCAACATTAGGATCACAGATTACCTTTAAAATTAGTGGACGTTAAAAGGAAGAATATTATTTAAATACGGTGAAAGGGGTTGTTGCACATGATGCTCATGCGTGTTTCACTCCAAATGACTTTAGCTGATACACTTACACTATACATGGCTGTACTTGGACAGTAAATGTGAGACACGTGTAGATTAGTGTAACTAATTAAGAAGAATGTGTGACCAGGTTAAAGATACACAGAACATGACAGCTGTCTGTTGGATGGATAGTGTGCCATTCAAAGTAATGTAATGGGTTTGGTTTCACTCCCAGTGTGGTGCTACACTAGTGTACCACTGTGGCCCGTCATCATCGCTGTTGTTTTATGGTATTTTAAAATGTCTTAGAATTCATAAAAAGTGGCTGAAAATACTGCCTGCTGCCATCAAACGGTCGCTAATAGGTTTCAATACTGACAAATGCCATTCGGCTGTAACAAACATGATAATAACTGCACAACTCTGTTGCTTGTGAAGCTCGCACACAAGAATTTCACTCACATGTGCTGTACCAATGTACCTGCACATGTGATGTGACAATAAAAGTGATTTGATTTGATTTGATAAATGGAAATTTAGAGGTAGATTGACTTGTTTTAGAATGAGGACAAAAACTGGATAAAGAGAGGATGAATAAAGAAGAACAAGGAAGGCCTTTTCTGTCCCATAATGCACCGCACTCTTAAACATATTTGATCACATTAATAATGAGCCAAACCCATTAGCTGCTTGCTGAACTGTTGACTTTTTGTTTTATTCAGTGTTGTATCCACTGTTGAGCGTGAACCCTCGGTTACATCACTCAGCTGTGGCATCCTGCTGATTCAGCCACATGGATATGTTCCAAGTGCTCTGGGTCACTGTTTATTAACCGTGACTGCAAACGTACAGTATTTAGGCCTAGCTCAGTCTGAAAACATTTGCTTTCACTTTTGTTGTTGTTATTGCATCTTGTCATAAAATGTACTCCTGGCAAAACAAAAAAGAAGGCGATTGTCCCGTTAGCGTTACAGGATTATCAAGTGTACCAACACATGCACAGCAGCCGCGATAACGACCCCGCAAACGTCACAACGTATTGGGTGTAAACAAAGCATTTTTTGCTGAGTTTCACATGCCTGGTTTAAAAGCGCGGCTGATGATTTAAAAAAAAAAAAGAGAAAGAAATCCAAAATGTGTCAGTCAGATTTTTCAGCATGGAGTTGTACTGTACGTGTGAGCTGTGAGGGAACTCTTCACGTTTGCTTTATGTCTTCATGGCTCTGGATCAGACTGCTTCCTGCTCTCTCAGCTGCACCGTGGATGCTGGAAGGTACGGGTGGTACACGGCTGCCAGTTCATGCTGACAGGCCCGTCAGCAGAACTGACAGAACTGTCTGTATTAGAGGGCGCGGGGTTGTGCTGTGAAAGCCAATGAGCAAATGTTTGCTCTGCCCTCCATCGTCTGCACCGTGTGTTCACTTCATAGACAAAGCAAATATTCTACTTCTGTTGATATATGATTGCTTTTCATGTGGTATCGGATAACAACATCATGAGAAGTCATTCACCTAGACACCTTTTATTATTTACAGGCTGTCATTTGTTTTTATGAGTGGTACCCAGTATTCAGTGTTTTTAACCCTTTCAATCACTGACACTAGCTGCAAACATACAACAACACTTTTCCCGTGTTGTAGTTGTGCGTCTTATTTTGAAAGAAATATTTATGCGTTACCATAGCGACCAGAGAGCATTAAGGGGCAGAGAGGAGGCTGTTACTCTCAGTCTTTCAGGAGGACGCTGCTAATAAAGTCACACAATTACACAGTGAATTCACGTTTATTGTTATATTCACAAAACACCACAGTGTTTGTCTCGGTCGCGTCGTTTTATTTTGTTGTATTTATCCACAACACCGTCCGTGGAGCAAAAACTGTTGGGGAGCGCTCTGTTAGACCGTGTAAAAGATGGGAAGAAGGTCAATGTCGGAGCGTCAAAAGTTTAAATAATAAACTTAAATTATTATGTTTTTCAAATACAGGAGGTGAGACTACATTCATACTGTCGTGCATGTGCAGTCACATCCACTATATATCCTCAAATCAGTGAAAACGTAGATCCACAATCTGTCAATCCAGTTTAATCATAATCACACACCGGGTCACGTTTACTGACTACACAACAACCTCAAGCAGAAACAACCTACTTTAAACCACATCATGGTCTTGTATGGGTAACTGCAACCAAACACACATGGTGCACTCAAAGAAAAATAATAATAAAGTACAAAAGCACGTCTCGGGTGCACAGCAGGACGATTTTTTTCTTTCAGTGTAGAAAGACCACATCTGGATCCCCTTCAGTTCGCTTATCAGCCTCGTCTCGGAACTGAGGACGCCATCATCTACCTGCTCAATCGTGTCTACACCCATCTGGACCAGCCGGCGAGCACTGTGAGGGTCATGTTTTTTGACTTTTCCAGTGCTTTCAACACCATCAGGCCGACCCTCCTGGGTGATAAGTTAGCAGCGATGCAGGTGGATGCTTCTCTGGTGTCCTGGATTGTTGATTACCTGACAGGAAGACCACAATATGTACGTCTCCCACAGTGTGTGTCTGACAAGGTGATTAGCAACACAGGGGCACCACAGGGGACTGTCCTCTCCCCCTTCCTCTTCACCCTCTACACCACAGACTTCAGCCACTGCACAGAGACCTGCCATCTTCAGAAGTTTTCTGATGACTCTGCGGTGGTTGGATGCATCAGCAGGGATGATGAGACAGAGTACCGGGCTGTGGTCGACTCCTTTGTCACGTGGTGTGAGCAGAATCATCTGCAGCTCAACGTGGCAAAGACCAAGGAACTGATCGTGGACTTCAGGAAGACCAGGAAACACTTGACCCCTGTTTCAATCCAGGGGGTCAGTGTTGACATTGTGGAGGACTATAAATACCTTGGAGTACACATTGACAATAAACTGGACTGGGCTAAAAACACCACAGCACTTTACAGGAAGGGCCAGAGTCGTCTCTATTTTTTGAGGCGACTGAGGTCCTTCAACATCTGCCAGAAAATGCTGAGGATTTTCTATGAGTCTGTGGTGGCCAGTGCGATCCTCTATGCTGTTGCATGCTGGGGGAGCAGGCTGAGGGTCGCAGATGCCAACAGACTTAATAAACTGATCCGTAAGGCCAGCAATGTTGTGGGGATGGAGCTGGACTCCCTCAAGGTGGTGTCGGAGAGGCGGATGCTGTCCAAGATAAAGACAATGTTGGATAACACCTCCCACCCACTCCATGACATGTTGGTCAGTCACAGGAGCTCGTTCAGTGAGAGACTGAGATTACCGAAAAGCACCACTGAACGACACAGGAAATCATTCCTGCCTGTGGCCATCTCCCTGTACAACGCATCCACTTAACACACTGTTTGCTGCTACAACCACACATGTTTCTTTTCCAGCTATTTATTTATGAGTGACTTATGTATGTATGTATGTATATATATGTATATATTGTACTATTCTTAGTTAGCGTATTGTCTGTCTTGTCTTAATGTTGGTTTAAAATGGAGCACGGTAACAAAAAATAATTTCCCCCAGGGATCAATAAAGTATTCTGATTCTGATTCTGATTCTGAAATGGATTAATGAGCTCCCCATACTGTGGGACAGCTGCTGACTAAAACTAAACCAATAACTTTTAGTCCCAAAGACACTTCCCCAAGTGTGGCCCATGTGTTCCAAAGTCATATAAATAAGAAAAGCAAACATCAGAAAGTCAGAATTGAACAAAATAAATGAATAAATATAAAACCCAAAGCAACTCAAGGAGCCAAATGGAGACAGAAAGATGGACACCGGAACTACACTTATCAAAGACTGGGAGGCAACACACAGGATTGATTCTCACCACAGAGCGGGACAGTACGGCAGAAATAACCTGAGGGTATAATAAGAAGAGCAGGGAGAGGGACAAAGGAAAGAATCAGACATTTACAAAGCCACAAGAATGTTTTATTCAAAACAAGAGTAAACTTTAAGGCGTCAAAGTTAACCCAAGAAGACAAACAAGAAGACACGGAAATGCTAAGGGTGATACCTAAAACTAAGAACGCAAAGCATGAACCTCACAAAGACCTTTATGCTGATAACTCATCCAAGAGGTCTGTGATTTAGTTATGGTCAGAAGGATTTTGTAACACAGCGGCTGCTCGTTTATCGCGGAAGTTACGTTCTAAAAATAACTCGCGATAAGTGAAATCTGCGAAGTCGCCAATTTATTTTTTACAATTATTATAAATGTTTTAAGGCTGTAAAACCCGTCACTACACACTTATGCACTTTCCTCAGACAGGCACGAACAGTTTCTCTCTTGTTTAAACTCTCAGTTCAAACCTTCGTAGGAAGTCCAGTATTAGAGAACGAAACCAAAGGAACCCGCAGGTGACGGCGTTTCATCCACACCGTTGTGTTTGTTGGGGAGAAAACTTACAAACATGCAGTGCAGCACTTCAGAGTCACTCTGCTAGCGATTGAAGATTTATGTACATTAAAAAAGCTGAATTCTGCACTGCACAGGAGACACGGCATGAAATTGATGTTAAAAAAAATCCACCAAACAGCGAGGCCGTGAAAGGCGAACCGCGTTATAGCGAGGGACCACTGTACTGTTTGAATAGAGACTTCCTAGCAGGTATGGTTCTAATCATGATGCAGTATCTTGGTGCTGGCCTTTGTTTGTGTCACTTCCTATTAAATTAAAGTAGCTCTCTGTTCTCTGCTTTAATGCCACTTACATTAATATTCTTGTAATTTATGCTGCTGATAATAGTACTGACAATTATTTCAGACAAACTTCATTGACCTCTGCACCTCAACTGATTGCTTTTTGCCAGAACTGTGCATGAGAAGCTGCCCACTGCTCAGTTGGAGGCTAGCAGGAGAACTGCAGTGTTTCTGAGGAGAAGCCAGATTGTTTATATGTCACTTTGACTGATCAGAGGTTGATTTGCATGGCTGCTTCCTCTCAACTCCACAGCCTAATGAGTCTCTGTGAGGGGAAGGCACTTTTTGTGAAACTGTTGTCACTTGTCATTGTGAATTGCCTCTGAAACACAGCTTTATTCCGCCTCACACAACATTTGACTGCCTGGCTGCATGCCTAGACACCATTAAATTCTGGAGCCCAAATGAGAAACGGGCCTGTAAGACAAGTGTGCTGCAGTGGGTGACAATGAGACGCGAAGCAGTGGGCTGTAAACTCAGGGGGGGTTCAGGAGTAGCTTTGCTGAAGAATAGCTCTGACCTAGGAACAGTATTAAGTCATTAAGTCTGGGAATTTGAGATTGTCCTTCTCCAGGGTAATTTTCCAGCTGCTTAACTTTTGTCTAAGACAAACATCTGGAAGTTTCTCTGCAGAGATTTTCAAATAAAAAAGTTACTCAAAACTTTCGATGGTAACTAAAACATAAACTAACATAAAAATGAGATTTCTTCCCACTTGTGACCCAGAGATGAAAGATTTTTGGCATCAAAATTTGACTAATGTTTTCATTCTTAATCGAACCTCCAAACAGAGTCTGATGTCTTGTGATTGTGGTCTGAAAGGAAATCAAAACAACAATGAATCTTCAAAATAATAAAAGCAACAACATGTTTTCCACTGTAGCTGCAACTTTCACTTTTATATGAATATCTCATAAATTCTTTGCCATAAATGTAACTTTTAACAATGCACTGCACCATTTTTCAAAATCTAAATCCATTTTTGCAGCTATAATGAATCAGATACCTTTCAGGGTGTCCTATATGATCCTTCGGGTGCTCGGCTTTGGTAAAGTTAGCGTGAAACACAAACTAGACCAGAACTGAGATGCAGTTTTCTTGAGCTGAACTGCAGGTTTGCCTACACTAAAAACATATTTCCATAGGACAGGAGTTGAGTAGATGAGTGGGAGCTTTGTCATTGGGCACATCAGGACTCTTGGCATCAGTCATATTACAGCGCACACCGTAGTCAACATCTGTCTCCTCTGTCCTTCCATCAATCACTGGAAACTAAATGGCCTCTGTCTTCAAAGTCTGACATGGAGCATATTTGCATGGAGCTAATTATATTTCTTCTTAAATAATGTCTGAGTTTATTCCTCCACCCTGTGAAAGCAGCTTCTGGAGCGTTGAGGGTGTATTTATTTAACTCTTGCCTGTAGCCTGTGTGGGTGGCGGTTTGATGGACAGGATGTAATAGTGATGATACAGTGTTGCAGTTCCAAACAAAACAAGCCATCTTTGAATATGCATAAGAAAGTAAGAGAGGGAGAGTGGACTAGTGGGCGCACAGCGATGTAAACTTTAAAATGTTAGTTATTGATTCAACCACACAATGTGGTTCACAAATGACTGATTGTCTAAACGTGAGGATTCAAACAAAGTAAAATTAATACAATATTGGTGATGAAGATGAGAGAAAGTGGAGTAAAGACTGCTCGGCAGGTGACATTTGAAAAGCTTTCTTGTAACGTCCTGATTCATTTCATGTGGCTTTAATTCAGAAGTCAGATCTGTACATAATGTGTGGCAGAAGTTATGTTTTTACTTTACTTGTCTAGATCCACAAAGAGCAGAGAAGGTTCGATTATCAGGCTCACAGTAATCATTATTAACTCAAAGCTATATAAGTTTCACGTCAATAATAACGAAACGGTTATAAAAATAATTATTCATTAGATAACAATTAACTACAGTTTGTTAATGATCAGGTGATTGAGTTTTTAAAGCTTTTTAAAGTTTGTTATGAAATCTTACAAAATCGTTACGTTGCTGTTAAACGATACAGATCAAAACCTTCAGCTGATCTACGATACACGACATCAAACCTACCAGTGAATAGAGCTGTCACCCTCCACCACACACAGAAAAGTGGGATGAAATGTAGACTGATGCTTTTCACATCCACTCATGTTGCCCATTCAGACTGCCATGTCTTTCATATTGAACTGAGCCACTGAAAGTTACAAAAAAAGGGCTTGGCAGGTATAATTCTGTGAAAAAAGCTCAAAACTTAAATTTGCCACTTAAATGTAAAAAAATTCAGTTTTTTTTTTTCCAGAAATATTCATCCCAAGCCCTGACCTTTCTTTTTTTCTACCTTTAGTGTGCCTAATATGCTGTTGTGCTTTTCAGCTGCACCTAGGTGTGTGAGGTGAAGGGGGAGGGCCGGTCATGTTGACAAATTTGATTGGTGTGCAGTGGACCTTCAGTTTGTGTCATTGGCTCAAATGTGCGTCTGCCAACCAGGAAAATGTCCAGAGTGCCGATGCCCAGTCCAGCCCTGGTGAGCCTGTAGTTACTGCACTTCATATGCAGTGTCACTCTCTATTTGACCAGTTTTATAACCCTCTCAGGCTCAAATTAAGCTTTTTGTTGCTGATGCACAACCAAGTCCTGCAGTGGTGCTTCTGAGTAAAAAAACCTCATAAAATATGTATGTGGGGTAATCAGGTTGTTAGTTTTTAACTGTTGCAAATCGGCAACGCCTGCCTGGAGAGGGCTACAAGGAAGGTCAGAACTATTTATGGAATGAGGCCACAGACTTATGACTTCTTTGGTGGGATTGTTTGTGTGGGTGGTGTTGTGGTGGTTTAATGCTGGATTTCTTAATAACTATGACTCAGACTCATTGGTTATAAGCAAAACACTATGTTGAAACTTAGTGTTACAATAGGGTGTAAGTAGCAACCACTTTTTTGATTCTCTAATTTTCATATTGGCAACAATGCTGTGTGTTCCATCCAAAAATGAACGTGTGTACTAATAATATTTAGTCCAAAACCTGATTTATGTCTTGCTCTTGTTTAATATAGAGCTCTGCTGTAGTTCATAAAAAAGGAAAAGACACACACACACACACATTTGAGAGCCACAAAGACTGGAAATGACAAAAAAAGTAAAGTACAGAGAGTCTAACACGATGCTGGTGTGGAGCATTTTTGATGGGATCTATTTACAATAGGAAAACAGAGAATAGAGTAAACAAAGAGAATTTTGACACAGATGTGTGAAACGATCCTGTTCAGTCTCATTCAGACGTCTAGTTTTATGTGTTTTTGGAAACAGACCTGCCGCGGTGTCTGCAGTCGCTGTTTTACGTGTTTCAAAGCTTTTTTAGTTGTGCTTCTGTTTTGCTCAAGCTCGGGTTTTTACTTTGTGCTTCACGCGTGCTTGTTGTTGCCATCATCTCATGTCTGTATGTCCTTGTCATTTTAATGTCATGTGACCTGTGGCACACCTGCATCAGCTGTCCATTGTTTACATCCTATTGCTTTACTTTATGACTTCAGATGTCATATACAGTAAGTGTAACAGCGTCGATGGTGACATTTATATTCATAGTTATTTTTAACTAGGATCGCACAATGTAACAAATTATATATATTTTCAATAACACACGCACAAATTGTAAAGGACAGAGAGTTCGACTGAGACAGCTGACCATCTTAAGTAGCTAATAACTAGTACTAAAGAAACACATGTCAATGGCGTAAGAACTTCACATAAGAAACTGCGAGTGACTTTTTTCATTAATTATTTTCAGCTTTATTAGTTCTGACGATCCAAAATCGTCATGATGGTGTTTAATGTGGTTCAGTCAAATGGCAGCAGTAGAAATTGTGCTTAAAAAATTTCAGCATTTTCACTGCACTTTACTCTGCATGAGGGAGAGCGTTGTTTCACAGGCTTTTTGGTTTAAAGTCTCTCTCCATGCCAGTCACGGTGAAACCTTGTCACCCCATACTGGTTTTTCACAGATGTACACGGCAGTTACTGTGGCACGTAGGCAGCATACTCTGCTGAGTGGAAGGATTTGCTGGCTGGTGTCAGGGAGCCTGTCAGAGTGGAGGAGGTATGTGATGCCACAGGCCTCAACAGAATGTGTTAAAAGCACCGTCTCCTGTTTACAGTGGCATCGTTTACCAGAGTAATTGAGTGGAGAAAACGCTCTGCTCCTCGGAGCAAAAACCACCCATGAAGAGATGAGCTCATAACCAATGCACTTTATTCCACCAATTATTCACCAGCCTGCAGGAAGTTGGATATCAAGGCTTGTCTGAGAGAGAGATTATGACCTGCTGGGATTCACATATGCACATGTGTAAAACTCTGGATACATGATTAAGTGACCAGTCTGGGTTTAAAATAAGCCTTGTATTTAGAAAAGTTCATAAGAACACAAACATTTCTCAAAGGTGCTTCACAGACTTGGGCCACAGGGTCCAGTTTGGCCCACATGCTCTGCAAAGCATGGGAATTTTATTATTATTATTATTAACCTTTATTTAACCAGGAAAAGTCCCATTGAGATTAAAAACCTCTTTTACAAGGGAGTCCTGGCCAAGAGGCCAAGAGAATTACATCAGTGAAGTGAGTTTCCAAAACAAGAAAACCACATCTGCATGTATGAGCCTGATGTGGATGTGAAAACTAATCCCTGGCCCAGTCTCCAGGTACACAGGAAATGTAGAGCAGCTAAAACAGACACTAATACCCCCAAACAATACAGCAAATCACTAAGAACAACACACAGGTGTGTATGATTAAAGGCACACAACTAAAGTACCACTCAAACAGGATCATGTCGATACAGTCTTACTTGTGAGTAGCTACGAGCACAGTAGTGAGAGGTATGGCAGCAAAAGCAGCCCCGACTAACTGCTTTGCTACCGTTTAAAGTAGGAGGTGTGATTGATGATGGAGCTTGATTGGAGCTGGGACTGGGACACACGTCCAATCAGGAGCAGCGGCAGATAAGGGCAGGATTTAGGGGGAGGCAGCAGAAAAGGCAAGAAACTATAGTCAAAAGAGTCGACATAATGACAGAGTGGGCAGGACGTCCTGTACCCCTGCCCTCAGGATTACAGTACGTTGCTAATTACTTGATGTTAACTTGTGTGACGTTTTGGATATAGATGATGAAAAAGGATAAGCAGAAGGGGATGGATGGATGGATGGATGGATGGATGGATGGATGATGCAGGGTCAAATGAATACAGCCTCAGGACACAGGCCTAGAAACCGACCCATGACTATCTGGCAAAGGAAACATGTATGTTCCCCAGCATGTTGGCGTTGGCTGCTGGCAGATTGGTCAGTGGCTTCGTGGTAACCGCCTGTTGCTATGTAAGAGTATGTATTCCCCAACCATTTGGTGAAAATCTCTTTGCAGCTGGTTTGACTGGTAGTAGCTAGTTGTGATAGTTGACAATAGTATAAAATGTACTGGATTTGGAGGTGAGGCACAACTTTTATTTTGAAGGCAAGTGTTCTTTGTTTCTGGTTTGAGTCCCACTTTTTCATGGTCCACAACAGAAGCCCCTTATAGGAGTCCTCTGATCCCTCGTAACAGTGAGACTCCCTTGCTAGTGCCTGGTGAGACTTCTTAAAAGATGTGATACGTTTCTCTTGGACGATTCCTCTCCTGCCTGTCCATGAAGTCACCATTGAAAATCACAGTATCACCAATGCAACTCCACAACTCTTCCCTTTCCCAGATTTGCCACACGTAGGTGGCGCTCATTACCTGACCTCTAACTGAAAACATTGTCCCTTATGTTTTGTCAGTGTTACTTTAGCTCAGGATCTGCCCTCTAAGGAATCTTGGGTCCTATTGTGAAATATTGCCTAATATTAACAATTTCCTGAAGAATTACACGGATTCAAACACTGGCCTTCTTCATTTCTGCACTCGTACATATTATAATGGAAACCACTTACACGGTTTGTCTGGATGTAGCAAAATGCAATCGTTCTCAATCAACACATGTAGAACAAGTTTAAAGGAATTAAAGTGCATTATTAATGAGGACAAACTGGGCTGTCTCCAGTCCATTTATTCATTCCCAACTCAAAATTGCCTCTTAATTGTGTTTCTGTATGCAGAATACACTTTCATGTGTGATTTCAGTTTGGCTGCAGCGAGCCTCTCAGCATATGGCTCAAGTTGTTCCTGAGAGTCTGTAATGGGCACAGAGACATGTCTTGCTGGATTTGGCAGTGGCACGGTGAGAGGAAATTTCTGCAAGGAAGCCAAAGAAGATGGCTCCCTCTCTTTAGAAAAACATGTAACAAAGACCTGCTGGAGAAAAAACACACGGATGTGGAACAAATTCAACTGTTACATCTGGTTTAATCTGCAGAATAGTCATAATAATAGATGAGAATATAATTTCACTGAACAGGATCAAATGCAGCCAATGTTGACAAGCGTGATTCCAACTCAAATGAGACGCTCATGTGCTGAGGACCCTGCAAAGATTCACAACCAGTAACTGTTGTGGCACGCAGACATGTAGGAGTCGGGTTATAGGGGAAAATATTGATGTGATGGTGCTGTGCTAGGCTTTCAAGATTACTGGTGAGATGCCAGAGACTTCTGGTGCAGAGCAGGAACACAGTACCAGGAGGACACTGAGAGGCCGTGTGGACAGAGCAGACTGAACAATGGGGAAAAGGGGCGAGGGTCAGGATGCAGGCAACAGGCTGAAGATGAAAGTCAATTTACAGAAAAGCTTGAAGCGAACGCTGGCTGAGGCAGAAGCAGCAGTGGAAGAGCTGATTGTTTTTCAGGGCTTGATAACAGCACAGCGATGCACCTGGCACGGCTCTGTTCTGACTCCAGTGCACCTACTTCCACTCATGCAATCACAGATACAGGAGAGAGAACTCACCGGAGAAGACGGCAGGTTATTGTGCATTCATGTGTTCTTGGAAGCAATACATTACTTATTGGTAAAATGCACACAAAAGCTGCTCGAGCCAGAAAAAGAAACAACCGAAGGTTTGATACATGAACTGCAAAAACTTTTTTTTTAATTAGAAGAACTTTGCGACTCATGGTGTGAATTTTTGTATTGCAAATGCAATTTGTTTACATTTATTTAATAATATTTATTACTAATTTATTTAGTGTGGCCTTAATTTGTAACCATTAGCTATCCTCCATGCAAAATGACCCAGATTAGTTTGTAGCGTCATCCTGGTAACAAATCAAGTAAAGTGATTATATGTAGGGCTGCTTGATTAATCGAATTTTAATCACGATTACGATCTGGGCTTTCAACGATCATTAAAAATGACTGAGCCGATTATTAGCCCCTCCCTCGTGCTTTACTCTCGCGCTGCTCCGTGTGGCAAATCGAGCGCACCTCTCTGCATTTCGAACACGCGTCACAACAATTAAGAGCAGCGGTCTCCAACCTTTTTTGCGCCACGGACCGGTTTATGCCCGACAATATTTTCACGGACCGGCCTTTAATGTGTCGCGGATAAATACAACAAAATGAAACTAGTACCGGTACCGAAAAAAAGAAGATTTATTCATAACACACGTGAAAAGACCCAGGAAAAAAAGTAAACGATAAAAACGATAACAAAATAACGCTGAAAACCGATAAAAACCCTGAAAACCAGACATTTCACACCTGAGCCTCAACTCTCGCGGCCCGGTACCGGTCCAAGGCCCGGGGGTTGGGGACCGCTGATTAAGAGGACCCGAGGGAAGCTCGGAAAGCTAAGCAGAAGTTATTTGGAGAGGAGAGTGACTGCCGTTGGTTGAAAAGAGGTAAAAAAAACCTTCAGTGGTGTGGAAACATTATGGGCTCAGTCAGACGTGGATCAAGTAGACACAGTGTGTGAACTTCGCTACAGTGTAGCTGCACCACAGAGCAACACTGCAAAGCTCACTAAACACAGATGTTTACATTTTTCATTTATTTTTTTATACCGCAAACATTTGCACTGTTATCAGTATTTGCATTATTTTATATTATTTTTTTAAAGTCATTATTCAACACATTGTTATTGTTAAATAAATATCGTCAAATAATCGAGATCTCAATGTCAGTGAAAATAATCGTGATTATCATTTTTGCCATAATCGAGCAGCCCTATTATATGTGTGCTGAGAGCAGTTGGCAAAGTGTGTTTTAAATACTCTGAGGAGTAACATACAACACATTGTGTTTGTAATGTCCACGTTTGCTTTTACATTCGATCTTGGCAGCACACGAACACAACAAAGTCAGTGAACCAACTTCCCCACTTGAAAAATCCAACTATTTGAGGAGTGAATGCAGAGATGAGTAAAGGAGAGCTTCTTCATTATGCTAACATATCTTGTTCCTTCCCTCAACATTTCTCTTCCTTGCATCTTATCTCCTTAAAGCGCTGATACTGGAGAGGGAGAAAGTGATGCAAGACACATAAGGTTGCAAAGACCTCTTCTATAAGCCACCTCGCTCCTCATCACCTCAAGGGGCTGCTGAGGGATTGAAAACCTGCATGATGGCAGATTCCTCAGTAACAGGAGCATGTGAGGAAGCATAAGTTTGCATAATGAGAAGCATCTACTGAGTGTGGTTTGCAGAGGCAGCTATGACACAAATATGGCAACCAAATTGAGTTGTTTCCTTAGGTGAGAATCAAGATACACCTTGACAGGTTGCCAAACAGTTTCAGGGCTAATGCAGAAAATAGGACAGCTGTTCACTCTCACATTCAAACAATTTGGTGTCGTCCACTAATCAAACATATAGGTTTTAGATTGTGGGGCCAAAGTAGAGCATTTGTTTTTGAATTCAGTTTATTGTCCAGACAACTCTTGATATAAATGCCTTCTGCATTGGTAAAGCAAGCTTCAGTGCTCATGCGCACCATGTGGGAGCTAGCATCGACCGAGCAACCAGGGGATTTAGAGGAATCAGAATTGTGTTGCAGTATGCTCAAACATAAAAAGTCTAATACATGAGGAAAGTTGCATGGAGCACATCCCACAAAGCGTTCGCTGACCTTTTTTTTTCCTGTGAAAGAGAGAAGCTCTTCTCCCTGTAGCATTTCTATACAGAATAATTCCCATAAAAAGCCTGTGTGGAGAGGCAGCTTGTGTCTCCTGTGGGCTGCTGCTTTACACTGCCTCCCTCTTGCAAAGCAGCCTCTCCTCTGTGGCTCCAGCCATGCATGTCCTCTGTGAGATTGGCTTTATTCAAAGATCAGCCGCTAAATGAGCAGGGAGGAGTTGGCATTTAGCACATGCTAAACCTATTATAGTCAGGCTATATCTGTTTCTGTTTGGAGACTTACAGCTTGCTCTAAGGGTGCTGGATTTTTTGTTGTTGTTTTCTTCTTTGCATGTGTCAGTAAATGTCAGTAAATTGTTTGTGTGTCAGCATATCTCCTACCTCCTCCAGATGACATGAACTGACTATCTGAGCAACTACCTGCCCACTAAATACATGCAAAATCCTCACCACTGATGCAGAGGTGCCTCAAAATACAGCAACTTTTAATGGCAACTTGATCCACGAGCATTTTTTACAAGAAATTAGTCACGAAGCAGGTAACTGATATGCCCTGTGACTGCACCTGTAACAAATGAAAACTCTCCCCTCAAATTAAGCCCCCCCGTGTAATGATACACCACTTTAAATGTTCCTTCCATGCTGGTAACAACAACGCAGCAAAAATTAAGGGTGTTGGCCTCCACATCTCATTTGCTGCATGAACATCACCCTTACCGTAGGTGTGTCTAATCTGATGCTGTAATTTTAGACCAAAAGCTTGAATGCACAGACATGACACTTGAGACGTACCCACTGGCATGTTATTTACAGTGGGGCAAAAAAGTATTTAGTCAGCCACCGATTGTGCAAGTTCCTCCACTTAAAATGATGACAGAGGTCAGTAATTTGCACCAGAGGTACACTTCAACTGTGAGAGACAGAATGTGAAAAAAAAAAAATCCATGAATCCACATGGTAGGATTTGTAAAGAATTTATTCGTAAATCAGGGTGGAAAATAAGTATTTGGTCAATAACAAAAATACAACTCAATACTTTGTAACATAACCTTTGTTGGCAATAACAGAGGTCAAACATTTACTATAGGTCTTTACCAGGTTTGCACACACAGTAGCTGGTATTTTGGCCCATTCCTCCATGCAGATCTTCTCGAGAGCAGTGATGTTTTGGGGCTGTCGCCGAGCAACACGGACTTTCAACTCCCGCCACAGATTTTCTATGGGGTTGAGGTCTGGAGACTGGCTAGGCCACTCCAGGACTTTCAAATGCTTCTTACGGTGCCACTCCTTTGTTGCCCGGGCGGTGTGTTTTGGATCATTGTCATGTTGGAAGACCCAGCCTCGTTTCATCTTCAAAGTTCTCACTGATGGAAGGAGGTTTTGGCTCAAAATCTCACGATACATGGCCCCATTCATTCTGTCCTTAACACGGATCAGTCGTCCTGTCCCCTTGGCAGAAAAACAGCCCCATAGCATGATGTTTCCACCCCCACGCTTCACAGTAGGTATGGTGTTCTTGGGATGCAACTCAGTATTCTTCTTCCTCCAAACACGACGAGTTGAGTTTATACCAAAAAGTTCTACTTTGGTTTCATCTGACCACATGACATTCTCCCAATCCTCTGCTGTATCATCCATGTGCTCTCTGGCAAACTTCAGACGGGCCTGGACATGCACTGGCTTCAGCAGCGGAACACGTCTGGCACTGCGGGATTTGATTCCCTGCCGTTGTAGTGTGTTACTGATGGTGACCTTTGTTACTTTGGTCCCAGCTCTCTGCAGGTCATTCACCAGGTCCCCCCGTGTGGTTCTGGGATCTTTGCTCACCGTTCTCATGATCATTTTGACCCCACGGGATGAGATCTTGCGTGGAGCCCCAGATCGAGGGAGATTATCAGTGGTCTTGTATGTCTTCCATTTTCTGATGATTGCTCCCACAGTTGATTTTTTTCACACCAAGCTGCTTGCCTATTGTAGATTCACTCTTCCCAGTCTGGTGCAGGTCTACAATACTTTTCCTGGTGTCCTTCGAAAGCTCTTTGGTCTTGGCCATGGCAGAGTTTGGAGTCTGACTGTTTGAGGCTGTGGACAGGTGTCTTTTATACAGATGATGAGTTCAAACAGGTGCCATTCATACAGGTAACGAGTGGGGGACAGAAAAGCTTCTTACAGAAGACGTTACAGGTCTGTGAGAGCCAGAGATTTTCCTTGTTTGAGGTGACCAAATACTTATTTTCCACCCTGATTTACGAATAAATTCTTTACAAATCCTACCATGTGAATTCATGGATTTTTTTTTCACATTCTGTCTCTCACAGTTGAAGTGTACCTCTGGTGCAAATTACTGACCTCTGTCATCATTTTAAGTGGGGGAACTTGCACAATCGGTGGCTGACTAAATACTTTTTTGCCCCACTGTATATGCAGTCCCCTGATATGTAAAACCATCATGAGCCTAAACACGCCAGCAGACACCAGCTCGATTCTTCTTGAATTTTTATAGCAGCATTGTGAAATATGAGATTTGGTAAAAGCAACACATTGATATAGAAAATCGAATTAAACATTGTAAGACTAAGGCACAGCTTTATTTTTTAATTAGCATCATATATTTTTAAAAGTGTTAACACGAGTCTTCAACAACTCACAGCTAACTCAGCTGCTCACAGCTTTGCCGAGAAGGATTTTAAATGTTACGAGTAAAACTTTCACTTAAATTCACCGCAGCTCAGTAGGTAGAGTGGTGGCCCCGTGATCGGAAGGTCGGGGGTTCGAATCCACTGAATGGCAACCCTGAGGTTCCCCTGAGCGAGGTACCGTCGCTTGCTCAGGGGCGCCTGCTTAGCGGCTTCACTGAGTGAATGGGTCAAATGCAGTGAAAGTAATTTCCCCACGGGATCAATAAAGTATGCATTATTATTATTAACAGCTCACTGAGCTCAGCTACTGACTTTACAAACTGTCCTCTGGTGGCTTGTGCTCCAACACATCAGCTGAGGCGGTGATGGCACTGACGATTACCACAATGGGAAAGTGTAAATGTTTTGGCACAAAATGATACCATACAAGCGTAGTAGACACTAGACGCTTTTCAGGGTTGTGGGGGGTGCTGGAGCTTATCCCAGCTGTCTTAAGGCGAGAGGCGGGGGGCACCCTGGACAGGTTGCCAGTCTGTCGCAGGGCTAACACACAGACTGAGACAACCATTCACACCTATGGGCAATTTAGTGTTTCCAATTAACCAAATCCCCACTAAGTGCATGTCTTTGGACTGTGGGAGGAAGCACAGAAAGACCCCAGCCTGATGGTGGAATTGAACTCAGGACCTTCTTGCTGTGAGGCAACAGTGCTAACCACCGCGCTGCCCAATAATCTGTATCTTACTATTAATTCCCTACAGTAAAAATTACAATAGGAAAACAAAAGAGTTCATGATGAACAGATAACTGCATGCTTATGTGTCACACACAGAGTATTTAACTGTTTTCCTCTCTCGTCATCATAGATGCCTGTTAAAGATGTCAAACAGGCATATTGCTACAGCCATATGGGTGGCTGTAGCTCAGGTGGCAGAGCAGGTCAGCCACTAATCAGAAGGTCGGTGGTTCGATCCCAGGCTGCCTCCTGACTGCATGCCAAATATCCTCGGGCAAGATACTAACCATGTTTGCCTACTGGTGGTGGTCAGAGGGCCCGGTGGCGCCAGTGTCCGGCAGCCTCGCCTCTGTCAGTGCGCCCCAGGGTGGCTGTGGCTACAATGTAGCTGCCATCACCAGTGTGTGGATGACTGGATGTGTAAAGTGCTTTGGGGTCCTTAGGGACTAGAAAAGCGCTATATAAATGCAGGCCATTTACTATATTTCTAAGAAAATAAGGCCAAGAAACAGCTGCAAACACGGGTCAGAGAATAATGGGAGTTCAAGGCAACCGACAGCTGCCCGAGAAAAGAGCAGAGGGCACAAGCATGTTTTATATTTGGAGTGTTAGGCCTTGGGTCAATGATCAACAGCCATGGGAAATAAATATCTTAATAATGGTCTGAGCCGCTCACTTCTTCCCCGCCCACTTCTTCCCCGCCCACTTCTGGCTCCTCGGATGAAACTCTGCAGACTTGATTCTTTCATTCTGCCAACACGTTTTGCATAATGCAGTGAAAGTATTTCCCTCCTGAACACTGACCATCATCGGGACCTTATATCAATCTGATGTACAATTTCTGTTACAAGAAATGTTCTTAAGGACAAACTGTTGGATCCAACTGTACAAGTGGGTTTGGAGTCACGTTGAACTTTAAAGAGCAAACTTATCAGCTGCTAAAAGTTGCTGTTAAAATGTCTCGCCTCGCTTGCAAAAGGCTCTTCGTGGCTCCCTGCTGGGGAAGAAAAAGGATTTAACCCCTGCTTGAAACATTCGCATTTCTCCTTGCAGCCTGCCACTCTGAAAATGTTGCTGTCACGGTGCTGTGAAGTGTGTTGACTGCTGATTGATGGTACGGGCTCCTCGGCTGAGGCTGTTGCATGAGCGGACACGCAGAAGCAGCTCCGACTCGTAGCTGCAGCACATACATCACATTACAGAGTGTATTGTACATGTGAATTGAAGTTTCAAAATAAATCATAGAAATGTTGTGTGAAGACAATTTCATTTTGATTCATAAAGGTGCCTGTGCTGCCATCACACAGCTGCATCCAGAGAAGATAGACGGCTTTTATTCCGTGCTCGATGTTTCTAATAAATTTATCAGCATTTGTGTGTCAGCGCCGACACTGTATGAAACGCAGCTACATGTACTGCATTTTTTAAAGTGGAAACCTAGAAGGGGGTCAAAGGAAAGGATTTAAACAAAAGACGGCAACCTTTATGAAGGTGATGACACACAGTTATGAACAAATGAGGGTTTTGCATCAGATTTCCAAAATGTATAATCATTTGGATTCTTCTACACTCCATGCTGCGTATGCTATACACACTACTTTTACTTACATTTAAAAAGTGTATTTCTATGTATCACATGTGTATTCCCTGACCAACTGGAGAGTAGTTGTAGATTGCTGTAGCCCAGTCACTCAGGCCTACAGAGCTTTCAGTGATGCTCTTCAATCATAGCTTCCTAGGAAAAAAATTGCATTCCTCAACCAGCTGCAAAAACCTTTGTGAATTTTGAAATGTGCTGTAACACCAAGGCACAGCTTTCACTTTGAAGGTGAATGGTCTCCATTTCCAATTAGCAAAATTGTTCTTTTAACGTTTTAACACGAGTGGCTGCCTTCAACTACAGGCAACCACAGCAATCTCCCAGTGAGCAAAGCAATTAGAAGAATGACTGTGGTGCAACACTCTTCACGACTGATTTCAACCTGCTACACCCAAGAAATCGCTTGATAACCATTTGGAAAATACACTTGTTTCTTTGTGACTGCCTTTTATATCATGTCCAATATGAAAGGCAGCTATGTTCATATGGCCCCACGTGAGAAACGTCTGTATAACATAATTAGTAGCACAGTGGTTGAATTTTGATGGGGTAGAAATGGAACACGGTAAGCTGTGCACGTTTTAGACATGATGACTGAAATGACTGATATACTACATGCATCTATCTTTTGTATTGGAGACAGATATCTGACAGATGCGGCTGTTAGCATAACTAGCCAGCCTTGTCACTGGTATCTATGCCTGTGACCTATCAGGCCTGTCAGTTAGTGTTGTGTTTGTTGTACAGCACTTCAGAGTCACACTGGTAGCCATCAAAGATTTATGTAAAGTTGACGAGCTGAAAGCATTTTGTACTGTACGGGAGACACGGCATGAGATTGATTGACAATGGTCTATAGCCAATCAAGACGCAGAACACAATGCACTGTGGAAAAAACAAAAAAATAAACACATGCAAAATTGCACCAAAAAAATCAGTGAAACAGCGAAAGGTGAACCGCGTTACAGCGAGGGAGCACTGTAGCTCCAAAGGCCCATCCACAGACGAAGCTGGTACACGGCTTTGCCTTAAAATTAGCAAAAGTTGAACCTACCCCCTTTGCATTACTAATAGTTAATTTGCCTCTCATGGCTGTAAATTACTGAATCAACTCTTCCTTTTCTCTGGTGACGACATTGATGCCAATCTCTGTGCACAGGAAATACAGTGGTCATCACTTTTTGCAGTGTAGACAGAAAAAAAGGTTAAAAGGTCTGAAAGTACCTAATGTTTCTTTGTGTTTGTAGCTCAATCACAGGACTCACGTATTTGTGAGTTCGGGTGCTGTGGCACAAAATCTGAAAGTATATATATCACAGGGGTTTGTATGGAAAGGAGCCATGAACCACTAACCACACAAGTAGAAGTCAGGCAGACAGCAGCCTGCGAGAAGAATGATCTTTGATTTCTGCTGCTTTTCAAAGTTACATCAGAGAAACAAAGTGTTATTGGAGGAGACATGCTGACAGGGGGGAATCGGGAGCAGCGATGACGCAGGGGAGGAAGCCACTGAGAATGACAAGACTTTGATGCTTTATAACACCAACACTTCAAGTATCTTCCACCTGTCTCAGCCGTCTTTACACACTGACCCGCAATAAAGAAGCCGCTTCTACCTCCAAAGGAAAACGGCAACATTACGATTCGTTCTGTGGGAAAAAGGTGAGGCCTCTGAGGTGAGGAGCTCCAACAAGGAATATTTAATCATTAGTCAAAGTCTCCACATTCACAGCAGTCTGTCTCGGGAGGAGAGCCGGTCTTTGTTAGTGTTACCATGGAGCGCTAACAGGACTGGGTGTTCTTTTTAACAAGAATTCAACACATGAGCGGAGGCTCAGAGACTCGCCACACCAATGCTAGAAATATTAATAACATCACACATGACTAGCTTGTTCCACCACATCAATTATCTTTTTTCAAGACGCTGCTTTGTGTTAAAATGAATTTAGATTCTGTGATATTATCTTAAGAGAAAAACAATTTATCATAAATGTTATCAGCATTTCCTAAAAGTTAATGTAGTAACACAACTGCACTAAATGCAATTAGTTTAAGACGATGATTAAATGATTAAATTGCCTGGAAGCCTTTAGAGTTTTTCTTTAATCGGACGGCGATTAGTCAAGCTGAGCAATGCAGAAATTAGGTGTTGTAAGCAGCAGGTGGACTGTGTATTTTTCCACTGCATTAGCCTGGACAGCAAGGTAAACCTGCTCACCTTGATGGTGTGATGGAGGTGTGCTGGTCACAGTCAAGTGCCTGTCACCTGCAGGCTTCTTCAGCTCACGGTGGCTTGACTGGTTTGTCACTTGTAGTTTTTTTAATGTGATGCAGAAGCAGCAGGACATGCTGGATTTGCGTCAGCAGTAACTTAACGCAGCAGTAAGAGAACAGCAAGCTGTCACATTGCCAAAACAAGTTTCACACCAAATTAGAGGAAAACTTCTACATGAAAAACTGGAAATATGAACACCAGGCTTTTTCTACAAATCACTGCACTGACACTGGTGCATAAATACTACATGTGAATGAATGAATGAATGAATGAATGAATGAATGAATATTCTTTATTGTCATTGTCACAGGTACAATGAAATTGAAAGATGTCTCTGGTCAGTGCAACATCACAAAAGATAAATACTTAAAAACTATAATTAAATACTTAAAAACTATAATGATAGGATATAAAAGATAGAAATACATATAAAATACAGTATTCTCATACCGTAGATACACCCAAGCAATCCAGGCCTAAGGCCCCATACAGACACTCAACATACGACCTAGTTGATATATCACTCAAACAATCAATCACTCAATCAATTTGTTAGCGCATCCAACAAAACATGTCTGAAAGCATTCCAACTTCATGGGCACAAATGACAACAGGGGCAATGAAAGTCATCTACTTTTAGTAGCATTGATTCAAAGAGACAGTCTGTCCCTGGGTCAGGATCACTTTATAATAATAATAATGGATTGCATTTATATAGCACTTTTCGGGGCCCTCAAAGCACTTTACAATGCCACTATTCATTCACTCTCACATTCACACACTGGTGGAGGCAGCTACGGTTGTAGCCACAGCTGCCCTGGGGCAGACTGACAGAAGCGAGGCCACCATATCGCACCATCGGCCCCTCTGGCCATCACCAGTAGGCGGTAGGTGAAGTGTCTTGCCCAAGGACACAACGACCGAGACTGTCCGAGCCGGCAACCTTCCGTTTACAAGACGAACTGCCAACTCTTTGAGCCACAATCGCCCCCGTCTACACTTTAATCAAAAGTAGACGGTTTTGTCCATCTGGAGTAACTTTGTTTCTTCCCCTTCTTCTTTGTGAAATATGTACATAAGACTGAGGCAGGGAAGGCAGCAGCAATACCTCTGTTCAGAACAGAGCACACAGTAAACAGATGTAAGTCAGATATGGTGTAAAAAGGAGGAACTGGGCTGGAGTTGGGTTGCAAAGTGGCTTGCAGATACAGAGGAACTATGGGAAGGCTAAAGCAGTTTAAATAGCAAGCCGTACATAAGATTAGCCAATTCGATTTGTAGCTAAGCCCATCATCCGGTGTGGGATGGCACTGAAATGCTTGGCTTGAGCTCGACTTCTTGGCCTGCATGAACTAACGCAGGCGTTGGTTCCATATTTGCAGCTCTGTTCTGCGACTCTGTTCTGGCACCAAGATTTCCTTTTAGCATCTCGGTTGTAGACTGAGCTTAAATGTGTTAGGACCACACACGGATGCAAACACACAGTTTGGCTGCTCTCATGTAATCATCACTCAGTTTCTGTTGTCATACAACAAATGACAAATATGCGCAAACAGTGATTTGATTGTGTCTCATAAATGTTGATTTTACATCACAGTCAGACAAACCATACACACTGCTGTGACAGATCCCTACTTAAATAATCATTTAAAAATAATCTTTAGTGGTACCAGAGAGCAGCCCCCAGCGCAGACATATAACATTGTTGTAATGGTTTTAGTTTGCACAGTGAATGATTGCTCCTCAAAGACAGACTAATCTACACACACACTCTGTTTAAGATTCATTCCTGAACATGTTCTTCAAAGCTCCTGGAAGTGTTAGGCTCTCTGTATTGTGTCTGTTTCTGATGTAGCTTTATTGTTTTATTTCAAACCCTAAACCTTGAAGATAAAGCAAACCCCTACAAATGGAATCAAAACTCCGGCTTCATTTCACGAGTTATAACTAGCTCAGCTGTCCCAAACACATCAAATGACTGTTTATAACTCGGATTTGTTCAGTAAACATTTGTAACTATGGAGGGATATTTCTTTAGTCATAATACCATCAGATATGTCACAACCACCAGGAGATGCATCTGGTCTCTGATTGAGGAATAATTTTGAAAAAGGTAAAACACATGAGAAAATAAAACAAAATAAAACCAAAGTAGAAGCAGTATTAGGATGTCTTTTGTGTGATGATAGTAATTAAGCAGTGACGTTCGTGTCAGTTTATCATATCTTTAGAACTTTAAGTAAGACGATTTGGAACACGTCGTCTCGATGTTCTCAGAAAGTCTCACAATCATGTTTATCCTGCTGAGGGCTGTGGTGACGTCATCAGATAAGATATCTCTTTATAGTCATTGCAGTCATACAGAGTACAATAGTGCAATGAAACTGGAAAACTGTCCGACGTCGGCACTGCGTACGACACAGTAACTTAAATTAAGTATAAAAAGAAGAAAAAGTTTATGTGTATTGCACATTATTATTGTTGCACATTATTATAATTATTGCGCCTTGTTGCAAATATAAATATTATTATTGTTATTGTTGTTGCCCCCCCAAAAGTCCAGGCAGGTAGCCAATCAGGTCAGCTGTTAGCACTGATTAGTTACCTGTTGTAAAAGCTGTCCTTGAGTCTGTTTGTCCGGGACCTCAGCAGCGTGAACCTCCTGCCAGACGGCAGCAGCTTAAACCCCGGTGTCCTGGGATTTTTTTTGTCCATATTAATGACCCTCTGAAGTGCTCTGTTAAATGCTCTGAATCGATTTGCAGCAACGTGTTAACAGATGCGATAGAAAGTGTGCAGTTTTACCCTCTAATATCCTTTGAAGTTCTGTATCTATATTCACTCTGTGGTTCTTGGACAGCACCATGTAGAATTGTCTTGCTTTGCTTACATTGGTAAGCCTTCTTCTCCAGGTTTTATACATATATACATATATTGCTACATTTCTCATTGTATTTTTATGAAGTTGCTAGTCGAGAACCAGGTCCAGTGCTCATTTAAACATTGCATCATAACTCCACTAGTGGTCCAAACCACCACTGTGTATGGTTAACATGTGAGACCATGACATGAATTTTAAAAATGATCTTCTGAGCTGCACTAGTATCCATGCACAACACTTGTTTCAGCCTTTCATGTTGGTGATGTACAGTATTATGGTCACAGGGCTGGTTTATGATTCATGTTTATTCATGCATTCAAAGCAGATTTTTCAAGGTTTCCATCTGTCCGTTCACATCTGCCTGCGCTCTGCCACTACTAATAAGACTGACGGATGTTGCATATTTTCAGGGAAAGGATGGTGCTGGGCTGTTTTTACGGCTGGGTGTGGCTACAGGCATGAAACAGCTTTTGAAAGAGCATGTTGTTATTGCAGGACTTAAAGCAAGTACAGAGATGTTTCTCTGTCAGGGCTCTTCATCTGACTCTGGTTTTGCTCTCTTCCTGCCCTCATCTCCGTTTCTTTCCCTTAGGCACGCCCAGCTTCATCAAGTCCCCCGAGGATCAAACGGGGATTTCGGGAGGAGTGGCGTCGTTCGTATGCCAGGCGGTCGGTGAGCCCAAGCCTCGCATTACCTGGATGAAAAAGGGAAAGAAAGTCAGCTCCCAGCGCTTTGAGGTACGACGCGTGAGCTCCCTGTCTGAAGTGTTTGAATGTGCAACACCTCCTTGTCTCACACCTTCACTGCTCATTACCTGTCTGCATTTGTGTGATACAGAGCAGCAGGTCACACGCTGTCATTTTATAGAACATATGCAACATGCCGCTCAAGAAGATGTGTGTGCATTTAGCAGGAGAGGCCAAACTGCAGACTGGTGGTGTATTTATTCATTACTACCATGCACAAAAAATCAGACACAGCAGCTTTCTCCATTTAGTGCCTGCTTGAAAACCACTTAATGCAAATTATGTTAGTTGTGTTATTCTAATGAAAACACTTGAGGCTCAGAATTAGAGGAGGAGGTGCAGATTTTGATGTCTGTGGCTTCAATGGTGGAGCAGAACTCTAATAACCTGCTATGGCCAGCACATCAGGTTTATTTAGTGTGTGTGATTTCGCTCAAAAGCATCTCTCACATGTCTCACATGTCTATGTTATGAGTGAAGCTTTTAAAATTTGACATCGTGAAATTAAATTTGAATTGAGTGCATTTCATTTTGTTCAGCAGAACAGCAAACAATTAAAGCTCAAATACCAAAGTTTTATTTCTCACTTTGAAATGCAGGAAAGAGGTTGTAGACTTTGTGAAGGCTGTGTGTGCTGGAAACTGATCTGAAACCAGACAGAAAAACTGTGGAACTAATGATTTCTTTTTTACATTTTTGACTGGAGATCTTCTCATTAAAACATCTGAAAAAAGAGGGAAAATGTCCGTCACATTCAGAGGGCCTGTTTTTATTCAAAGCTTAGAGATATCTAAAGCCAAATGAAGACCGCACATGGGCTCAGTAATAAGCATCGTGGCTTCTTAGTGAGAGGGTCCCGAGTTTAAACCACAGACTGTATGTGAAACGTGGACGTTATAGTGGCAGTGTCCATCTTTAATATACAGTCTATGGCTCAAGCATGGCTTTTATGTGTCGAGGTTACGTGTTTACGCCAACGTCTCCAGCCGACTGAAACAGGGCACTGTTTATATCTGCATTACACTTGGAAGCCAGTTTTCAGGCGTTAGGCCGGGTCAAATGCAGGAAATAAATGTCCCTGTGGACGGCAATACACTTCCTTTTTATTACAGTTATTACTGAATGAGTTCTGCACATTTTTAGACTTTCTGAATGCGTTCTCTTGCCCTTGAGACGACCTCTGACTCATAGGAGCCCAGAAAAAACACTGACGTACCAACAAAGTTCATATCTGCTGATCTCAACTGGATCATTTGTGTTTCTTTTATTCGTAAAAGGCAAAAAAGTGTATTTTCACCTCTCTGTGAACAAACACGACATTTTAATGACAAGTTGAAATACCTTTTGATTAGATATTAAATGTCTTTTCTTTATTTGCATAATTCTGAAAAATTCAGTGAACAGAACCCTGATTATCTCGTCTATCAGCATTAGTACTAAAAACAATAATTAAAAAATACATGCATGGTGACATTTTGAATCAGCGTAATTTAGATACATGTGCAAGCTACAAAACGCTGGCAGAAGATAAAATATGCAGAGTTAAAACGTCTCTCTGTAGTTTTTTTAATGTAACTTTAGGCTGTGTGACCTTTAAATACGTTTTGTAATCATGCACTTTTTTTTAAAGTACATGATTACAAGTCATTTCCAGTAAAGGCTCAGTGTCAGGATAGGACCTTTAGGTTTAATGGGTGGAGTTGAGCTTAAATTCCTTAACATTTTTTGCAGTGTGTTTGAGGATAGACGGGGTCTGGAAGGCCTTTGCCTATGGGCTGTCTGTGCTCTGTCTGCAGCAGTAATTAGTTGTGCAGTTAAAGCAACATTTACATCAATGGCAGGACAACGCAGCCAACCCGTGCAGCTGAAAAGTGTGTGCTGTGTGGTAGCAACAAAAACCACAATTCTTCTAAATTGCCACTTGAGGCTGGCTTCAAAAGCGCATCAATCTGCACCGACTCCCTTGTTAAAGTATGTTTACAGCCTGCTGCAAAACAGGGACTGATTCTTTCACAACATAAGTGAAGAAAGAAAACTGTCATCAAATAATAAGCAAAGTGTATCCTTCTGTCCTCAGAGGTGAATTAGCACTAGCCCTGCTATAACCTTGATCTTTTGAACATTTGACCTGACTTGAATGAAGATGGAAACGAACTACCAGCAACAGTTGGAGTGAAGCTGGCCTAGTTTACATGAATTGATCTGGTACCTTCAAGCTTGAATATGTGCTGCACATAAACAGCGCTAATAAAATGTTGTAGAGGCCCAGAATGACACCTGAATAGTTTTTCATGTCTATTAAAAAAACACCACGAGCTTCATCCGATAGAGTCGATGGTTGGTGGGGAGAGAGGAATGTTGTGTCTTCATTTAACAAGCGAGCTGAGTTACGGCACTGGAAGGATTTGCGTAGCTAATGACCGAGATTGACTTATAGCACTGAACTAATAATATGACCGATTATTTGTGTGATCAAACCTATAAGTCAAGCCAGTCAAACAGGACTGCTGCATACGAGGTAATGCTATGTTTTTCTATTTATTCACAGATTTGTACGTTTGTGATTGATGTGCTTTGTGACAAAATTAAATGAAGTGAACTTTGAAGGATATTTTTTCATCTACTGCAAAATGGCTTCTATACAACGAACAGAAGCACTGAGCAGAAAGTCGACCTTTTATTCATGCAGCTGCATTAACACACACAGCAAAAGCTTAATAAATAGGACTGTACAAGCCTGCCTGCAGGACTCTGCAGCAGCAGGAAGGCTCATTAGCTGCCAGCCAACCCAAATGACTTCAGCTGAAGTGACTCAACATGAGTCCTGCGTAGACGGAGACACTTGGTTCCTGTCGTTGTGAGTAATAGGAATTATCTTCCACCTGTCTGCTCAGCATTATTTAAACTGATGGCGACCCTGTGTGTGGTGTGGATGCACCACCTCCCAGTACAGACAGTCCAGTACTCCCTCGGTACTTTCACTTACGTTGTCTGTTATTCTGTTTTATTTGATTTCTGCAGTTAAAAAGCTTTAATCTTGGTCTATAAATAGCCACAGCCCAACTATTTTAATCCTCATGAAAATATCCTTTCACACAGGGGTCATATTTGCTCACCTACCTGTTTAATGTTTTGTTTTTCATTAGATGCTCCAGATTTGTTCAGACTTTGCTCTTCACATAGTCACAGCACATATATTCATGATACGTTATATATCTATATTTTACAACTTACCTGAATTGTATTGTATCCATTATAGTTTTAGAAATTGAGCATGCAGACCGGTGAGTGTCTTTCACTTCAAAATTATAGTAGCCTAGTATCTGGATATGTTAGCTGTAAAGTTCTCTCTTTGGAAGACACAAGATATGTGCACGGTGGGAGAGTCCTGAGCTATCGGCTATTGTACTACAGAACACGTCACAGCACTTATATTTCCACAACCAGACGATGATTCTCTTGAAAAAGGCAACAGCAGCACATACAAAGGTTAAAGATCTAGTTCAGTGATAGCAGCAGCGAGGCATAGCATGTCCTTAAGCCCAGTGTCCACACTGATGAGTTATTAAAGATAAACAATGATTCCTGGACATCTTCGAGTGTTTGTAGGCAGCTTGAAGTAAACAGTACATGAATGCAGGCGTTGACATTTCAACCAGGGCTCGGTTTTGGTTTCAACATGCAGAAAATGTCCTTCGAGGTTTGTAGAGTATCTGAGTTTGTTTCAGCTAACAAAAGCGTTTACATGAGAGCGTGTAAGTGTGCAGCGTTAGATATGAATGGCTAACAGAGAAATGGCAGTGTGATGAAAACAGTAACAGCTGAGAACAGAGCGTCTAATCTGGTTTTCAGGTTAGGTGAGTAAATCCGTCAGTATTCCTGTGATAGACAGAAAGGTTCACTGAGTGATGGGTGAGTTTATAACCTAACTCTCCTTTTGGAACAAGAACAGACAAACCAACACTGTTTTAGAAGAGCCTCAACAGTGGACCGTGTTTTGTTTGTTTGTTTGTTTCTCTGCTGCTGCTTGGCGTTGCTCGGCTCCTTGTTCTAAGGTTGTCTTTCCTGCAGCCTCCATGTGTGTCAAACCCCACTTTCTGTACGCAGGAGCTCTGATCTTATTCGTTTGAAATAATTCTACGTCTGTACAATGGATATATAACTGGCTCGTACCACGCGGAGCAATGGGAATGATTCTCCTTTGGGCTAAGAGTTAAACTGATGGCTTCCCTGTGTGCTCGCTGGATCGACCTCCTACTGAGGCAGGAAGAAAGTGCAGCTCCACACTTCCTTCATTGGGGCAGGAATTTGATTTCTGCCAGTCCACTGCTTGGGTCGCACGCGTTTCAGAGGGGAGGAAGTGCCGTGACCCTGACTCTTAACCACAGCCCCTCGAACATTTCTAAAGCCCTTACATACCTGATATCCAGTCAAGTCTGTTAGCACATTTGTCCTTCAGCTCATTCCAAGCATTCTTTCTTTTGCTCTTTGAGCTGCTGCACTCTTCATTTTTTTTTATTTCCACCTTATTGTCTAAATGATTTCCCTCATTTCTCACTCTTGTGCTGCTTCCATCAGGAGCCTTGGAGCAAAGTGCTGATCTGGTGCTCCGCTTGCAAACAAAGCAATCAGAATGAAATCTGGCAGCTGCCACTTCAGTTCATCCAAATCTTCCCTAAAATTAGACGCGCTCCATCGACTGTAGTGACACTGAAACCTCGGTTTGGCCGATGCTAATGGGACGCAGAGGGAACGTCCCCATCCAGTGACACCATATCACCTGTGACACACACACACGTATGACTTTGCCAGTTTCAGCTGAAACAATTTCAGTGTTTCAAACAATGTTCCAGAGTTTATAGTTCACCGTTCATGAAGTTTCAAGAAGAAAATGAAAGACAGATCTGAATGTTTGAAAGTGTTTTGGAAAAACTCTGTAAAGATTAGAGGAACAATACTCAAAGGATAAATTCAACTGTTTTATTTTGTTAGATAAGTTGAAAAAAGAGTTAAACAAGCAAGTAAATAAAGAAAGTAGGTTAAATGAGGTAAGAACAAAAAGTTAACAAGTAAGTAAAGAAAGAAGGTAGAGCAGAGAAAACCCCAACAATCCCCTCTGAGCAAGCACTAGGCGACAGTGGGGAGGAAAAACTGCCTTTAAACGGGCAGAAGCCTCCGGCAGAACCAGGCTCAGGAGGGGGCAGTCAACTGCCGGGACTGGTTGGGGGGTGAACAGAGGTGGAGCAAGACGAGGCTACATCAGTTGAAGAAGCGGTATTGTCCCTCTTCCGGAACAAGCAGAAGAATCTTTTCTTCTTTTTCATGGACTTTTCCACGAGCGCCTTTTTGTCCAGGATGAGGCTTCTCAACTCATCGATGGTTTCTTCTTTCTTGCTGTTGCTCTTTCTCTTGAAGGAGGTCTTTATTTTGGCGCAGTGTTTGGTCCAACCTTCCCTTCACCATTCTGTACTTTTCCTGCATGCCTTGGAGTTCGCGCTGCAGGTCGTTTTGCTTTGTGTCCTGTTCTTCCTTCTGTTGGAGGACTTCTTTATTTTTGTCTTCAGCTTCATCAAGCTTTCTTTGGAGCAGCTGATTCTGTTGGTCCATGTATTGGAGATCCCACTCTATCTTATCAATCGTGGCTTTCCTGCCTTGAAGCTGCTCGGACATTTCTTTAACTTCAGCGCTCTTTTTCTTGTTTTCTTTGATGAGGAATACAATCTGCTCTCTGGCTTGAGCAAACTTGATCCCCCAGCCCTCATTAATAATGTTGATGTTGGGCTGGCGCTGTAGTGTTTCTTCCAGGTGTTTGTTTTGTGCTTCCATTTGTAAGCACTTCTTCTCCAGGTGAACTTTTTCTTTTTCAATTTGTTGAATTTTGTTCTGGAGATGCTTGTTTTCATTCCTACTCTCCTGTAATGCCCTTTGGATGGATAAGAGGCCATTTGGAGAAATTGGCCGGCCACGCAAGGAAGGAGAGGCGGCGTAATCGTTTTGTTGGCGTTTGTATCCGATGACTCTGAGAGGTTTCCGAATGTTTCTGTAGTGAACGTTTGAAGGCTGCGAGGAAACGAACTAAAAATTGCTGTTTCTCACCCTTACTTAAGGAAAAGCTTCAAAGGATCAAAGATCAGATTGTCACATGACATTTTGGAATCTGGAATGGGGATCTATTTTTTTTAAACAGTTTTCAAATTTAACTTAATATTTAAGTGTTTCTTACTTGACCCGCTTAGTCGATCAAAAAGTTAATTGCCACGAACACCCCTAATATTATATAACAGACCACAGAAAAAAGACCGTTTTTTTCTACGTGACAGAGCTGTAATAAATGTTTAGTGGTTTTTAATGATCCTACTTTTTATAAAAGGGAACATTATTTAAAGAATATGTATTTAATTAAAAAACTCTGTATTCATCTAAAGGGTATAACAAGAAGGGTGAGCTTCCTGCTCCAAAATGAAATGAGCAAAATAAATGTATTTCTCTACAATTACAAACTCTGTGTAAACAGTCTTGGTGTCAAAATAAAGCTAACACTGGTGAGATGTCATCAGAGCTGTAAATATTACTGCACATGTTACTGTGTCAAAGTTACTGTGACTCAAACATAGAAACATTTATTTTTTATTTCCCTCACCTAATTTTTAAAAGTATTTTATAGCATATAACACCTTTGAAAATATGCTTTGGTTCCCCTTTAACTCCAGAAAATCATAAATCAAAATATGGATATTACCTGTCCACAGATTCATGGTGACGTAACTGCTCTTTTAGCTGTTTGGTGTCTTTGCTTTGGTGTTTGTAGACATGGTTTACATGAGCTTTTAGCTGAGATTCAGAGGTTTCTGTGGACACTACTCATGTCAGCACTTATATTTCTGACCTCGTGTTATAATCGATTAAACGCCATCTCCTCCCTTTTGCCCTCATTTTTGATGCATGACATTCTCATAATAAATCAGATAAGATACTGCAAATAATGAATCCTGCATCTGTGCGATTGAAAAGTGTGTGCAATGGCACTGTTTTAAAGATTTAGCCTAAATAATTTTGGCGTGAATGAGCCTAAACATGATGACTATTCAAAAGTGTTTACATGAAGATGTGATGTTTTTCTTTTTCTTCTATTAAAAAAAGAAAATGATAAAAATAAAATCTGTTTGAATATGTATTTTCCAAAGCTGCCATTTAAGTCGGTTCGTCGTTTTGTTTTGTTTTTTTAAATAAAGTTGTCTTCTGCAGGAAAACAACAACAGAAACCTGTTTGGACAAAACAGGGGGAATGTTTCAAAGTATGGAAACATTATAAATGATGAAAAAGGAAAATTCAGCTTGAAACACTGAACAAACTGAGTAGTAATAATCACACAATGGGATGTGACCCGTTTGAATGTCACATGCAGTATTTGGAGGTTGATTATTATATACCAGCATTGTAATGGATGGAGTGGTGCAGAGATGTTTTTGTTCCTCCAAAGGTCATAGACATGAATGCAGCCCACCTTCCTCCGAGCACAGTGGTGTTAGTGTTGTGAGTTAAAATGACGGCTTTTGCAGAAGTGGTTCCTGCAGTTGTGTAAATGTTTGGCATTTTAAAAAGGAGAAACTTCTCCTTATAATCAACTAGCACTCTTACATATGTTGCACACGTCTTAAAAGCATCCTGACAGACTGATAATGTAACGAATCATCTGGATAGCTTAAACTGTTTTGTTAGTTTAAGTTATTTCTGATAAAGACTGTTGATTGTAGTGCACCAAACTCATAATTCTCTGCATATGTAAGGATTGAACAGTTATTTCAGACTAGCGATACTAGGATACTTCCAAAGCTGTCTTGCATTCCTAAAAGCTTTAAGTTAACAGGCGTTGTGTCACACCCGCTCTTTGTCCGATTCAGGTGATTGAGTTTGACGACGGCTCAGGCTCAGTGCTGCGTATCCAACCGCTGAGGACCCACCGCGATGAGGCCATCTATGAATGCACCGCCACCAACAGCGTGGGAGAGATCAACACCAGCGCCAAGCTCACTGTCTTAGAAGGTAAGACCTGACTGTCTGTCCACATCGCACTACCACTCTGACAGCCGTGACCCTGTGTGGCTCTGACATCACAGCTTGTCTTTGTGCATACAGTCAACACGGCGATCTCTCCGCTTCACTTCCTCTGTGTTCAGTTTTAACCATGTAGTTGGTCTTTAGTGCTGAACGGTGTTACAGCAAAGACAATAAAGCTGTAAATGACTGCAGGTTAATGGCATCTGTAACAATGAACGCTGGTACGCTGCAACAGTGGCTGGTCCAGCAGCGGTTGCATGTTAGGGATGTGAGTCTTGACTTTCTCCCACACAATGTGGAAAAGATCATATGGGGGGTATTAGATTTTCTTCCACTGAACAAACTCAGTAAAGACCAGAGTCAACACTGTGCTACAAGAAGCTAAAGGGCCTGTGGTCTGTTTGTTTCTGGTTTTCCTTTCTTCGTGACATTCTGCGTCCAACGTAGAAATTTAGACACCCCAACATAGTTCCGATGGCCTTGAAAGCTCTTCCTCTGGAGGTAACTGTTTCTGACGGTCCACAAACAGGAGCAGTTTCTGCTGTCACGGAAACAGCAGAGACGTTAGATGATAAGGTTCTGGTTTGGTAGCATTAACCCTTTAAAGCCGGTCGGAGCGGGCACGCTCTGTTTTGCGCAACTACTTTTAAATCCCAGTATCACTGCAACCACGTAAGCTAATAATTTTTTTTGCATATGAAACCAGAGGAGTTGTACTTACATCTTATGCCATCAGCTTGTCCTCGGTCACAGTTTCCTTCCACATACAGCTTTGCTAAAACTGCATAAAAAGCACTTGCAGCAACAAAAACACAATATTCCAGAAACACGCTTTGCCGATCCGATCAGCTGTTCATAACACTTCCTACGTCCATCTGCGTGAACTATCGCATGTCCGCCATTACCTGCCCGAAACCGGACGTGACGTCATTTTCGTGGAAATGTAGTTTTTTTTTTACCATCAGGGCCTCATGAGCTTATACTGGTGTTTTTAAAAGTTATCTTTGACTTTATGACTTTCTGTGTCGTTTCTGGGATGCTGAGGACTCATATTGCACTGCTGGAAATAGTTTATTTTGATCCATATGCTGCTTTTTTGCAAATTTGCAGTATAATATTTATTTTCGTTTTTCCTGCAGTGTATAAAAATTGGTGTATTTCAAAAATAAAACTATGAAGACACTTAAAATAAATTTCCTGTGGAAACTATTTTGTGTAACTTTTTTGTATTTACAGTTTTGAGGGATAAACCTCTTAAATTTCTCTAACTAGAAATATATGTTAAAAAAACAAAAACGATTTTTTTGTAGTTTATTGCACTTTTTTGCAATTTATGTAATTACTATGCACTTAATGCAGACATATTATTAAAATCTGGGCTATAATGGTTGTATTGATGTATAGCAACTTGAAATGCTCCCAAAAATGGCTCCACAGCAGGTAAAAATATAATATAAGCTCTGGTGGACTTGGTTCTATGGTCGGTCTTAAAGGGTTAATGTGTTTGTTCATCTTTATTTTGTGTTTGGCATTTATAACAAGTGGTGGAATTTACATTTGGAAAGAGTCTCAGAGTTTCCACTGACCGTCATATGGAGGTGTTCTCCAAACTCAATGACAAATTGCAGTGTTTCACATTTCCTTTAATTGTCTCTAATATAGTGGCATCGAGGACTCACTGGTTACTAATTTTGCTTTGATGTTGTTGGCATTTCACATTAGTAGTAGTTCACATGGGAGTCTGCTGCAGCACTGTCTGTTACTTATCTATTTTTCTGTTTGTGTCTTATTCTGAGTTCAATCAGTCATTTGAAATGTTTGTTTTGTCTTTAGTTGCATTGCAGCTAAACCCACCGTTGCTCCAGTGGCTGTGCAACAGCAGATTTTCAGCTAAGCTCCCTATTTCATGGAACAAAATGTCAGTCTGTGGTTTGGCTGTTGGATTTGTAAGTCCCAAACAAGGCCCAGTATCTCTGTGTGATCGTGTTTATTGAGCGGGAATGTGTTGAAAGTGATTTTGGCTGGGAACCTCCTGTAGGTGTGTCTCTAGACAGCTCTGTTCTTTGCCAGCGGCAAGATGGAGCCCAAACACATTTATTTAATTGACACTCTAATTGATAGACAAACAACCACGCAGAAAAAAGGGCTGTCTCTCTGGCAGCCTTTTCCAAATCACTCAGGAACCCGTTATACTTATTCTGCTATGTAGATATTGTCAGCAGTAAACACAGCCTGAGGCTCTGGAGCCTGCTGCAGCAAACAAACAGGACTTTTCTCTCTAAAACCACTCAGGGTCTTGTTAAAGAAGAGCGATGGGCAAGGCTGATAATCACTGTTAGCAGACTGATGTTTAATAGGTTTTATTTTCAAATCATGTACACGCATGTCAAACCATATCATCAGAGTGGAGATGCCAGAAGATGTTGAAAAATGTGACTATTTTCTAAAGAAATGCTACATGTAAATGACCCCAATCGCAGAGAAGAAACACGCGTGAAGCTGCTAAATCTGAAATGTATCATAACAGAAACATGTATTGATTATTCTGTGTTGTGCTTCCATCTTCTCACATTTTACAGGCATGATGGAGCCGTTGAACCGGACGATATATTTTGCAGAATTGTCACATGCATAGTAATAAACCACGAGTTAGCTACACAGTGGCAAAGATGATAACTGTAATATAATTTCTTCAGTCGCAGTCAGGCCATGAAGATCGTATCTGACATGACAAACACTGTAACGCTGTCTCCTGCTCATTTAGTAAATGGTGTTTTTTTAGGTAAACACGTTACTGCTGCTGACTGTTCTCGTCGGGGGAGAATTATTATTTTTGGATGATTTTTGTTGCTTTACTTTCAGTGTGGCGGTTTGTCACTCAGTTAACCTGTAAAGGGCATTTGTTGCCATGGTCGGCACATTACATCCATTTGCATTAAAGTGTGGGACTTTGGGATTGGTTACTGCTCACCTGCTCAGAAATTTAATCAAATGATTTGTATTTTTAGTAATATTGTTTTCTGAACTTTCGACCAATAAGATTGAGCAGTTGTCATCTGTGAGTTTTTTGCATTGGCTTCCATCATACATCATTTTTACATGACTTCATTTAGACGTCTGCTTTCTTTAAACCTCATTTCAGAAATAATAATCTTGGTAATCACAATTGCTGAGTAGGTGCCTTTTTACCCACTCAGCCGGTGGGGTGTTGTCGTCCCACTGTCAGGCTAGATCAACGTGACGCGGGAATTTCAAATTCATTTTATGGGTTCTTCAACTTAAAATTCAGGTGTACATCCACAGAGAGCAGCAGGTCAGCTGATCACTGCTGCTTAAGTGCGCATGCGCCAACCAGCGTGCAGCCTGTTACAGTCGCTCCTGCTTTTCTCTTAGTTTAGCTCTTTTTTCTTACGTATTCTTTTTTTTTTCTGACTTGTATTTTCCTCCGTTTTCTATCTCTTACTCAATCATGTGGATTGAGAGAGTTTTTGTTCTTCTGGTGGCCGTGGAACTGTTACTTTTATCATGGAACGGGACCGCGGCACATCTCCTACACGCACGGACTGTTTACTCCAGAGATCAGCTGATCGCCCTGATGCCGGCCGGCTCGCTGGCCAGGCCCGCAGAAGTGCCCGCAGAAGTACCAGCTGAAATTTGGAGGAAAACACATCGGGGATGCAGAGGTCAAGGACAGAAGAGAAGAAAAAAGGTGACGGTGAGACAGCGGAGGCTCGAAGCGAGGAGGAGGTTTAAACCGTGTCTGCCGTCTATCGTGATGGGAAATGTGCGATCGTTGGCAATTAAAATCGACGAGCTCTCAGCACTGGTACGGAGTCAGAGGGAGTACCGAGAGTGTAGCCTGATGTGTTTCACCGAATCATGGCTGCACCAGGTCATTCCCGATGAGAATGCTTCCGTGGAAGGCTTCCACACTGTTCGGGCGGACAGGGACAGCATCGCTAGCGGTAAGCGTAAAGGAGGTGGGCTTGCTGTTTTAGTTAACAACCGGTGGTGTAACCCTGCCAACATAACAATCAAAGAAAGGATTTGTTGCCCGGACACTGAACTGTGTGCTGTTGGACTCAGGCCGTATTATTTACCCAGGGAATTCTCTCACGTCATCTTGGTGGCTGTCTATGTTCCCCCCTCTGCTAACCCCACAGCTGCATGTGACACTATCCACTCTGCCATAGCTCGGCTACAGACTCAGCACCCGAGTGCCTTTATTGTGATCTCGGGTGACTTCAACCATGTATCACTGGACAATACACTACCAACATTCAAACAATATGTGGACTGTCCCACCAGGGGAGAGAAAACTTTAGACTTACTGTATGCTAACGTCAAGGATGCATACAGCTCCTCCTCCCTCCCCCCACTTGGTAGGTCAGATCATAACCTGATTCACCTCACCCCCCGCTATGTGCCAATTGTGAGGAGGGAACCTGTGACCACCAGGACTGTTAGGAGGTGGTCAGAGGAGGCAATAGCGGAACTACAGGGCTGTTTCGAGGTGACCGACTGGGAAACACTCTGTGAGCCTCACGCCGAGGACATCAATGGGCTTACTGAGTGTATCACAGACTACATAACTTTCTGCACCGACTCCATTGTTCCAGCTCAGACTGTTCATTGTTACCCAAATAACAAGCCGTGGGTGACTAAGGACATCAAAGCCCTCCTCAACAACAAGAAGAGGGCTTTCAGAGGGGGCAACAAAGAGGAGGTGAGGAAGGTCCAGGTGTTACTAAAGGACAAGATCAGAGAGGCTAAGGACAATTACAGGAGGAAGCTGGAGTGGAAACTCCAGCAGAACAGCATGAGAGAGGTGTGGAGGGGCATGAAGACCATCACTGGATTCAGGCCAACCAACAGCAGGGGAGCTGAGGGAGGTGAGAATAGAGCCGACGAGTTGAATCTGTTTTTCAATAGATTCGACACCACAGTGTCTGCTCCCACCCCCACAACCTCACCTGCAGTCAGCCTGGAATCCAGAGCCACACCACTGTGCCAGCCTCTCTCTTCACATGTTGCCTCCTGTGAGATTCCTGACACCCCTCCCCCACCCATCACCTTCACTCAATACCAGGTTGAGATGCAAATGAGGAGACTTCACTCAGGCAAGTCTGCTGGACCAGACGGAGTGAGTCCCCTTGTCCTCAAGGCCTGTGCCCCCCAGCTGTGTGGAGTCTTTCATAAACTGTTTATGCTGAGTCTGAGTCTGCAGAGGGTCCCGGTGATGTGGAAGACATCATGCCTCGTCCCTGTACCAAAGACGCCTCGTCCCAGTGGCCCCCAGGATTACAGGCCCGTGCCACTGACCTCCCACATCATGAAGACCCTGGAAAGGCTCATCCTGGACCAGCTGCGACCCATAGTAAGACCACATCTGGATCCCCTTCAGTTCGCTTATCAGCCTCGTCTCGGAACAGAGGACGCCATCATCTACCTGCTCAATCGTGTCTACACCCATCTGGACCAGCCGGCGAGCACTGTGAGGGTCATGTTTTTTGACTTTTCCAGTGCTTTCAACACCATCAGGCCGACCCTCCTGGGTGATAAGTTAGCAGCGATGCAGGTGGATGCTTCTCTGGTGTCCTGGATTGTTGATTACCTGACAGGAAGACCACAATATGTACGTCTCCCACAGTGTGTGTCTGACAAGGTGATTAGCAACACAGGGGCACCACAGGGGACTGTCCTCTCCCCCTTCCTCTTCACCCTCTACACCACAGACTTCAGCCACTGCACAGAGACCTGCCATCTTCAGAAGTTTCCTGATGACTCTGCGGTGGTTGGATGCATGAGCAGGGATGATGAGACAGAGTACCGGGCTGTGGTCGACTCCTTTGTCACGTGGTGTGAGCAGAATCATCTGCAGCTCAACGTGGCAAAGACCAAGGAACTGATCGTGGACTTCAGGAAGACCAGGAAACACTTGACCCCTGTTTCAATCCAGGGGGTCAGTGTTGACATTGTGGAGGACTATAAATACCTTGGAGTACACATTGACAATAAACTGGACTGGGCTAAAAACACCACAGCACTTTACAGGAAGGGCCAGAGTCGTCTCTATTTTTTGAGGCGACTGAGGTCCTTCAACATCTGCCAGAAAATGCTGAGGATTTTCTATGAGTCTGTGGTGGCCAGTGCGATCCTCTATGCTGTTGCATGCTGGGGGAGCAGGCTGAGGGTCGCAGATGCCAACAGACTTAATAAACTGATCCGTAAGGCCAGCAATGTTGTGGGGATGGAGCTGGACTCCCTCAAGGTGGTGTCGGAGAGGCGGATGCTGTCCAAGATAAAGACAATGTTGGATAACACCTCCCACCCACTCCATGACATGCTGGTCAGTCACAGGAGCTCGTTCAGTGAGAGACTGAGATTACCGAAAAGCACCACTGAACGACACAGGAAATCATTCCTGCCTGTGGCCATCTCCCTGTACAACGCATCCACTTAACACACTGTTTGCTGCTACAACTACACATGTTTCTTTTCCAAATATTTATTTATAAGTGACTTATGTATGTATGTATGTATATATATATATATATGTATATATTGTACTATTCTTAGTTAGCGTATTGTCTGTCTTGTCTTAATGTTGATTTAAAATGGAGCACTGTAACAAAAAATAATTTCCCCCAGGGATCAATAAAGTATTCTGATTCTGATTCTGATTCTGACACTGAGAAAATCTACTGGAGCTCTCAATAGAAATTATTGTGAGTTGTGATTCTTTTCCACTACGACCAATTTTAGGGTCCCCCCCACCTGCTGAACCCCACTTTAACCCTCGACTGGACAAATATTCTTGTTTAGAGGCAAAGTCAAGCTGTACAACGTAGACAACAGAAAATAGAAATGTATGTTTTATTTTTCCTTCTTATTCTTATAATTAGAAAAAAGTTAGAGTAAAGTTTGTGTTCTACTAATATTATTGTATCCTTGTGTTAGTACAGCACACGGTTCCTCCAAAGAGCTCCTTTTACTCTCTTAGCTTCAGTACATTTCAGAGCTGGTACTTTCTACTTTTACTTGAGTAAAGAGGTTGAAACAGTACTTCAACTTTTTACTCGAGTATTTTTCAACAGTAGTATTTGTACTTCTACTTAAGTACAGAATGACTGTATTGCCAACTCTGCCTCTTAGTGAGCATCTGCAGAGCCAGTATCCTCACACAAACCCAGAGTGAACATATTCCACCTCAACAAAGCAGGAAGAGCCTGATCTTGATTTAAAAGACACCTTGTGTAACGAAGTGGTTTTGACAAAAGTGCATTATTGTTTAGATTAGGGGTCTCAAACTCGTGGCCCGTGGGCCATTTGCGGCCCACGTCACTTCTACTTGCGGCCCGCATATTGATGTGAAGAAATATTTTTTTTAAATTATTATACGAAAAATGATTTAATACGACGGCAGAGTGTTACAGGCATGGCCCTTTAAGACTGTGGCCTCATGGGTGGTGTAGTCCGTGCAGCAGGGAGAACGTGTGGGACCGCCCCTCCCGCTGTGTGAGCGTGAGGGAGGGAGAAAAAGGAAAGTGGAAAAGTACGAGCTGTCACCGAGCAGAAACGGGAGCTGGAAGCATGTAAATATAATAATAACCACTGACGAGCCCAGCTGTAAGTAAGCTGTTAAGACTCGACTGTACGCTGTGTTCCTGTTTTCCTCCGAAACAATAAAGTTCTGCTGGAGCAGCCTTTCAGCGCCTCTCTCTGTCTCTCGCTAGCAAAGCTGACCTAGACAGTAAAGCTCGTTCGTGGCTACGAGCCCCACACGGACCCGACGTTTTCGCCAGAGTTTACTTACCGCGGTTCGGAGCCGCCGACCTGGCCGAGGTAACGAGAGTGCAAACATGTTGAGGGCTGAGTTAGTTCAGCAACAGATTTATTTGGAAAGAAAACTATTTTCACTTGCAGTTGAAAACGCTTATACGCTTGCACGCTTATACCTGCATTTTTATTTTATTAAATACAAACAAAATTGTAGCAAAAGTGCTTCACGTGTCTGAAAGAGCTGTTTATTTGGTAGTTCAATGAAACCACTGTACTACACTGTCTGCTGCTGTCAAATGCATTTCATTGCAACGTTGACCCTGTGCTAACTTGTGTACTGCAACTGGCTGTATCTATGATTTTGAATGTGCAATGATTGTGTCACTGTGTTTGCTTATGTAGTTGTAGCTTTGCTTTGGGCTACTTCTGTCTATGATCATTTCTAACAGGTTTAATTATGACTACACACACAATTATGACTTTTTTTGTTTTATTGACATAATTGTGCTTTGCTGAGTACTGTATTTAAAATGCAAAATATATGCAAAATGAAAAAACCAACGACACATCAACACTGATTCAAATTAATTGGGCACTACAAACCCACTCGGGGAAACCATTTATTTATGCACCCTATGATTTCCTCTCATTTTCCATATTGTATGGGCTCAAGTGTCAACGTGTACAATCAGATCATATCCTCATAAAGTCAGGCTGTGAAAATAACAGAAAGCTCGTCGCATCGCTGTCACGTCCGCAGAGATGTTGACAGCTTTGTTCATTTTTGTTTTCTTAAATGACTTTCCAAGAATACCAAATACTTCACAGCTATTTCCAAGAGACACCATTTGTTCAGCCTGTGATTATGATGTCAGTTTACATTTCAAAGTTTCAATCTCTAATTCTAATAATCTTAACTTGCATCAAAACTTTTAAAAAAATAGGTTTTTGTGCTTGAGGTCTGGATCACATCAAAAGGACCAAATACAAACACAGGGTTTAATTCCAATCCCGATCTTTTCCTTAAAACAATTCAGTTTGTCTTTGTTTTAATTAAGTCTCCTGAACACGTCTGTTCCATTGACGGCGGTCTCTAAGAGAATCTAAGAGCGACATTGTTCAGCTGTTTGACTGAACAATACTTTCTGCCAGTAGTCAAATTTAAGAGCTTTTAGTGGGCTACATAAATCTGAGTTAATGGTATCAATGTGCTTCAGAAGGCTGCATATCCATCTCAATATTTCACAACTGCTCATGACTCTGTCCTCTCAAAGCGGAAGAATACATCATAATGAGACCTACTTTCATTCCAGGCTCCATTTTTTTGTTTTCATCAGTGGGTTTGTCTTTTCTGGAAAAAAAAAAGTGATGCTGCTCTCAGCATCTCAGTCTGTGTGTGAGTGTCAGTCTCTGAGAGAGTGACAGCTGAAGAAAGAATGGAAATACAAAACAGCAAAAGCAATAACTGAGAACGCTAGCAATGAGAGAGGGAGAGGATGAAGACGCGGGCGAGTCGACAGCAGGACTCTGGGTAATGAGAGTGCAGCATTAGTCATGAAGCGAACCGACAGAGAGCTTAAGGGGATGAAGGGAGGGAGACGGTGAAGACAGCAGGAGCTGAAGCCAATGCAGACGGAGAGGAAGAGGTGCTTCTCACGCGTGGGAGTTGTATTCCTTCCCGCACAAAACATCATATACTTTTCTCTTTTGCTTGATTGTGACACTCAGGAGGAGCAAATGCACATCACTCCAAACAGGCTTCCTGCACTTGTTATGGCCCCGAGTGGAACTGCTGGTTGCACTGATAGGCACTGAATCAACATCAGTGTCTTTTAAAGTGCTAGATTTCCTGTCTTACTGTTTTCCTGTCTTCTGCTGCTCGCTCTCCGTCTGTAATAACCAATCTCTGTGAAGTCTTTTTCCCCTCTGAGATGCCCTGCCTAAGGGCACTTTGACAGTAAAGGTGGCTTGTGTAGATATAACAGTGCTAGAGTTCTCTTTGTGCTCTGGCAGAATTTATATTTATGTGCCTCGCTATAAATGGCCATGTGCAGAACTTTTAGAGATTTTCTGAAACGCTGAAACTCTAATTCGTATTCTCTGAACCAAATGCTCAGTGGCCTGGAGACATTCATTTACTCAATCACTCCCTTGGCAAAACCTTAAACAGGTTCCACACACACAATTTGCAAATCTCATTTATTCTTTTTCCAAAATTCTAAACACTTTCCCACTGAAGCACATTTTTGCACCATGATGCGTAATGCTAACCAGAGATGGCACAAGTTGAGCGCAGATGTCACTGGTTACAATGAAAACAAAATTCGGTCACATTGGTTGCTAATAATAAGGAGTCGTGGCTCTATTCCTCCCCCTGTCAAATGACAGAGCTCTCCACCAACGTGTCAGGAAACCATAGAGAGAGCGTTTCAGACATCTCACTCGGATGCTTCTAGGTGGAAGCTGCTCTGACATGTCCTGCTGCGAGGAAATCCTCTTCACCAAGGATCTGTAGAGATTTTGTCTCTCAGCTGGCCTCCGTGTCCCCTCAGAAGACCTAGACTCAGTGGCCGAGGACGAGGTCTGGGAAACTCCACATGGACTGCTTCGCCCATGTCCCAGACCCAGGCAAACTGTGGAATATGGATTGTTGCTAATGATAAAATGAAGTGTAATTTCAACAGGTAGGATGTAAAACCTAATTTACCTAATTCAGCTGAAATTTTAGTGACTAAACCATGTTTTTCTCCATGGAATGAAAGGAGGAGCAGAGAGTGCGACCCAATCTCAGCAGATTCTCTGGGAGCAGCATAATCAGGAGAAATTGCCACATGTCATTGCAAGACAGCCAAACAATGCAATTTAGACTTCATGAAATATAGCACAGGGTTGTTCACTTAAAATGAAGTTTGAGGACATCCAGGTCATAACGAGGAGCAGAGATGCTCAAGTTCTCCCAGACACGAAAAATGAAGCAGGCGCTGAACATAAACTGTATATAAAAGATGAACTTAACCAGTCTGGTGGCGTGATGTTCCATGGCTGTGTCCATCCTGACTACAGAGCGGGCTCTGCCAGATTTACCATCACTATGGTTGAAACATCCAGTTCAGTAATAATGTCAAAGGTGAAGCCTAGAAGACGGTGAATGGATACAGATTTCTGTGACCACAGCAGTAAATCAAAGCATCCACACAACTTTTTTTAAAGATTTTTGTTTTGCATTTTTGCCTTCGTATGATAGTACAGCAGAGAAGATGGACAGGACACTAGGGAGAGAGAGAGGGGAAGACACGCAGATTCAAACCCGTCCCGCTTCACTCGGGCCATGTGGCCCGTGGTTGCTCACCCGCTGAGCTAAAGTGGCGTCCCGACTGAGACCAAGGCTGATTTTGCACATGTCTATTTATGCTTTAAAGTTGAACATTTTAACCTTCTTCATTTTAGACTCAATCTTAACTTTCCATTAGAGGAACTGCAGTTTTTACACTTCTGCATCATTTCTCTGCATTTTTACCACCGTGCTACAAGTTAAGTAGAGAAGAAGCCAAAACTCTCTCATATGTAATCGGTGGTTTGAAGACTAGATGCTGCATTTTCAGCTACAATACTCTGATGAACTGTCAGAAGACAGTTATTGAGGTAGAAGAACATATCAAACTTTAATCAATTAACAGCATCGGCCAATTCTCCAGCGCACAAGTGAACACAGAGAAAGTACACAGAGAATATCTAGGATTAAAATATGTGTCAATACACAATACAGCACAACATTCAGCCTGTACTGTGCTGTGACACACGATGCAATCATACTATATTATAGGTCTCTCTCTCTTTCTGCAGAAATGTTTGTATTTCTATGCAGAGGCTGTTTGGTCTGGATTCTGTAGAACGAACAAATGAATCCATTGTTTGGATGAACCCGGGTTGAGTCTCACAGAGGACGAGGAGAGGCAGGAGCATAATTAGCCAACAGGGATTTGTGAGGACCTTGGATGGGACTTTGGCAGTGCGTCGATTTGTTGAGGGTGTCAAGAAATGTTTCTTATCTATTGTGGAAAAACTGTAATCGCTGGATCATCATGCCTCCGTCAGTGCTGCTGTTCTCTTTCTGTTGGAGTTTGTTCAGCTGCGTTTGGATTTGGTCTAATTATCCTCAGCTGGATTTAGTTTGTGTTCTCACATCTGTCTCTCTGAATCTGTCTTCATTTATACTGCATGCTTCCAATGGCTCGTGCTTGGATTTAACCATGAAGGTCATTACTCTGAGTAACTAAACACATCTCTAATTATTTCAAGTAATTTATTGGCAGTAGTCTATCATCTTCATATACCAAGGCTAAAGCAGGAAACTGCACTCAAGTAGCTTTTAGCAGCTCATTATATGGCATTTAATGACATACAACAATGGTAAAGTCCGGGAGTAGGCTTCTTATTCATGTACTGCCACTTTCATGGTGTTGTGCCGTAATGCTGATGGGCTTTTACTTTCAGCTGCTTCCAGGTCAACTGAAAATGCCGTTAACCATCAAACAAAGCCTTAGCTGATTAGTTGGTGCCTGCATGGGATGTTTTGGTGCTTATTTTGGGACTTCTCTGTACTGTGCAGGGTAGGTTGGATTGGGTTAAATATTTTTGCTCAAGGACAAATTTGACCTCATGGTACATTGAACCCAGGATGACATCACCAACCAAGAGTCCATGTTGCAGCCTCAGGACGTGATATGGCTAATTAGTTTCTTTATAGTCCTGTTCCTGCTCTAGCACTCTCCATTTCCTGTGTGCGAGTCCACCGTCGTTTCGGCCATTTAAAAAGGCATTAAGACGGCAGAGAGAGCGAGACAGAGGGAGAGAGGAAGAGAGCTGTCTGAGCTGGATTAGCAGTGATAAATGACACATTATGAAAGATGAATGATAGCTGCACTGCTGCTACACACCCAGCAAGTTTATAAAACTGAGCCTTTGACCTGCAGGGATTGTTACACCATGACTCAAGCAGGGATAGTCATGGAGCATCAGTGTCATCATCAGCATCTTAGGGAAGGTTGCTCTGAAAATGTCAGAAATCTCCAACTTAGCATTATAAGACCTGGTAATTAAATTACTTTTGACTGGCGAGGTGTGGAAAGCCAAGTGCCGTTGCAAAAGGATCTGCACGAACACAAAAGGGATAAAGTTAAACCAGTCAAAATGATGACAAAATGTGCACAAACATACAGTATTCAGTGAGATGAAGGAGAACTCCAGTAGAGATATCTTTGCACCAGATTCTCTGCACCAGCATTTCTAAAAGCCTGAATTGACATTCAACCAATTCATGCAAAACATACAGCAAAGTGTGGTAAACATGAGAGGAGGCCCTTAGTCTATTTTTGAATAGCAGAACTAAGGATGCCATTTTGACACAAGATGAACACATTAACATCCACAAAATATACCCTGAAAATGTTACTAAACATTTGCATGAGCCCAGCCTGCACGGGTATAAATGCTGGCAACAGCATCAGCCGCTTGTACAGGCTTCCTCGTAGGCTCTACAAATCCCATTTTAGAGATTTGCAAGTTGCACATTTAAAGGTTGCAGTGTTCGTGGTAGTATAAATCACAGACTTATCATCCAGGAGACTTTGGGACCTCTGTGTTTGGATTTTTTGATTTTAGTTCTACTTTTACTTTCATTTCTTACTTGGTTGCAGTTAGGAAAGATCATGTTTTGAGTTAAGTAGCATCCCACAGTTTTTTACATTTTCTATGCTGATGATTACTTTGGGAAGACTGACCAATAGCTTGCACTACATCTGCATGGATCACAACTTCACAATTTCCAGGTGTAAACGAGACTTTTGTAGTTGTCTGATCATGGTTGGTCTTAGTAGGTGACTACAGCTGATAGAGAAATGACTCTCAGAGGTATCAAGTTCACGGCCGATAACTTGTCAAGCATAAACATTTTATAATTCTCTGATCAGAAGCTAAATATGAATACGAAGCAAATGACAGTGCCTGGTATAATCCTCCTGTTGGATGTTTGCCCTGCTGAAAGCCAAACAAATGGCTTCTTGACTGATAACTTTGCTAACAAAGCTGGATTTTACACTTTCCCAGGAGTCTTAAATCTTTTATGTGATAGCAACGTTTATTTTGGAAGCTCCGAGTCTTTCTGTTGGTCTGTAGATGTGTTATCATTCACAGTTTGATCAACTGGAGTTTCTTTGAAGTTTTGGCTGTTTCCAGAAAATGACGTGGGCATGAAAATAGTCTGACTTACTAGCATAAATTTCACTGACTGGTTCTAAGGGAAATGTTAGAACTCAAATGGGTTTTTTATTTATCCAGACGTAGAGAAAACATCATCTGTGGGGAGGAACTGAACTGATGCAAACTTAAAGGTAATTAATGATGTTATGTCTATCTCTAAGTTAAGCTTTGACATTTTTGTCAAGTATCTGTATTTATCATAGTTTACATGGTCCTCAACATAAACTCGTGACTGGCAAGTACACATGATCCACCAGTTTAATACACAAACTTTTGATTGCTCACACCAGATAGCGTATTAGTCAACCTGTAAAAGCTAAAAATGTGTCCTGTAAGTAGGTTTGTCATTCCTGAGAATAACCCAGATGGCGCCATAGAGCAAGTTGCAGCAGATATCTTTTCCAAGTACAGAAGGTCACACCTGCATACAGTTGTGGACTTTGGAGAGACTGTAATACTTAAAACAGTGAAGTTTCCTTATACCTTTCCCGAGCAGACCTGTTCCCTCTCGGCACCATCCCACTAGTCTGCACTTAATGATCCAGACCCTGAGCTGCTTATCTGCTGCTGAGACCCTGCTGTCTCAGCAGCAGCTCTTCTCTTGCACTCACTCGTCTTTCATGCACACAAAAGCTTTTGGAAAACACTCTTGCAGAGCAGAATGAACGCCATGATTTTATGCATTTTTGTGTTTTGACTGGAACATTTTTAAAGGGGTGATGCTCCATCCTGTCACATGCCTCATAGATTTGTTAATTACTTAAAAGTGTGATTTTATTGGAGGCTGCTGCTGTAGAGCAAATGTTGGGGTTCTGTGCTTGATCACACGTCATCCATCCTATGCTCGAATCCCACTGAAGCACAGCAACCATTTCAACTGTACCAGGCAAAGCATTCAGTGAACACACTCGTCAATCAAACTGGACTTTGGGGGTCAAATGGGCACAGTTCAGACTGCCTACTGAGAGTTTACTCTGAAAACCAGACTATAAGCTATTTCAGAGATTGAGTTTTGCGAAAAACTTTCTGCAAGACTAAAATTCCCTTTAAGATTATTTCTCTTCATGCTCATCGTGGAAATTTCAAGGAAGAAAACTGTAAGAGAAAAGAGCAGTTTTTGGGCCACAGATGACCTGTGAGAAAGATGTCAACATGACCATGGCTGAGTACAACTGAGAGACTTTAGGAGCACCTAAAGATACATGTTAGGCACCAACATGATGGAAGCAGATGTCTTTAGCATGATGCGGAGGACACGGAGTGTTGATATGGTTTATTCTTTCCAGTATAGAGTGAATAAACAGCTGGCACAGGTGGGACTGTTAGGTGTGCTTTGCATTTCTGTTCCCCTCTAATATGTTTAATGTCTTCATTAAAGGTCAGGATGGGACATTTGTCTCCAAACTTTATGAACATATGATACAAATAAACAGGAGAAATAGGAGTTTCTGTTTCTTGCTGCAGTTGGAGTGACCGTGGGAACACAGTGGGAACTCGCTGCGTTCACCAGCCTTTCACTGTATTTTAAATATTCAGTATGTATTTAAAAATGCCACTTAGATTGTTTTCAACCATCTCTGCAATTAGACGTCATTAATGAAAATGGTGAGTCTGCATTTGTTCTAGATTTTACCACAAACCCACAGTGGAATATAATTACATGTCAATCAGTTAAAGGCATACGAGGTGAACTGCACTGTTTTGGTTGCTTTCTCATGTTGATTCAAATAAGCAGTGTCGTCTGGATCAGGATGAGGGAAGCTTGGTTGCACTGAGCCTCTCTGCTCTCTGTAGATATCCTGAACACTCCTTGTCTGACCAAACATCTTTATCTTGACTGCACACGTGCAGAGACTGAAAAAATCTTCCAAATGGAAAGTGAAAGAATTTTGTCTGATATTCCAAATTGTGCCTTTTTGTCTGAATTTGCATTTTGAGGATTTAGTTTCTGTGGTAGAAATCACAAAAAGGAAGAGAAAAAACCACAGATGAAAATCTGACACGAACAGCTCATGGTGCGTGACATCCCTGCAGTGCGCTCTAACAACATTAGACTGCTTAACATCTTCAGCAGTGGAGCTTATCAGCCATGCATTAAAGCTTTTTGCTAACAGAGCAGTTAACCATTAATGGGGAATCAATCATCAAGCGGGTGTTGCAAGCCAACCAGTCTGCCTGTCACAACTTCAAATGCTGAGTGGGAATTAAAATGGTGTAAAATGAGAGAGGCAAATCTCTGGGTTGGAATTACTCTGCAACGGAGCAGAACACTCTAAAAGGTCTCTGAGCTCCAGGCTGTGTGGAGGTGGTGCACAGCATTAAAATGACAGTACATAGCTTTAGAAGTGACCTGTGACCCTGCTGGGCTTGGAGATGGAGGGAGGCCAGTATGTTAGGGGCTCCTGACCTGACCCCAGCAAGGGGCCCCTTGCAGTGTTCAGGTCATGTGCAGGCTTTACACACCTGTTTCCGGAGGAGGACGTGACCTAATGGCTGTAACTGCCACTTTCACTGCAAGTCAGATGCTCCTGTGCGTGCTTTCACACACTGCAGTGTTTTTGTGAAGAGGCAAGTGGTGGAGTGAGGTTACACTATGTGTCGGACCTTATGAAACGATATAGGCTCATATTTTCGGTTGTGACTAACATATGAGCAAAACAAAACAGGGAAAAATGCACTCGTGCCTCGAACCGTGCAAGTTTTGGACTCTGATAATGGAATTCCAAAACTACAAATTGAAAGTCTACCACAGCCCAGAGTAGGGCTGCTCGATTATGGCAAAAATGATAATCACGATTATTTTCACTGAAATTGAGATCTCGATTATTTGACGATATTTATTTAACCCTTTAAGACCTACCATAGAACCAAGTCCACCAGAGCTTATATATATATTTTTTTTTACATGCTGTAGTGCCATTTGTGGGAGCATTTCAAGTTGCTATACATCAATACAACTGTTATAGCCCATATTTTAATAATATGTATGCATTAAGTCCATAGTAACTACATTAATTGCAAACAAGTGCAATAAACTACAAAAAAAATTGAAAATCGCTTTTGTTTTGTTTACATATATTTCTACTTGGAGAAATTTAAGAGGCTTATCCCTCAAAACTTTAAATACAATAAAGTTGCAAAAAATAGTTTACAACAACAGGAAATTTATTTTGAGTGTCTTCATAGTTTTATTTTGGAGATACAGCAATTTTTATATACTGCAGGAAAAACAAAAAACAATCCTATGATGCAAATTTGCAAAGAAAACAGCAGGTGCATCATTTCACTGTGGGAAGTGTTATGAACAGCTGATAGGAACGGCAAAGCGTGTTTCTGGAATATTATGTTTTTGTTCCTGCAAGCGCTTTTTATGCAGTTTTTGCAAAGCTATATGTGGAAGGAAACCGTGACCGAGGACAAGCTGATGGCATAAGATGTAAGTACAACTCCTCCGGTTTCATATGCAAAACAAATTATTGCGCTAGCTTACACGGTTCAGGTTCTACAGGGATTTAAAAATAGTTACGCAAAACGGAGCGTGCTGCTCTGACCGGCTTTAAAGGGTTAACAATGACTTTAAAAAAATAATATAAAATGGTGTGCAACACCACTGAAGTTTTTTTTTTTTTTAACTCTTTTCAACCAACGGCAGTCACTCTCCAAATAACTTCTGCTTAGCTTTCCGAGCTTCCCTCGGGTCCTCTTAATCAGCGGTCTCCAACCTTTTTTGCGCCACGGACCGGTTTATGCCCGACAATATTTTCACGGACCGGCCTTTAAGGTGTCGCGGATAAATGAGGGAGGGGCTAATAATCGGCTCAGTCATTTTTAATGATCGTTGAAAGCCCAGATCGTAATCGTGATTCAAATTCGATTAATTGAGCAGCCCTAGCCCAGAGTGTACATATAGGGAGAGCCGTCAGCCTCCACTACATGACATGTGGTATTTGTGTCAATAAACAGCACTGTAATCTTTGTAGCTGTTGATGAGAGGAGTTTCAGAGCAGCACAGAGAAAAGGCTTTACCAGTTCACTTCCTTGCGCCTTGGCCACGAGGAGGCTTTACCTTTTAAAATGAAATGCTATGAAGTCTATAAATATAAGTGCTGCTCCATATTTGCACACTATATTCCCAATAGTACTTAGTACTAGTATTAGGACCAGTAATTTCTCTCTCTGCTATAAATAAATCCAGTTTAATATGATGTACTCATAACATCATCTGCCTAACATTACTCCTTAAACTCTGTCACTTACCTGTTATACCATCACCTAAGAGATACAGTAGGTGTGCAGCTACTGGCATGCATGCGTACCAATACAAGGAGAGTAATATTAGTTCCTGCTGACCAATTTACTGGTCAATTAAACAGGAGTAAAAATGACTATTTGACTGGTGTAAAACAAATAAAACCAATAATAATGTTTGAGGTTAAATACTGTCATGAATCCCACAGAGGTGGAGGTGTGGACACCTGCCAATCCACATGGAGGACTTATAAAAATATTCATCCCCAGAGAGTGGTTATGAAAGCAGCGGTCCCCAACCCCCGGGCCGCGGACCGGTACTGGTCCGTGGGTCGTTTGGTACTGGGCCGTACTGGTTTTATTTAGTTGGATTTATCTGCGACACCTTAACGACTTTTTTCTGATGTAAAGTTGATTATTTTACTTTTACACCCTTAGTGGCCACTATAGGAACTGCAGTTTGGGGCAATATTTTTCACCCCCAGAGCTCACATACCTGGTTTCTGTGAGCTCCATCATCACACCCTTCGTCGTCTTATCTTACATGTTTGCTTATGTTCGTGACCTGATGTCAGGGGCTCGCAGTCGCTGGTTCTCCCCTTTCTGTGTGGAATACCTTTCAAACACACAGTCCTGAAAGCAACAGATAAATGTGACGGAATCCAATGCACTGTGTTCAAGCTCCTGCCTGCTTTGTGCTTTTGTTTCCCTGCCTTAGCACAGGCTATTATGTTACATATGGGATTATATAAATGCTGAACATAATACACCAGGGCCTCATGTTCACGCACTGACAATATATTATGAAACTTTAGACAGAGAAGCTCTCAAATCCCTCCTGGAATCTGTGGCTCTCTCACGACCCGGTCCACAGAGGGGATTGGACGTGCAGGTCATTAAAGGGATACCTCTGCTCCTACTTGTTTTAATGTGGGAGTTTCTATGATGGGTTGAGCTGAAAATGGCAACTGCTGTAATGTTAGCATTCCTAAGTGGAAAGCAGTGGGCACTGCCAGTAGCACGCTGGCTCATTGGTTTCTGTCTAGGGGAGGATTGCTGGACTGATTGAGAAGTACTGGCACTAACAAGCTGTCTTAGAAGTATCCAGGGAAGAAATGCAGAAACTTTTCCCTCACACTCTAAGTGGAGAAGAAATATAATTGACTGGAATTCAGATTTCTGAGTTATCTCTAACTAAAGTGATGCTTCAGAGACTAGAATAGAGGGTCAGGGTAAGACTCCTGTTGCTTTACTTTCTTAATGAGGAAGAGGAGTCTGTAAGCAGCCCAGTGAGAGACCAAGAAACATGGAAAATTTATGTCCACGTTCAAAGGGATTCTTTTTTTGATCCCAAATCTCAGCCGATTTTCAGATAGATGTCTTTACATGACAGCAGTATCTACAGAAACAAGCATATCAACCAGCACCAGGTACAGGACATCTTTCTCATCAGTGTGCAGAATTATTCTTCACAGGTAGAAACTATTATTTTATTTAGTTTCTTTTTAATACTAACCGATTGTGTTGATGTCAGAACAAACTATTTATCTTGGTATAAATTTGCCCAGCTCTAGTTACAGAATACATGCCGTTACGTTACCCAATCAGAGTAACGTATTCTATGTGGCGCCGTTTGTAAACTGAAACACCCTGAAGTGTTTAATGACGGCATTTTTCCACGTTTAGCTCAAAACCTCACAAAAACACGTCTTTTTGAGTCATTTTTTACAACATTTACTAAAATATTTGTAACTTTTTATATTTAAAACACCATTTTAAACATTAAATCTAAATGTTAAGTCTAAACATGCACACCTGTGTGCTCAGAACCAGTCCAAACATCTTTGTCTGTGTTTCTTCATTATTATTTAACATCCATAACATGCAGTTCCCGCCCCACAAACATTGTCACTGCTGCCATCAAAAGTCGTTGTGCTTCCTCAGTGAGCCAAATGAATGAACCTCATCCTATATTTATGCAACCGTCCCCTAATCCGCCCAAATGTGTAAAAATACAAACAGAATAAATGTGTCTTGCTAACCACGCCTCACCCTCCGGTCCAAATGTCAAAATCAAGACTTCACAAAGTAACATGTGACATTACTGTGGCCACCCACTGACACTTTTCATTTACAGGCTGAGAGAGAAAGAGCAAGCTACAACTGTGGGTGGAAAAGGTGAAATAACTCAATCTGACAACAAGCTAACTCATTTGAAAGCTACACAGACAACACATGCAGCTCGTTAGTTTTAATTAGAACCCCCTCTTCCCTTCGATAGCACCAACTGGACCAAAACTGCCTCGTTGGTGTCGAATTTTAGCGCCGTCAGAAAACATTAATGTTTCCCGTGTTTAAACCACCTGAGTATCAGATAAAACCTTCTGCTGGAAAATGGTGTTTTTGCATCGTGTTGTTCAAAAAATATCTTTAGGGAATGACAAAAGCATGATCCATACCAAAAATATGTGAGCGCCAAACAACAAGCAATGAGGCTGAAGAAGTAACTTTTTGATCACGTGAGGGGAATAAAGATGTGACAAGAAAAATAAACTTTCCTTCCTGTTTCTCCCAAGTGTGGTTCAGCATTGTTCTAATTGAACAGACTGTGGGTGGAGGATATTGAGGTATGATAGTCTTTTACCCGGAGGCAGACAGAGATGACACGTAGACAGCGGAGGCATTGTCCCAGCCGCTGCCCAGCTTTTGTTTTCTCCATCACAGGAAAATAGCCAGACAACCAGTTGAGACAGATCCACATGCATCTCCAGCTGCCTGAGCCTCTGCCATGCTGTGTCTTGCCAGGTTTTTCCTCTATTTTCCTTCTTCTTATGCCTGTTATTACTTTTCAGTGTGGATTATTAATGCTGTTTCTATAGCATTTGCAAACTGGCTGCTATTCAGTTCTTGTCAGGAAGTGTCTTTCTGCTGACAAACTGACAGATGATTATTCATCTTTGTGTTTGTTTTTCATTTTTCCTGTTTGTACAGTAGAATGCTTTTGAATCTCAGAAGCCATTTGTTTGAGTTTGTCTTTTTTAAAGCTCTGCATTTTCAGACACTGGCTTATAAAGTAGGCACATATGACACTTAACTGACCCAGGCTCATTATTTTTTATTTTTACTGAATAGATTCCATCTGTTTGCTTTTGTCTTTCTCTTATATTTTCTATTTACTTATCTTTTTCTCATATTCTTAGATTTTTTTTACCCATGAATAAGGGAAACTTTTCATACTCAGCCGACAAATTTCAGGAACTATGGGAATCTGGGTTCAGCGAAAGGTTCAAGGTTCAAGGTTCTTTATTATTTGTCACATGCATAGTTATACAAGTATAACACACAGTGAAATGTAGCCTGACACGCTCCTCGACATGTGCAAAAATTGGGGGGGTGTAGAGGAAGAACATTATATATATATATACACAGACATATAGTATATACACTGGGTGAATGTGCAGTAGTAGCAGCAGCAAGCAGGTGAATTCTGTACATTAATATGAATAGATATCTGACTATTTTACAGGATAGACAATATAAACATATTTAAAATTAAAGGAATTGAAATGTACATTGTGCCTTGGTTTAGTGTCTGGAAGAGTCCTGTCTCAGTCAATTATAGATGATGTGAGAGGGCGGGTGTGTGTGTTTAGGGCACGGATGGCTTGGGGATAGAAGCTCCTCTTGAGTCTCTCTGTCCTTGCCCGGAAGATGCGGAACCTTCTACCAGATTGCAGAAGTTGGAACAGTTTGTTGCCAGGATGGGACGGGTCCTTCAGTATCTGCGCTGCTCTAGTCCGGCATCTCCTGGTGTAGGTGTCCTGAAGCGGGGGGAGAGCAATCCTGCAGCAGCGTTCTGCTGTACGGATCACTCTCTGGAGAGCTTTTTGGTCCTCCTAATGTCAAACGATTATCGTTTGACATTAAACATTCCTCAGGGTGAATAATGAATGAATGCTACATCATTTGCACCCTGTGATCACTTTTTGTCCTTTATCTAAATACTTTCTTTAAAAACAAAACAAATTAATCACAACTAAATTCACTTTGACATGTTGAAGCCTTGGAAGGCCCTCTGAGGCTGGACAGAAAGCTGGAGCAGCCACACAGACCCCAGCTTACAGTGACGGTTCAGTGTGGCAGCAGAGCTCTTCTTAATCATTGGTAGGACTGTAAAACCTCTAGTCTTTACTGCTGCTGTTGTGTATTTGTGACTCACTAAATAAGCCATAAGCAGAGCCCTGACACACAGAGTGTTTTAGCCACAAAAAACACTATATTGTGCTGTAATGCTAGTGACGCATGAATGGCTCTGCCTTAAAGAGCAAAACAAATTCTTCTTCCGGAGCTCAGACTTTAAAGCAACAAAGGTCTGAGGTCAGACCTGACCAGTGAAACCAAACAACGGCCCCTGCTTATGTTATTAGCGTTGCACCAGCATCATTTGCATTTAGCCAGAAAGGTTTTACTAGATAGAAATGGCTTTCTTAGCCAACTGTCAACACTTAAACTGTAAAGGAAACTCAGTCTGTTCTACACGTGTGGAAAAGGCTTCTTGTACAGCGGCTGTAAGAGTTCAAAAGCTCTACAACTTAAGGAAACACCAGAAAATAGAAACATGCATCAAAAGCACACAAAATACAATGGAAGTTGAGTAAAACACAACAGAAATAGGAAAAAGATGTCAAAGCTGACAAGCAAACAGTAAATGGCAGCAAACAGCAAACATGTATCTAACATGTATCACAACACCGATGAATCCTCTGCTTGTTTTAATCACATTTCAATCCTTCGGTCACCAAAAAGAGAAAACTGGGCAAGAACAAGCATAAACGTCCAATACTTCATGTTCAAAGCAATGTCAGAGAATCATAAGAACCAGGCTGGTTTCATTGTGTATGTTATATTAGTGTTCACACTGACGTTAGCAAAGTGTTTAATACATGAAACAAGCTGCACAGAGCTTGTTGGAAAAATCTCACTGGATCAGTTAATTCTAAACATAAGCAGCTGCACTTATCGACTAGGACTTTACATCCTAGCCTTTAGCTGTTGCATCTGTCCACTAGTGCACAATTTCACTCAGTGTCAAGGGTTTCCTGCTGATTTTATACTTTTATTGGAGACAACACTTTGGCCTTCTCTCTGCAGCCTGAAGGCTGGTAATGTTCTTGAAGTGTTTTCAAAGCTGTGCTGGCTCTAAGGCCAGCACCTTACCTCCTGTAGACAGGTTAAGGATTGGAGACTGAAGGCAGTGGTGGGGGCGGGTGATGGAGTGGACAGAGCCCCAGGAATGAACAGCCATGCGTCACTGTTATTATATCACATGAGCACGAGTCTACCCACTCTCCCCACCCTCACCCCCCCATACACACCCATACACACCATACAAGTGGATGTTCCACATAATTATTGTCATCCATCACCCATACAGGCTCTACAGGCCATGCAGAGGCTGGCTGCCTTCATATGCTCTCACCGAGCTGTAGGAATCCCACATACCAATTTTTCTCTTTCTGTCATACAAGTGTGATGGCAAACCCGCAGTTACTGTTGTGTAATATAACACACTTTTGATTTCCATGTCAGTAGATGGACCGATATGTTACTTTAATACCAGTTCAAATAAGCTAATCCATCAATGTCTCATGGCCGACTACAAAGTCTTAATACCAAATCACTTAAGAATATGATCCAGCACTTGGATACTTGTTGTTTAAAGAGATTTCCCTTCTCTCTGCACGTCTTTGGTAGGTCATCGTTTACAGGATGAGGACTGATTTGAGAGAGCGCGATAAGGGAAAACATTGTGGCTGTCGAGTACTGTCGCGCTAAAGCAGTGAACAAGCTTGTAAAGACACTTTAACATGCAGCCTTGTTTAAATTGACTTCCAGAGGAGGGTACATATTGATTAAACAGTAAAAATGGAAATGCACATCAGCTTAAGTTTAGGGGATTAAAGAAAAGGTAGGAAGTTTGAGCACGGACAGAAGTTGAAATGGCAGCTACAGTTCTGAAAGGGAAAAAATCTTCAGCGAGAGAAATGAACATCCATCAGATAAAAAAACTGCCAAATGTGTGAGCCGGCCTTTATTAGAATTTCCTCCAGTCTGCCTCGATGGTACCTTTGATAATATTTTGGAGCCTTGATAAAGTCCTAATCATCATTTTTCGATATTCCTTCCTACGACTCTTTTTCTTTTTTCTGGAGAAGTTATTAAGCCCTTGAACATTTGACTTTCTGTAGTGAGCGGATCCATTTTGAAGATGTGTTATTTTGTCGTGAGAGTGCCCCTCATGTGGTGGGCATGGGTCATAGAGGGACCCGCCACCAGCTAAGCCATTTAGAGCAAACGTTCATTAAGAACTTGGTTGGAGGCTTTTAGCCTGCTATGCATTCAGCCTCATGGCCACAGTGGGGGTTTGTTTTAGCTTTGGGCTCAGTGCCAGGAATTTCCTTCGTCGTCTGCTCAGTCACCATGGCCATCGCTTATTCCTCCTAATTACATCCTCTACTAACATATTCATCGGCATGATGGACGAGTTTATCAACCAGGAGCGTTGCAGTTTATTCTGGCAGTCTTTCAACACTGAGGTTATAACGTAGACTTTGCTAGCAGTTAATACAAAGGTGTAGGGGGTATCAATGATTCCCCTTTGCTTTTTTAAAATTAAGTTTCCAGTGTAGTTAACCCCCTTCCATCTTCATTGCTCTCTTTGCCTTCAAGTCATCCAGTTAATAGATTAGAAGCACACATCACTGGGCAGAAATGCTTTCTGGGCTATTGACAAGGTGCTCAAGCACATCAGCTCAATCACCCCCTGTTGCTCTGTTGATGAGTAGCACTGCAATCACATCGGGTATAGAGGGCACGGTCAAAAGACACACTTAACATTTTATAACAAAGGAGACGAGGATGTACGCAAACCTGAATGGCTGTTGCTGGCTGTTATTTTACCTTCAGAATTAACCAACTTTACCCACTTAATCCGCTGCCAAACATCCTCATGTTACTTTTTGTTCTTTTTTCAACCATTTCTTGGTCCTGTGTGTTTGCCCGGTTGAACTGTGGGATGTAGTCTTGGTCACAGCTTAGAGACTGAGTGTCGGTACAATTGCAACAACATTTTCTTGGATGTGTTGAAGCTAAAACACGTGCTGTGTAATAAAGTTACAGTTAGCTGCATAATGCCCATGTTGGCTGATTGTGTTGACCGTCCGTGTTAGTTTAATATGTTGTTACATTACTGTTAAAAATCTGTTACATTTAAATGCATTTTTTAAGTTGGTGAGCATTTGTATTTAAGTATAGATGGTTTTCATTGGAATGATATTAGCACTACACAATACACAGAAAACATTTGGGCTGGTTAATAAATGATGTTACTGGACTGCATTGTTCTTTTTAATAGCACTTTTCCACTCTGCTGGAGCACTCAAGGTGCTCTATACAGCATGCCTCATTCACCCATTAATACAAGTGCTTTCTATCTAACATTCACATAGGAGACCAATACGCAGCAATCGGAGAAGGGTGCAGTAGCTTGGCCAAGGGTACGTTGGCATACAGACCAATGGCTAGCAGCCATTGATACAGACTGGAGCAGTCAGGGCTCTAAACACCAACCTTGCAGTTTGTGGATGACCTGCTCTAGCTCCTGAGCTACAGTCACCCCTGATAACCTATTTTGAAAATGTTCAGCTAAATTAACAAATCAGCCCCAGGGGTCAGGTTGCTAGTAGGCATCAGTTGCCCAGATATCCCTGTAATGTATTTGCCACTATGTCGGGGGTCAGGGGACGCCTCTATAGACTTTCCATGAAGCTGATCAAATTCTAGTTTACCCATGTGGCCTTCATAAAACTGGCTTTTTCTGGCTAATGTTAGCTTATGAGCTAATGTTAGGAATCCCTTCTAACTTGAACAAATTTCTTAATATTGACTGTAACAATATTAAAGGAGCGTTCCTATGCTTAAACTCTGGCTAAAACAGTTTTTAAGGAAGAAATCAGGTTTTTGATTCTGGCTTATCTTCAAACTTAGATTGGTTATAAAATGAAGCAGTAGCTGACTAACATCAGTTTGCTGTGTTAAAACTGTTCAGCTGTTAAAATGGGTTTCTGATTGTGGGGCTTTTGTTGAGTTTTGAAACTTTTATTGGGAACTATTGGTTTAATAATTGTATTGATTAGTGGACTAGGCGAGTATCAGCGAGGAGCATCCTTTGGATTTTCACAGAAAATAAGTCCATGTTTTAACATAGACAACCAGCACAGTCAAGGAAAGACTTTATTACATAATCTCTTCATACATTAGCCTAAAAAAACTAATAGATATAAATGTTACAGAGAGCACATTTAACTACAGAAGTTTTGTTTTGGACCATCATGTGACCTCGTCATGCCAGGACTGAATTGTTTGTTACTGAGAGCAGTTTCAGCAGGAATGTGAGCAATGCAGCCTGGGTAAATGCTGCATCCTTAGGATTATCAGCAGCATGCTATGCTAATGATGTAGCTCAGCAAGTGTGTGTGTGTGTGTGCGCGCGCACTGATATGTCAGCTCTGGCAGCTGCTCTGTGTTTGGACACAGGAGCCCGGTGAGGCGGCTGGCTGTGACAGGAACCCTGTGGGAGCTGCTGTGGATTCCCTCTCCACAGTAATTAGAGCGGGCAGGATGCTGGAGTAAACACACACACACACACACACACACACACACACACACACACACACACACACACACACACACACACACAGAGCATTTTATGCATCATACTGCACAACAATAATTAAGGTGATTCCATGAGCTGTAACCTCCTGTTCCCATGATTAAAACTGATAAACAATGATTTATTTCATTCAGAGTTTATTAAAGAAAAGAGATGCTGGTAGGGTTTGCAGTAGCACCGCAGGACATTCTCCTATAATATTTGCATATACGTATACATGGGCTTGCTTCAGAGACTGAATCAGCTCATGATGACGCGCTCAAACTGGGGTTGTGTTGGTGCAGCCAAAAATACATAACTGCTGTAGAGGCTGTGAGCCATGTCCCAACTGTGGTTCATATAATTTGCATTGATATTTTTTTCTTACAACCTTGAAGTTCCTAACATGAAAGTGAGCTGGTAGTCCACAGGTGCTGTAAAGAAATTTACAAACCCAAATCTACAGGCTGGAGAAGTGTCAAAAAGGAATCTGATTACTGGAACTTGAGCTTTTCAGTGAACTTTTGGGATGTTGATTATTGCTGTTTTGCTAAAGGCCATGCGCCATTACCTCTACAGCCTCCTATGGCCAACTTGGAGGCTCTCTTAAATGGGACAGTTATCTCTTGGAAGCCTATATTGCTGTGGCCAGTATATCGAGGCACTGACTCAAAAGGACAAAACAGCACTGGATCAGGCCGTGTGCACACTCTCCGTCCACACTGAGACGGCGTTTGTGGTCAAGGAAAACTGAGCTTTTTTAAAACACTCTCCGAAGTGGATACATTTGAAAACGCCGTCTGATAACAATGTTAATATGCTGAATATGTTGTCTCATGAAAAAAATGTACTTCTGTAATTCAAGCCTGCCCATTTTTAAAATAGATATTTCAAATTTCTAGAAGGAAAGTAGCCAGAATACATTAAACAATCTGTCTCAAGCCATTAGTTTACTAACCATTCATAGGACAGGTGCCTGTGTGGATGTCCCTGCCTAGCCTACCAAAGAGACTCAAACATGTAATATGAATGTACCAGTCAGTCACCAGTAAAGCTCCTAATTATCTTCTATGGCCATGCAGCGGGCTGCAGAGGTGTGTGGCCATGGTTGAATTAAAGGAGATATCGTGTTCTATCTGTCAAAATCGCCTCGGTCAGAATGATGGATAGAGGCTCCATCGGGTGCATAATTCCATCTAAAGAGGAAAATTCCTCCTTCATTTTAAAGCAGCGATGCCAATTACAGCTACAGCTCAGGTCTGCTGGGCCGGCTGCTCCTCCACGCAGAGCTGCCTTTCTGGAACACTGAGCACTGAAACCCTACTAAACACATTCAGATTGGAGCTTTTCTGACATATTCATGCCCTTCAACAGCCAGTCTCACACCGGTGCGCTCACATACACACTGAAACACACAAATACGGATGCACACAGGTAGTTCTCCAGGGAAACACTGCAACCTGTGAGCGAGCAGTGGTCTGCAGAAGAGGAGGATGCCTTGGAGAGTGGTTTGAATTTTCCATCACCAGCAACTGTCGGAAAAGACGAAAAGTAAACTCCCTTCATTTTACCAGCCAAATCGTACTTTTATATCTCTGCATAATGCATGCTCATATCAATCCTTAGCCCCCAATAAGACAGATTAAAGTAGTTGTAGGGATTTTTCTCCTCCCCTGATCCAGTGCATGTTCTTGTAAGAGGGCATATTTAGTATAGGGTCGATGCTGCTGCGGTGACTTCTGCATTAAAGAGATTTCAGACTCAACTATCTGCCATCTTCCTCTGTCGTTTATCTCCCCACAACAGGCCCAACACTCAGCTTCCATGCTCAAAGGCTCATACTGACGAATATAGCCTACAGTACACAGAAGACACACAATGACAGACACACACAAGCCATACAGCGACTTGGTGTTGCACACTGATAAAGAAGCAATTAAAGCCATCAGATTTCAGTGTCGAGTAAGAATAGCGGTTTATTTACTTATTGGTGCTCCCCTCTGCCTCAGTCACTGGTGACATTGAGAGTTACTTTATTTATCTAGTTGGAGAAGTTCTCACTCTGAGCACCACTGAGAATTTGAAGAGCACCCCTGTTTTTATTTACTAATGTTATCTTGAACTTACGGACACTTTCCTTAACTTTTTCTTCATGCCGTGCACACCTGTCAGGGTTTTACCTGCAGTGGCATCAGAAGACACAATGCAATGATCCCCTCGGGAAACCCTAACAGAGAGAATGACACCTCTCTGTTTAAGTGATGAGCAGATGTCTGTAGAGTGTAAATGAATTTAGAGCTCAGCAGAGGGTACCACACATGTGCTGTGCATTTTATTTACTCGTACATTTTTTTCAGGAGCACGTTTGTCCTTTAAGCTGATTTGGTAAATCTGATTCACACAGTTGTTGATTAGGAGACTGTCCTCACTCCAACCTGCTTTCCCCATCACCAAGGCTTAATTGCCAGTTGTTTAAAAAGAGGTGAATGCTAACTGTCTACATAGCAAGTTTGTCAGTAATAACTTAGATCAGACTAAAATGCTGATTTTGACCCTGGATTCATGCTGCATACTGTATACGTCACACTGGAAATTCCCTTTTTGAGACGTCACCATTAGTTTTGGCTTCTGCCATGTTGGTTTCATTGAACCAGATGTGACCAAACATTGATGAGAGAGAGTTAAGTTATTACTTAATGCTAGCCTCCTTCAACGGTCCCTCGTGGACACAGAAATCAGAGCCTTTACTTGGCCACAATTTTAAGAAGAATTAACTCTGTTCTCAGATCTTTGCTGTCTGCGAGTTCTTCAGACCATGTCCTTGGTTTTGTGTCCCAGCTGATCTCAGAGCCCTTGGGACAAGATAATTTCCCTCATGCAGTGCTTAGAGCTCTCCACAGTTCTGTTACTTGGCAAAAGAACTGAGCCTGTCATCCGTCCCTCGTGATTAAACACATCATGGTCAGGAAAAGTAAAAATGAGATATCTGATGACACTAAATCAGATGTTCAGTTCACCATCATCAGAGTTTTTAAATATGACAGGTGTCTTTGATAATCAGGACACCTCTGGTTCATAACAGTCTGACTCTCGTGGCTTGTAAATTAGATCACTGGTTCTTTCTTGCATTTCTCATATAGTGTTCAACAACAGCACTAAATTCGTCCAACCAACATCTGTGTTATTACTGCACAACTTTGCTCTAGTTTATTTCCTGAAGATGTATTAACTGAGCTCTAATAAGCCAACGTACACACACTTGTACGTTTCTTTGTATGAAGCACAGCAGGCTAAAGAAGGCTGGGAGTGTACCGGGGATGTATATAGGCCAGCAGCCTGGTTCAGCCCTCAGGATATTTTCTGCTCTGTTATTCCAGCATTATATCCTGACAGCCTCAGGCCAATGCAATTTATGGCGAGTACTGACTCAAGGCCATTCCCAAAGGCTGCCCCAAAACCCCTTCTTAGAATGCACCAATACAAAAATTATACAGTATAATATTTATTTAACAAATATATTGATATAATAAACCTTTAAAATACCAGAGATAGTAATGAACCTCATTAATGTTGAAAATATGTTCATGAAAATCTTCTGCTGCTGTGTGATTACAGATTTTTATTTGGGGGGGCTGTGACTCAGTGTCAACCAACTGGAAGGTCGGTGGTTCAATTCCTGGTTACTTGAAATATCTATTTTACTCCAGTCTGCATGGCAAAGTGTCTTTAGGCAACTTACTGAACCCCCTGTTACCTGTAATATATCTGTCAGACTGTGGTACTTATATAGTATATAAGTATATATAGCTTTAGTCAGTGAGAGTAAAAATGCACTACATAAGTACCAGGATATTTTCCCCATTCCTTATTTTAAAAGCGCTATATAAATCCAATCCATTATTATTAATTGTTCAGTTACAGAAAGCAAAGTCAGATAAAAAGATTATTTGGTTTGTTGTTGTTTTTTCTTTTGTTTTTAACAATAGTGCAATCATACATCCTTCCATCACACCCAGCATCTATAGGTGCTCTATTGCTTTATTAACTATTGGATTAGATCTCAATATGGAAATAATGTAGTTGATCAAGCACGATGGCATGTTTCAGATCATGCTGTGTAAAGCTACAGCTAGTTAGGAAAAGTTATGTGAGAAAGTCGAGCACCTGTGCAGCTAGATACTGTTATTAATATTATTAATATGAAAAAAGCCCATGTAGAAACTCAGCAGTATATGTTACAGTAACTGGCATTAGACTTCAGTCTTTCCTGCTTCTGTGCTCTTCTTCTTTTGTCTTCTAGATGAAGAATTATTTGAAGCTTTTTGACAGGCAGCTTGAGGTAATATACAAAATGTTCAGGTTAGCATGCTACTCAGCTGCTCTGGCTCATCTCGTCTCAAAATAGCACTTCAAACTTCTAAAGGCATAAGTAGCGGCCAGTCCTTCTCTTGGTCCAGCATAAAGGGATTGTGTTTTCCTTTGTCATGTGAATAAAAAACCTAAAGTGACAATGGCTGAAACTCTTGGAGAGTACCAAAAAGGTGATTCTGTTCATCTGGGCGCATCATTTTCAACGAGAAACGTTTCATCACTCCTCCAAGTGACTTCTTTAGTGTCTTGGAAAGCGTCCATTGGAGAGCAGATGAACGAGGTATTAAAGTAGGGTTTGTTTTGAGCCTATACTCAGAGCTAACGCTTCCCTACACAGTGCTTATGACATCACCTCAGAGGTTCCTGTACGTGTTATTGACCCGTTCATCATGCAGGTTTTTGTTGTTGGAGTTTTTTTCATCCTGTAGCAGTGACTGTGGATGATAAAACACACACTGGCATAAAGTCACATAACGGACACACATTACAGTGTAACACAACTGGGCCAAGAAACAGAAATGTAACATTTAGGACCTGCACAGAAGTGATCGCGCTTACTTGAAGGGGGGGTGGGGGGACTGTTACCTTTTTCTGCATTACACGTGATTTCCTAAACATTTGGTTCACGACTGCATTATGCAAATTATCTTATTTTTACATTACATTACATGTGATAATTACCAAGCCATTACTTGGTAATTATCCACACATGCAGAAGTGAAGTGTAACACTAACTCTTTGGCCTGTGAGTAAACTCCACAGACAACAAAGCATTCAAAGGCTTGGCTTCAAAAAGCTTCTATTATTAGGAAACGGGTATGTGGGTGGGGGTGGGTGGGGTGTTCCCTGTGTGTATAATCATTATTTGTATTCATGTGCATGCCTGTGTGTGTGCACTACATATAATAGAACAGGCAGTCAGAGATAAATGAGAAATGCAAATAAATTCACAGAACTAATTACTCCTTATGAAATCGAGTGAAGGTCAGTCAGGTGTGCTGAGACCTTGGGAGAAAGCTTTGTGTGTGTTGCTAAAGTGAAAAGAAATAAACAGTGAAAAAATGAAATGCAGAAAATTACCTACGGAGGATATTTTTTAAAAAGTTTTAAGTGCTCATGTAGAGCACGTTTGGTCCTGAATTCTAATATAATGATTCTAACACAAAGTTAGCTTCCTGCTACGATATGTCGTCTTCCTTTTGTCTTCATGTTGGGTCTTTGTCACCCTTGTTTATTTTTTACTTTATTTATGTTGTTAAATTTATTGTCTTAAGTCTTTGAGGTCCACACCAAGAAAAAACAATGGAAAATTTTTGTTTGCATTTCTTATTGACTTGGATGAGTAATAACCACAATCAATAATTATTTTTCAATAGACCCTGTAGTTTTTAAAATATTAATCTCTACCAAATGGTTGAGATGTCACTTCATGGTAAACGTATGACCGGTAATCACAGGCTCCATGGCCCTTCTTCATCAGGTCTTTGTCTGCCATCAGGGGAGCTCCACCGGTGCAGTTTGGTCATACAGTACCAATGCACCTGACACCAGAGGAGGTGTGCAAGTTCTGGACCAAGATGAAACTTGTGAAGAGCTGAGGTTCGTTTATGGGTTTGTATAGTGTTTTTTTTTACCCCTTAGAGGGAGCTTCTGTTGCTTTTCACTGAGGGGAGCATTGAAGAACATAGACCCCCCTGATACAGCAGCAAGTCGTGGATGATGCCAGACGAACCTGCTTGGCAGAACAATTTAAAGCCCCACTCATCTGGTTTGTTGGCAATATACTGGTGGGGAGTGCCAGCCCATGGGAGTGCCATGTGTAAATGTGTGATTTCCACATGTTATTCTTGATTTTTACAACATTTACTAACTCAGAAAGTTACAAAAATGACTTACTGAGGAAATTATTTCAGCATATTCTTGCTGTGCTAACACTTAATGTGATTTATCAACAGCAATGGATAAACAAAATAGGTTTAGTGGTCTGATTTTATGGCCAATAATCAATTTGAATAACATTTAGGTTATGTTAGCAGTAGCACCATAAAGTGACAAATCAACCTTTTGGTTGACCACTTTTAAAAAATAAATTATTAAACATTTAATTTCACTTTTTTAATGCTGTCAGGTGACACACATCTGTTTAGTAAGTCTTCTAACACTATCATAGATCAAAAAATTATATCCTTCTACCTTAGTTTAATCAAAAATGGTTGGAGAGAGTTATAAGAAGAGCCAACCGTTTACATTCACAGCGCCTTCTGGTGGATTTTTTGGGCATTACAGATGTAAACCAATTGGTAGAAAAGACTCAATAATGTAGGTCAATTTCAGTGAAAGCCTCAGTTAGATATAGGGCCTGAAAATGTGCTCTACCAATTGGTTGGGCAGAACCGTGTAAATGTGTCCGTCTGTGTACGTGTTTCTGCTTGGACACGGAGACGGGCTTTCACCCCCACAAACACGCTCCAGTGCAGTCCTCCAAAATCCCGACTGCACATTGTTGGACTCTGATGACACGTCAGTACTTCAGACTGCAGGCATACAACTGCTCACAGACTGCCTTCACACAAGCATAAAACAAGCATTAGTAATACACCGTATATAACAAAGATGCAGCAACAGTGTTGTCAGATTGGTTTCCGCAGGACTGAGTGCCAAGTTATCAGCTAACTAGCTTGCTTTGTGAGGTACAGCCATAAAATGTATGAGTGCAATGCACAGACAGAGATACCCGTGCTTCTTGGACAGGCTGTACCACATAGCAAGTCATTTTCTTTCTTAGATAACAGCATTAAAATATATGTATAACAAATGTGGTGCAGAGCTGCAGTTCAGGGAGGGAAATTAGCAGAAACTAGCTTTCTTTTTTCAAACTACAAGTATCCATTTGCTTATTAATAAATTCTTAAGTTCTTCTCTTCTCCCTGCTAGACTAAATGTTTCCTATTAGAAAGGTACCCTGCACATGTGGGAGCTGCTTGTTGTTTTTAATTGGAGATGCACTGGGCGAATGTTCTCAGCGCCCTGCCAAGTTCTCTCTCGCCGTCTGCTTTGTCCTGCCCAGCCACCCCTGCCCTCCTCTCTGCTCACACTGAGAGACTCCCCAGCTCTTTTAATTTGCCAGGAAGATCTTATTAAGAGCATATACCTCCTCCAGAGAGGTACTCTGGCATCTGCTTGATTAAAATGATGGATGGCGATGGGGATATGCTGTCTCAGAGAAATTGTAAGGCTCAGAGAGGCATTTTGTCTTTCCAGGCCTCTCAGGTCACCCTCTGACTGCCTCCTCCACACTGGTGAAATTTTGGCATCACTGAAGGCGCCAATGGCCTGAGGCTAATGTAGCGCCGCTCGAATGCCAAGAGTCTGCTCAGTGGTTGGTTGGGCACTAATAGCTGTCAAGTGTGACATCAGTTAACTGATCCCAAAGCTTTTCAATTGTTTTCAAGCAGCTTCGGGGTCAAGAAAGCAACAGTGCAATAAAATACATGCTCACAGTGCAACCAGAGGAACCGCAGAGCAATTCTGCTAGAACATCATTTAGGCAATATACTAGTTTATATTCATTTCATGGATATTCAGATGGATTTTTGTTAACATAATTTGTTATAGTAAGAAATGTGTCACGTTATACAGCAATGCCGAAAGCCACATGTCAGGAATCAGTGCTCATGTACTGTGAACCATAAGTTTCACTTGTCACATTCACAAGACAGTGCAGTCCAAAATATACTGAGCTGAAGCCAATCAAAGAACAATGCTACCTATGGCGCCAAGTAACAAAGCAATATATGACAGTGCATATAAACATTTATGCAATCATGTGGAAAAACTGACTGCATCCTATGACGGAGCATCTTGTCGAACCACCTGTAGCAGCAGTGACTTCATGCAATCATTTTGTGTATCAGTCTGTCGCATCATCGTGTTCAGTGCAGGTGTTGTTTAGTTCATTGAGATCTGTGGGCACTCGTTTATACACAGCTCACTTAAGCTCTGACCACAGCATTTGAACTTGGATACAACTTTTGTTTTTTCAATAGGAAGAGGGTCATGTGACACATCAGACTTATTGGTAATGTCACAAGAAAAACAATGGTGTGCTTGGTTTCAACGTAACTTTATTCTTTCATGAGTTATTTACAAGTTTCTGACCACTTATAAAATGTGTCCAATGTGCTGCCCATTGTGTTGGATTGTCAATGCAACCCTCTTCTCCCAGTCTTCACACACTGATAGCAACACCACAGGAGAAATGCCAGCACAGGCATCCAGTATCCGTAGTTTCAGGTGCTGCACATCTCGTATCTTCACACCATAGACAATTGCCTTCAGATGACCCCAAAGATAAAAGTCTAAGGGGGTCAGATTGGAGACCTTGGGGGCCATTCAACTGGCCCACGACGACCAATCCACTTTCCAGGAAACTGATCATCTAGGAATGCTCGGACCTGGCGTGAACTGAGGGTCCTGTTCCAATTTCTGTTTTGCCTATTCTGCAAATTCTGTGGCCGATCTGGGTCATCCTCGTTGAGATGCTGCAGTAGCTGGAGTTTGTAAGGGTGCCATTTGTGAGTAGCTAATATCCGCTGAAGCGATGTTCGACTAGTGCCACTCTCCAGCGACATGCGGCGAGTGCTACGCTGTGGGCTCTTGCTGATTGAAGCTAGGACAGCCACTGATGTTTCTTCATTACTGACAGTTTTCTTGCGTCCACATTTTGGCAAATCCAACACTGAACCAGTTTCACGAAACTTAGCAAGCAGTTTGCTAACTGTAGCATGGGAGATGGGTGGTCTCGTAGGGGGTCTTGCATTGAAACCTGCTGCAATGACCCGGTTACTGCGTCCACCAGATATCAACACAATTTCGATCCGCTCCTCATGTGTTAACCTCTTCGACATGTCAATGGCTGTGAACAAAGAGAAACTTGTAAATAACTCATGAAAGAATAAAGTTACGTTGAAACCAAGCACACCATTGTTTGTCTTGTGACATTACCAATAAGTGTGATGTGTCACATGGCCCTCTTCCTATTGAAGAAACAAAAGTTGTATCCAAGGTGGCCGACTTCTAAATGACCACCATGGTCACCGCCCATCTTGAGGAGTTTGCCCCTCACATATACTAATGTGCCACAAACAGGACTTTAATATCACCAACCATTCCCATGTTATTACGGTGTATCCACATAAATGGCCCACCCTGTAGAGTGTACAAAGGAAATCTGGGATGCAAAATAAAAAGGGATCTTTCTGCTTCCCAGCATGAGCATTGTTGTTTCATGTGCAAAGTATTCCCTGGCAGCCACAGTCACTGTGGGAAAGTCCTTTGTGAAAATGATCCCCGTGTGCCATGTCAGGTTGCTGAGAGACGGTCTGCCTGCTGCAGGGCTGCAGAGGTGCAGTACATGTTTGAAATAATCAGGAGAATTCTCCTAACCTGGCTGCTCCTGGCTTTCCACCACACTGAGGTCAGAATAAAGTTACTACATGATCTGGAGCCCACTGTCTATCAAAGCTGTCTACTTTTACACAACTTTCTTTTCATCAGCTGAGTAACTTTGCTACCTTTTTACCAAAAAGAACTAAACTGATGTCCACAGCTCCCATTTTATATGCCAATAAAGTCTAAACAATATTAGCAAATGGAAGTGTTGCATACTGCAAAAAACAAACCAACAGAATGAAGTGGGCCAAATGGCTTTTGTCTTATAAGAAGTATCAAAAATATCTTTACAAATACAATCTTACCTCAATTATGAACCTCTAAATAGTCAGTTCAATGTTGCTTTATGTCTGTGCAACCTGTAATCAACTTTGCAATCATTATCTTTCTTACTGAAACCTGATGCTAAAAATCTACCTTGCCTGCAGTGATTTCTTCTCCTCTTGGCAGATGTAAAATTGCTCATTGCTGTCGTCACCAAAGCTAAATTGAGATAGAGAGAGTTTTGTTGTGTCAAAGAGCTTTTGTCAATTGTACGACAACAACGTGAGGCCCATGTTGTCCGGTCAGCTGCTCAAGAATAGCTTATAGTTGTTAAGCTGCGGGATCAGCGCGCACAGCGATCTGTAACTACGAAAACACTTTTTGGTATTAAACTACAACACATGTCTGCAGACAGCCTTTAAATGAATAAGGTGCACCTGTTGGCATTTTATTGTTTTTATAAAAGCATTGAATGAGCAGCCAATAACACTACTGTATACTGTTACAAAAAACAGCTTAAAAAAACGGTAATATTCTGGGAGCTGGGGCGCCAAAATACGACCGTAAAATAACAGAAAATAACTTCCTCATGAAAATACGGTTATTTCCAGTAATGAAAATAGTTTGTTGCGCTAATTTTACATGGGATTCTGCCTTTTCCAAGTGCTTTTAGACATTAAATTAGGAACATTTTAACGTGATCAAACAATGAAATTACCTATAAACAAGGTGAATACGTAAATGTACAGAAATATACAGTTAAATAAAAATGGATTGCATGCCCTGGGACAGAGGCGAGGCTGCCATATCGCACCATCGGCCCCTCTGGCCGTCACCTGTAGGTGAAGAGTCTTGACCACGGACACAAGGACCAAGAGTGTCCGAGGCGGGGCTCGAACCGGCAACCTTCTGATCACAAGGCGAACTGCCAACTCTTGAGCCACGATCGCCCTGAAGAGCAATGATAATAATACTTATGTGATGTAACACAAGCTTATAGGAATCATGTTATATACTTTTCCATAGCATTACATTTGAATTCAACAGTTCGATCTTTCAAATAACAGACAGATATTTGTGAAACCATGATACATTTGTGAATCTGTATCTAAATATGCATATGTACAGACAGATACATTTAATAATCATGAAAATTATGTTTTATTAAGTTACAGTGATTTAACGTTAATTTACATTTGAAATGTGAAATCAGTCTATTTACGTAACTTTAATGATGTTCTAGAAGAACAGAGCAAAACTGTAAAATGCAGTAAAATACTTTTATATTAGGATTTTTTCCTACAGTGCAGCCGCGACCTTGTGGTTGTTAGTTCACATTCATTGGCCGATGCTTAGCATCATGTTATTATGTGTCCCAACATCCAATGGCATGTCACATTGTTTTCATGGCCACACCCTCACCCCAGGTGCAGAGGCCTATTTCTTTGTTGTGAATACTTTGAGATTTGTATTAATTGCAAGTCCTACCTCTACATTTATTTTTTAAAATATATAATTAGCACAGCGTGCAATGTTTTATGTTTTTATTCCTATTAATTATATTTTCACTTGTTACCTCTGAATTATTGAATCAGACCTAGATGACATGAAATCAGCAAAATTATAATTCAAATACTCCTTTAATTATTGATTATTCTCATTAATTTCCGATCATTTTATATATTTTTCCATAGTATTACATTTGAATTTAACAGATCATTCTCTCACATAACAGACAAATATTTGTGAAATTATGATACATTTCTGAATGTATTTTTACAATCTAAATATGCACATGTACAAAAAAATATATTTAAAAAACAAGTAAATTGTGTTTTACTATATTTACAGTGATGTTATGTTATTTTACCTTTGATATGTAAAATCACAGCCTACTTATGTAAATGTAATGATATTCTAGAAAGACAGTACAAAACTGTAAAATATACAGTAAGATACTTTGACATTACTATTCTTTGGAACAGTGTAGCTTTACTCCCAGCAGATAAACATTTGCTGACAAGAGTTTGAAGATGACTGTCTTATTAAAAATTCAAAAACTGTCTTTTTGTGATCTAAACATCTCAGATTTTTCTAGATATCTGTATAACATCCTGAAAGGAGGATGTCTTTTTAAAGGCCATTACTGAGCAGAACATGGATTGGTGAATTTGTAGTTTATTGCATTTCAAGACCTATTTTCTTACTCCAGCCCACCTGCTGAACTCAACCCCATCTCGCACCATCAGGTCTAATCAGGGTTTCCTCTGTGTTTATGGAGCTGTGGCTGCTGGGAGGTGTGGTTCACCTAAATACCTGGCCACAGCACAACACTGAGTTTGGTGTCTATTGGCTCTCATTAGCTGTGCCACTTTGCACCAATACAGTGGGCAGGGATGCACCCAGGCTGTAGCTTTTAACTGCCTCTAACAGTGTATTAACCATTAATTCAATTTAAAGACGGAATAAGAAGGTCTTCACCTTCCCATTGCACAGAATGACCATAATGCACCTGTGAATCACTGATTACCTGGCTGGCTGCTAACAATTTGTTTTCTAGCCTCTGTTGTGGGTCAAAATCTCCCACTGAACTGTTACCACCCCACCCGCTCCAGTTATTAAGTCAGCGCAGCCTACTCATCCCTGTTGTGTGACTTTATTAAGGTGAAATTAAGCCCACAACTAACTTTAAATACCACCGTTTAATAAGGCCCACTTTACAATTTTCAAATTCTGAACTAATAGCTTTAAAATTGCTTAATAACTCCTATATGTCTCATGCAGAAGGACGATAAAATGTGTATCCAGCCCCATCTGCTCCTCGTTACGTTACTTGCTAATCGGTGTTATTAGTCCGCAGCATATGGAAACTGCCTCACCAAATGGAGTACATACTGACTTTTCTAAGCAGGAAAATATCAGTGCAAACTGATTTGAAAGCTCACATATAGAGCAACACAAATCCATAGCAGGAAACTGATTGAAGTGTTAAATTCATTGAAGTGGAAAAATCAGTTTTGTGTGCAACTTGAACTGTCTCTGAGATGAACAGTGAAATGTTTCACTCCACTGCCAACCTCTCCTGCATCGCACCACATTCAGTATTTATTTGAACATGCTGGTATAACATTAGTGTGGCATCTTGATGCCTCAGTTTGAGCTTGGCGTTAATTACCTGTGCAACTCTGCAGAGCTGCAGGCTAACTGTACAATACTGTACTGTACTAGCAATGAACTTTGTGGAATCACACAAGAACCTGAAGCAGGTTTATAGTTAGCCATGGGCAGGTGATCCCTGTATCATGTCACTCCAGTTCTACATTAATAATCTGCCATATCCTGTATGGACTTTTTAAAAACAGCCCCACTGTGTGTTCCTTGTTGTCAGTTGCATTAGACATCTCTGTCAGTTGCAGCACTATCATATTTTCCTTAAAGACACACAGCCTGGTGGACGATGGGCTCAATTGCTTGTTTTGAGTTTTATTGTATGCAACATGCTGCTTATTTTCTAAATCCAGAGTAAAATAGACCATGACGCTCTGCCCTAGGGTGCCTACTGCACTTCTGTTCACTCGGTTTCAAATCAGGTGAGATTGTTGTGGTTCAAACATTCAGTTCAAGGCTTTAAAAACAGGAAACAAATGAGGCTACATCCATCACTTAAATACAGTCTATGGTTAACGATGCTAATATCCCTTTGCTTTTTTGATTTTTCTGTGTGTTACATATAGACAACTACTGATTAGCGATAATATCTCCTGATGAGATCGAGGCTTGCTGATGATTTCCTGCCTTAGTTGTCAGAAAAGCTTTGGGACTCACCTTTTCATCTATTCACTTCACTGTTGACTCAGTTCGGTGTAAATTGAAAATACTGTTCACCTAATAATGATGCAGTTTTCCTTCTTGACAAAACCTCCATGGATTTCATTTAAGACACCTTTTAGGGCAAAGTATTTCCATTTGAGGGTGAAGAAAATCCACTTCCTCAGCTGAATGAAGTGAAAGCGAATTACTTTAACGTTCAGCTAAGAGCCTGAGCTCAGCTCAACATTAGAGGCTGTCAGAGGTGCAGGGTGTGAAGCTGTTAAGCTTAGCGAAGTGATGGACTGTCATATTAGGAAAACTGTTTCAGTGACTGACGCCCACCTCAATGTGATATTTTTTATAACGCTGGTATTTTGGCAATTTAAATTAAAAAAAATCATAGTTTTGTGTGATTATGGTTTTTCGTGCATTTGTGTTTTTGTAAAGTGTTGGGTTACTCTTCTTCCTGCCAAAGAGCTGATGTAAAGAAGGAGCAAGCCAGAGTGATTGACAGCAGTGGTCAGATGACACATTTCTTTACAGTAGGCTGTATGTAAACAGTCTTTGACTGACAGCCAGTCAGCTGGAGCACAATGCAGTCTCCTCTTGTGTTTCAGTAATGCAATAACAATTCTATCCTATCCTATTCTAACAAACTTTAATACAAAATATTTCTCTCTGAGTCACAGCAGATTGAGCTGTAGAGCTTAAAAACACAGTCATTTTCTCCTCTCAACTTTGTGCCTCTTTTACTGCACTCGCAGAGCACACGCATGAATATCAGGTGTCTTGGGAGGAGTGCAAAATCCATAACCAGCTTTGCTCTATTGTCATGGAAAATGTCAAAGATTCAGTTCTCTGTAGTCGTTAGCGGGAACAAAATCATCTGAGACAGGATGCTGTAGTGGTTACTCGGTTTCAGGCTGCATATTTCAGCTGTCTGATAAATAAATACAAAGCCTTTCCAAACTCTCTCAGCTTCCTGGGGAAACTGCGAATAACCTTCTACTGTTGTGTTCACATTAAATCTGTAGGAGAGTTGCCACTAATCGATGCAAATAGTGGCCGATATGCATCCGCTCGAGTTGAAAATATCTTAACCTCAGCAAAGAATTTACATGGTACTATGAGCTGGATTCTCCTGAGACCACCTTGTACCAACCAGAAATGGAGGACAAGCTTATTGCCACCATTTGTGAGCAGCGGGAGCTGTTTGATTCTTTTAAATAGAGACTGGAGCAAAGGGCAGAGCTTTAAGAAAATAAAAGGCAGTGGGACTTCCTGGTAGGTTCTGAGAATCTGTTACTGTTGGATATTAAGGGAAGGTGCAAAAACATAAAAAAAAAGGGGGGAGGGAGCCCTGGGGGCTGTAGTTATGCTTATATCATAAAGTGTGTAGTAAACTGTGTAGTTAGCAGCGAATGCATTTATGAGTGTATTGCACAATAATTTAAGTAAAATACTATGAATACATAGACACTACAAGAAGTGTAGCAGATATTTTGGAAAGTCTGTTAGTGATCATGTTTATTATCATATTATTGTTCACTGAAAAATCCTTCATGAGGCACCAAAATTGAGAGGTCTACTTCAATGAACTGTCTGAAGTGAAGCCTAGCAGGTGACTGGCAGCCAGAACCCTAAAAATACATAACTGTAGTTCTTAATATAATCTGAAAAGTAAGTTATAAAGATTGTAAAGATGAAATTTCCTACAGTTTTGACTTGGACCAGATTGTAACCATGTCTTTTTCTACTGTAAAGCTGGACATTTACCATATTTTTTATACATAAGGCGCATTAAGCAAAACAAAACAGTCAGATAAGTCAAACTTTACTCAGCTCCTTCTTGCTTCCTTCTCTTCTGTACCATTGATTCATTAATGCTGAATCCTCTGGCAGCTGCTCTATTCCCATGTTGTTGCAGTATATTAATGACTAACCTCGTATTGTGGATGGATTATCTCAGTTGTTCTCCTGATTGAAGTTTGGTCCGTTTACAGCATCCTGCCATGCGATTGCATTTGTCTCTAACCATCAGGAACCCTCACGTTAACTTTTATCCAGTGGAAGAAAGTTAGCTTCATCCTCCAGCTTCACTGTTTATGCTAACATAGCTGTGTTTCTACCGATCACGTAGCACATCATTATATATCAGCTAGCCAAACTTCAGTAACCCTACAAACGTCACTGCTGTTTAGTTTTCTGTCTTCATTTATGTTGGAAGTGATAACAGAGCTGTACGTTTGAATTTGTTCAGAAATCTCTCAGTCAGAACATGCTATATCATGTTTAGGTGGAAGCTAGCGAGCTAACTTCCTGCTAACTTCTAACTCCGTTAAATGTAATAAATTATTTTTTCATGGATTCCTGGATGTTAAACTTAATTGTTACACCTGGTAAAGCAGCAACGCTGATGATTTTATTAAAGATGAAAGAATTTAGGTTTTAACTCTCAGTGATGCTGCAGTGTTCGTTTGACTTTGGGACCTGAAAGTGACGGCGTTTAGGACCCAGATTACTCCGCAAGGCTCCTGAGTACGGCAGCCATAATGCTCAGACAATCCATCAAGCGGTGCGGCTTCGTAGCTTACAAAAGTCGTACTAATACTGAACCTTATAGCCCGAAAAGACACGGTAACCATCTAGGATTGACTCACTTTGGAGCCAGCCCCAAGTGGCCACTAATGGAATTGCAGTTTTTGGTCCCTTTTGCATGGGCTCCATGTTTTGCTCCCCCCTGTTGCCAGCAGAAACCATGACAAATGCCTGGTCTCATTTGCTTTCTGTGTGGAGCAGAGAAGCTGTTTGTTGATGTTGAAAATCTTCCAGCAGCTTTGAGGCATCTTGGCTGTCACCTCTCTTTCGTTCCCTGGGGTTTTCATTTTATACGTGTCACCGCAGTATCTTTCCTTCCCTCCTCACAACTCATTCTAAGCTCTTTATTTTAGGCTGTCATGGCACAGTGAGCTCGTCAAAGTGTGAGCTAAAATGTTTGAAAAATCTGCATCATGGTCTTTTAGAGTGTGACACAGGGTCTTCTCAGGGTAGTAGGCTTGTCATGCTACAAGGGTTTCAAGCTCAATACTAAGGAAAATACTCACTACTTGTTATCATGTCAAAAATTAAAGGGACTTTTAAAAAAATAAAAACTAGAACAGTACAAACAATATCAGTGACAACCATATTTTAAGTTGATTGATGTAGTGCACAATACATCAATGTAACTTTCAGGTTTATATCAAATATTTAAGATTTTCTAAAGTACTGACAAAAAATAGACAAACAATTGTGGGTATATAGTTTCAATTAGATAATGTAGCAGTAAGTGAGTATAATGTATACTGCAGAGGCTCACAGCAGGAACGTGATGTAAACTGATTCAACTTTATACATTTGGTCATTTATAATCTTGCATTGACCTGAACTTTTAACTTTTGACTTGTGCTTTTATTTGAATCTCTTCTGTGTGACTTTGAATTGAATGAAAACATGTAGTGAAACTTGAGGATGTTATTGAGAAGTTATCTTGGATTGCTGATCACAGAAACCATCCGAACCTCTGTGGAGAACAGCCAAAATGTAAAATGTTATATGCTGACAGGCACCAAGGAAATTATACTAATGTTAAATTAGATGTTAAATGTGTGCAGTGGTTTTTATTTGTGAACTAACTGAGGCAATCTAAATGACAAAGAAAAGATTTAAGTTTGTCTTAAGTGGCTGACAAATCGTAATGACCCTTCAGGCCTCGTATGTAGTGCCACCTCTCACTAGCTGCTCTGTACTTTGCTTCATGCTGAACTGATGAAGAATAATGAAAAGAGCTGTACCAGAGTCGGTGCTTGTTAACCTGCTGTGTTGAAATGATTCCAGCTTTTTGCAGTTTCTATCGGCTCGCTGATGTAATTATCAGCTAAAGAAACTTCTTTTAGCTGGAGGTAATGTCTGTTTTGTATATTGTTTCATATCAATGTATATCAAAACTCTCCTGTTTGTAGAGCTTTGATGAATTTGTTCATGCTGTTTGCATATTTTTGTTACAACAAGAAGGTAATTGAAGTAATGGTTTCCTAATTGATTTGTGTATGTATACTGCTTCTTGCTATATGGAAGGATGGAGTATACATTGCTTGTTTCTTCCACTCAGCAACAGCAACTTCTATCAGCATGCCCTGCACTCTTGTGGGGTGAAAGATGTGCAATGCCTGATACTGAAATCAGAAAAAAATCCTTCAGGGTTTGATAGTTTTGTAGCTGAAGGTTCAAGCAAACTTCCAGAACCTTATTTTCTGTTATTTACCCATGAAATCGTTTTTATGTTGAAACATCTCTGCAATGCTGTTTTTAAGGAAAGATTACAGATTAGAAATCTAAATAATTGCGGTTTATTGTATGAGAAAAGCTCAAGTAGGTGTGTAAAACTGTCCTTCCTCGGAGGCACGGACAGAGGTGTGGAATGGGATTTTCAGCCTGTGATTTTATTACATTTGGTCTGTAATTTGGCAGGATTGTGATCTGACTGCATCGAGCGTGTCAGATTATGTGTGCTTGGTAGGAGCCTTTTTCCGTCACAATGCATTTTACCGGCAGTGAAATTGCATCGCCCTCGCTCTCGTTCACACAGATCCATGACGAGGAATTCTGTGGTAGGATTAGTCATGCAGTGGCCCCGCCATACTTACATTAGAGCTGGATTTCACTGTGTTTGAATTTCACGGGGGGAAACCTTACAACCTGAAGGTTTGTGGAATGAGCAGAGAAAATCTGACAGAGCCAGGCTGAGACTCGTCTGTATCGTGTCCAGGAGTGCTGATGTGTGTTTGTCTGTCTTACAGAGGACCAGATACCACACGGCTTCCCCACCATAGACATGGGCCCCCAGCTGAAGGTTGTGGAAAGAACGCGTACGGCTACAATGCTGTGTGCAGCCAGCGGAAACCCCGATCCAGAGATCTACTGGTTCAAAGATTTCCTGCCTGTGGATATTAGTAGCAGCAATGGGCGCATTAAGCAGCTGCGATCAGGTAAAGCAATCATCTCAGTCGGTTCACACACAGATTTCTGTTAAGCAATGAGAGGCACAGGATTCTTCAGGCGTTAATCATTCATTTTTAATTAGTAGAAAACCTGTTGAAAAGGTGCAATCGTGAGAGTTTGAGGAGAATCCACATATCATAATAACACTGCACTGTCTGTGCAATACAATATTTATATGTATTGAATGAGAGTCCATTTATGTTTTCACCAACAAGAGGGATGTACTAAGGAGTGTCAGAGTTGTCAGTATCACGGCTCTCCCTTCATCTGGTTAGAGCATCGTACTAACTTGTATCGGCTATGCAGACGTGAAACGCACCAGATTTTTTTTGTACTCTTAAGTGCAACATATGAATTCATATGGAGTTAATAAAGTTACAGATAAATACAAATATGTTTACTCTGTGCTCTGTGCAGCTTCATATATATATAATCTTTAAAAAAATAAATAAAATAATGGATATTCCAGCCCTATTTTAAGTGACGCAGAGGGGAAAACTGCTTCTCAGGCCTTCTGCTGTGACGCTTCAATTGCAAGTATTGTCTCGAGTAGATGCAATCAGTTCCAGCAGCCCCGTCGGAGCTGGAACATGATGCAGACTTTGAGATACTGACATAGTCTCAGAGGAACAAGCCTGAAGAAGGCAACATTCAGTTGCTCCATTTTTACAGAGGAAGAGTGAAACTGAAGCAGCAGCGAAAGTTGATGAACGCTGCTGTAAAACCAGTTATCTCTAACTGGGGTTTTAGGTTTGGTTGAGCGAGTATAAGCAAAGAAAGTCTGGCTGAGTAGTGGACCTCTCCGAGCCTGGGACTTCTCTGAGCCATTTAACAATTCCTTCAGATATTAGCACCCAGGCCTGTCAGTGTCATACTGTTAGTGTTGAACACAGTTTCTGTTTTACTGGATATACTGTAATAAGTCTCTTAATGGGATTTGGTTTGTGTTTACATGCATTTATAGACTCGTGACCATAGCACAGACGACTGATCACAAAAATGACATAAAAAATAACAACACTTAAGGTGAAGTGGTAAGCAACAACTGAAGTTGCTAAGAGTAAAGTACACATTAAGCAAATGATGGAGGCTAATGTTTCCTACTTTGAACAGAACCTCATAGATTCAGTAATTACCTGAGCAGCACCTGTGCAGGATTATTGGCGTGCCAAGAGTGCTTAAGACCCCACAGACGGTGATGAATGTTAAAGCACAGGCAGCCCTGTAAAGCAGCTCTGTGAGGAGGCTGCCAGCATCCAAAGAAGCAGATAGTGCATCTCATTCCACCAATCCGGGCTGAGCAGCTCACAGCAGAGCTGGATGGCTGAGTAACCGAGCCCTGCGCAACCTATCAGCTGCCCTTTCTGCTCACTTTCTGAGAGAAAATAGAAATGTTTGAGTCTTGCCAAAACTCGTAAGCACCTACGCATCGTTGGATCGGCTCTTCAGGTTCAAACATCCCTCCCAGCTTTGCAGCAGTGCTAAAAAGCCGATTTTGCATCTCAGCGGGCCCGGGGCCCCTCTTGAGGCTGCTTGCATCTCAATACAGGCTGGAGACGAAAGGCTGAGAGACATGCTCTGGGACATCGCTGACACTGAAGTTCACCCCCAGGATTTTCCCAAGTCACAGTCAGGGCCTCAGGTAGGGACAAAAATGCCATATATTATTAACTGAACAGCACGGCAATTTGTTTTAATTTGGTTCATAGAGCCCCACTGTCACATGGAGTCCCTCTGCAGTCGAGCACAGATGGCTTCCTTTATTGGAAAAATCAGAGTTATCCAGTGGCACGCCAGCAAAGTGAAACAGATAAAGTCAGCCCCTCAGAGTTATTCAGATTATTTGTTTCAGTAGCTTTCATTATAAAGAGGAGTGACTATATTAGTTCCTTTTAAATGCCTTTGATCCATTTAAAACTTTAATAGCTTCTTTCTTTTTCAATCTGAGGCCTTTGCTCTGTTTGAAGAAAAAAAACATAAAAATCTTCTGCATGGTTTTTTCCTGCCAATATTTCAATAAAAGATGTGAAACCAATGAGGGACAAAGTTTCAGGATGAGATCTGACTGTCCGGGGGGAACAATGAGACCCAGAGAAGAGGAGCGATGCGACAGCCCTGCAGTAAACGTGGGGTGCAACGTTCACCTCCGAGTCACCACAAACCTGCGACTCAGCTGAACACTGCTGCGAGTCACTGAAAACCTCTGAGACCACGTTTTGGAAATCAGAAAGAAATCAACTTTAATTTGTAGGTGAGACTTCACTAGCAAGGACCGCAACCTTCCTACTTATTACTGATAATGTTGTTCTATAAATGAGAAGCAACACTCTCAGGGAGCGGCTGCTGCTTACGTAACACCTCAGTGGGGACTGAGCTTGATACAGGCAGGCGGGCTGGTTTATAGACGTCTTACAGGAAGGGTTTGAGGTGTGATCCTGCTCATGAAATCTGGAGATCCCACTTCAGTTATTTTTGCTGCCAGATGTTCTTAAACTGGTATTTCAGTCATGTAGAACTGAAGTTTAAAATGGTGAAGATACAGATTTGAAACCAAAAGAAATCCAAGCAAAGATTATCTGACTTTTTTTTTCTTCGGATCGAGCTTACAGTACACAGAAAATCATTCTTCTGAATATTTCCAACTATTCCAGCCTCAGTCTGTGAGGTTCAACAAGAAGACAAATAAGATCAAACACCTGATAATCTTGTAATTCATCCAAATTCAGTGAAGACGCAATAATTCAGTGTGCAGTTGTTTGTTTTTGGTTAACCCCCAGAGACAGCAGTGACACCCCAAAGTGCCCACCTTTCTCAGAACCTTTCCCATCCCAGCGCCATCTTCTGTTCACACCAAACGTCCAATAAATTGTCCTTGTGGTGCAAAGAACAGAGAAGTTTTAAAGTGAGTGATTTCTGAAAACACTAAAGACTGTCCTCTTCAAAATCTTTCCAACAAGAGGTGAAACTTCATGTTGAGAGTGACAGTGAGCACTGTGCATAGCAGTAGGTGTTCTCCAGGGAGGGGAGAATTATTTTCTGTCTTCCACTGTGATTCCTTCAATTCTGTGACTTTGAGTAATTAGGCATCAACAAGACAGCACCACCTTAGTTTAAAGACCTATAAAGAGTAAGGATCATGTCAGTGCAGCTGGATGGAGCTGTGAACACAGCAACACAGTAGTATCTGCTTGTCTAGCCAGCCTCAGGAGCAAGATGTAGTCTGATTTGTCTCCAGATTTTATGACTCTGTAATCGCCTGATCTGAGTCAGCGACCACCTCAACAGATAAAAATGTTGTGTAGTCTGAAAGCAGCATCATTGCTCCGCATTGAAACCGATAGATAACATCAATGTCAGCCCCTCTAACAGCCAGTCAGATGATATGTTTTTGCTTCATTCTGCTTGGAAAAGGAAACTGAAACAAAGCTGGAGGTTTTTACTTTACACAGTTTCATACAAGGACTCTGATGTTCTCAGCTGATATATGAAGATAGAACTGCACTCACTCTTGGTGGACTCTACTTCGGAAACAAAATAATCCTTCCAATCCAAACATTGTGAAAATATAATAAAACCGTATTATTTTTCACAATGCTGCCCTGAATCTGTCATAACAGACTTCCTGCTGCAGTGGGATCCATCCAGCTGTCAGGCAGCTGTGAGAGGGAAGTCATGGCAGGTCTCGGTAATGTCCAGCCCCGCTTTCTGGAAGCTGCTGATGTCTCCTTCATCAGCTCACGGGGCCACACAGCTTCCAGGGCTCCTCTTCACCACCTGTATCTGACACTTTGTTTTCCTGTCAAAGCGGCTTGGTTTATTATCCAGATCAGGAGAATCTGCATAGTAACCATCCCTCTCTCTCGTCCGTTTGTTGCATATGACCTAATATGCTCAAATGGTTCCTTTTACTTACACCAGTAAATTACAGAATGAACAGCAGCAGGCTGAACAATTAACATTATGTAAATAGGAATTTGAGTGTTGTGTTTGAATAACAACAAGCTGTAATTGTAACTGAACTCTCCTTAACAGCGTCTTAACCGGCTTCAAGGGGTGAAGATGAGGTTCATGTAGCTGTTGACCCGAAATTTCATTCACCTACAATAACAGTTTGCTTAACTGCAGCTTATTAAAATCAATTATCTCCATTAAAAGAGGAACTGTTGGCAGCTGTCTGCTTCATTTGCTCTCTGCAGGCCAGAATCTTTCATGTTATTATTTAGAATTAAAGATGGTTTTAACAAAGTGGAAAGTCCACTCTTTGCAGATTCATGTGTGCATTTCTCAAACAGTTTAGTGTGCTCGTAGCCTTCTTATATGTCTGTGATGCAATAACGATGTTGACTATCAGACAGCTCCAGAGGCTATTATACGTATAATCATAGGCTGTATATAAAAGATGGACACTGCAGTTTTGGTACCATCTTGGCTTTAGACACGAGTGATCATTTCTGCTGTTCTGAGAAAGTGACTTGCCGATTGAAACATAGCGTTTTGCAAACTTTTTCTTTTAAATACGAAAGAAGTGTTTAGTGAGGTCATGGATCTAATGAGCAGTAGGGTCATTTTGTGTTTGGCCACTAGAAAGAATACAGATTATGTACTGGTTTCATTTTACAGACTCAACTATTACACCACAGAGTGAAAGGAGCGCATCGTTTGTATTTAACCAGGAGGGTTTGTGTGCTTCTTAAAAATAGAAATACTTCATCTCTCCTGAAATAAAGAGGACTGATACAACCTGGTGAAACCAAAATAACTCAGAACTCTTCAGGGTTGAATTATAGCCAGAAAGTGGAATAATTAGTCATCGGCAACCAAACTTTAAGCGAGGAATTATTGATTGAACCTTCACATTAAAACTGCTGAAACTGGCCTAAGCAGTCATTAGAAGTGTAGAGCTGTTAGTTATCAAGCTTTATGTTATCAGACAGTGACACACTTATTTACAGCCATGCATTTGTGATAATTAATACATTTGTTTAAGTGTACGTTATTATCTTTTATTAGCTATTGTATGAAAATACTATCTAAACTGAGCTAAAGGGGAGACACTAAAGAAGAACAGGATGAAAACAAATGAGCCAATTTCTGCTTTTGGAAGGGAATTTTGGAAATCTCTAAAAGCAAGAAACAAATCTAATTTTATGAATAAATTGCTCCATGGATCAGCCTCTGAAAAAATTCCTCTGTTAAAACTTCCAGAAAACAGAAGGAAACAAAAGTGTTGATTGGCGACTTCAAGTGGGAGGAAAAAGGCACTTTGAGAATGGAAATGGACGGGCTGACCCCTGAAACCCTACAAGCCACATTCATCTTATATATTCACATATACACTTTAAGCACTGCCTCTTATCCATAGACACTTATTTTGGAATCACTAATTAACACAACAGGATGTCTTTGTACTGTGGTAGTTAGCCAGGATACCTGGAGGACACATATGCAGGTACAGGTAGAATATGCAAAAGCCATGCAGAGAAGCATCTGCTATCAGGTCATAGCGGCAAAATTCTAA
>NC_137436.1:40605042-40965042 GCF_964374335.1 Astatotilapia calliptera | reverse complement strand
GTTGTTACTTTGCTTGACCTGCTTAACCTCACAGTGACCTGGGGGGATGTTTTGACTCGTCAGGGGTGAAAGAGAGTTTGGCTGCGGTTCTGCCTTTTAGTTTTGGGGCAGTGGAGGTTTTACGTGTGGGGTCTTGCCTCCAAAGGGAAGCTGACACCTTCACGTCGCAAATGGGGAAAAAGTGGAGAGGAAATCCCCTCCATGCAGTTGGCTGGATGTAAAGCAGCAAAGCCAGCAGGGTGAAAGGAAGCCTCAGGCTTTCTCTCAAGTCTCGTCAACAAACAACTCAATTAGCCTCAGCCAGTATCAGGTTCTCAAAGGCAATTTTCAAAGCATGCTGTTGATTCATTTCTCCTTTTAATCTCGTTTTTGTTTGACAGCTCTCTTTGATGCAGTCGGACTTAAAATCATTTGAAAGCTTCTGCATAATAAATACAGCTGTTACCAAATCTTTAGTGCTGTTTAACTGGAGCTGTTGTATCGTGTTTTCGATCATGTCGAGCATTGCTTCTTAAACCGTTGCCCCACAATCTATTTTCCCCCAGTGTGTCAAACAAAGACAGGCAGAGATGTTTGATTTTTCCCTCACACGTTCATCTCTGATCACACAGCTAATGTGTGAAATTCGTTCTTTGATTCATTCCACCTGCACAAGAAGGGAGGAGATACCTGCAATGACCCTGTGTCCTGCCAACAAGCCTACATGCCACTGGAGTCAGTGGGTAAGATTCGGGCCCAGTTTCAGCACTTAAATTACCGCATCCAGCACAGAACTACAAACAGGAGCTTGGATTTTAGCTGCTTGTTACGTCTGGCATTATTAGCCATTTCTGGATCTACATGCTCCTTTAATTTCAAACAAGCATCAGGGTACCACTGAGAGTTAAAAACAGTCCAAATTCTTCCAGTGATGTTCTCCAAGGTGGTAAAAGAACATTCTTCCATGGAAAAGAGGATTAGAAGGTAGCAGAAAGGTAGCTCGCTAGCTGACACCCAACGATGACATGCTCTGTTCTGATGGTAGAATAATGCCCGATTTCAAGCATTAAGTTGCAGCGTTCAGCTCAAGAAACATGCAAATGACAGACTTTAGAGGCAGCAGCTTTGATTTTATGACCCAGTTCACACAACTCAATGAAATACCAGCAATGTTAGTGAAGCTGACAGTACAGACAGGTCCTTCTCAGTCTGAGAACAAGGACTCTGTTTATACAGTGAGGTCATACTGTGGAGATGTTTTCTATATTCAACATAAGCAGGAAGAATTCTCACAGGGAGCAATGAGATCCCACGGCACAGATCTGCTGCAGAAACTCTGAAACTTTACTCGTTTAACGACTTCTTGCAGGTTAGTTCAGGCCAAAGTGGTTCAACAAGTCCATAGCAGGACAAAGCAACATGTAATGAGATCAAACAAGTACAGATAAACAGATTCAAATAGTTTTTAAAGGAGCAAAGACGGGTTTTGAGTTTCAAGTTCTCAACATTTCCGGCTGTTCTCAGTTCCTCCACTCCGACTGCTCCAGCAGCATAAAAGCTAAAAGCTGCCTCCCCATGTGTCCTTTACTTTGGAAAAACTAGCAGATTTGTGCTGGAGGACCTGAGGGTCTTTGCTAGTTCATACACTGTCAGCATGTCAGACATATATAGTGGAGCAAGACAATGAAGTGCTTTAAAAACAAGTAAAAGAAATGCAGTCAATAAGGTCACTGACAGAAGGCCACTGCAGGGACTTCAGAGCTGCTGTAATATGTTTTCTCTCCTTCTGGCCCTCGTAGGCACTCGGCTGTAGGATTCTGGATTAGTTGGAGATGATTTATAACAATTTCAGGTAAACTAGATAGAAAGGTTTTGCAGTAGTCAAGCTTGTTGAGTAATTAGTGACAAAGTATTGACATTTAAGAGAAAAAAAAAACAGATTTTCTGCCCTTTCATGTTAAGATAACTCCTGTATACACCATACTGAGCTTGCTTGGATATTATAAAGTGAACACATCATAGCAGGTGTAGGATGCTGAAGGTCATAGTCCAACAGGAAAACAATAAGGGTGCAGATGTTGCAGAAAAAGATGGAAATCAACTCCCTGCCAAAATGTTATTTTTACTATGTGGATATACTAATAGAGCAGACTCTGGTCATTTAATGGATGAATTCAAGTTGTAAAGTTGTGTCCTGTGTTCAATCAAAATCAGTAGCAGCTGGTTTTCGTGGGATTTATGCATGTAAACATTGCTACTTTGATACAAAAGTTTACCAAGGAAATATCCCGCGAGCCAGGACGGATCCTTTCTTCTGTGTTGATCATAGCCGATTCTGACTGTATCTGAAGTCCAACAGAAACCGAGGCTCATCAGATCAGCAACACTTCCAGCCTCTGTTGTTCAGTCTGGTGAGGCTGAGTCCTGCAGGCTTCCTGACAGGAGTTGCACCTGGTGTCATCTTCTGCAGTTTCACTTTCTTTGGCAGGAAACGTTTCGAGGGAAAACCTTTTTTAAAATGTATTGTGAGGTTTAGGTTAAGTATGTGGTGCTTTTCCAGTATTCTTCAATGAAACTGCAGAGCGAAAACAGCAGGAGTGACGATCCTGATGCAGCGTTAATGAAAATGGTACAGAAACAATACTAACACGGGAAAACAAAGCAACGCAAAAATGGGCAAAAGACGTGATAGAGCATGTGACTGTAAGTTTAAAAGCACATTCATTCATTTTGAAATACACTTGAACTTATAGCCAAATTTGCCCCATTGTGTGTGTGTGTGTGTGTGTGTGTGTGTGTGTGTGTGTGTGTGTGTGTGTGTGTGTGTGTGCCTTTCTTGAAAGTACATATGTGTGAACAGATGTACATTTTTTATCTACTTAACATGGCATGTGCATCATTTTCCAAATAACAGATCGTAGCACAGCACTCAGAATAACATAAAAAACTTGCCTTTGGGAACTAAAGAGAACTGTCAGTTAACCATCTCGGTCGTGAAGAAAGTTCAGGCATAGTTTTGAGGACACTTTGTTTGTTTCCACATAAATGTACATATTTGATGTCATTTTACAAGACGCATCCTCCACTGAGCCACCAACAGGAACCGCAGCCAACAAAGTGAGAACATAAAGCATGTGACTTGTTCTGTTTCTGCTTCTCTTTTCAAGGTTCCTGCCTGTGTTGATTTAACCTGTAACCTCTCTAGGTGTGCCAGTATTTGCGTTTCCATTTTCATCTCACACTGTGGCTTCTGAGCAATCACTGCAACATATGTCACAGATATGTTGCCAGTGTGTCTGTCTTCCTTCCCCACCAGTGTCTGTCTTCATCTCTTTTTAGTTTCTTTCTCTATATTTGTCGCTCTGGTCTCGTTTCCACTCAGGTGTCAGTCATATACTTTGACCGTATATGTTACTTCTCATGTCTCAATGCTTATCCTCCTATCTGCACATGAAGACAGCTGCATTTTATTGTTTAACATGCTTTGTTTTCACTTCTTCTTCTGATGGACGTGAGAGACTATTTTGGGAGTGAATGTGTGTCACTATTTAGTCCACGTTTTAAGACATTACTTGGAAAGCACAGGAAGTTCTTTGGTCCATTTAGCTTTTAAATATTTCTTTAACTTAAACATTGCAGATCAACTGGCTTTAGTGTCCTAAAGATGCACTTTAACATAACCATACGATTGATGGGGTCTAATAATATTTTAGTGCCTATATAGAGAAAATTGGATAAAAATGCAAAGAGTAATTCATATTTACTGAAGGTTCACTAACTTTTGTTGAGCTTTCAAAGCTGTAAAAATAGGGAAGAAATTAAAAGCCTTCATTTAGTATTAAGTTTGCAGTTCCACAGACGTGTGATCCTGTCATTTGTGGGTTATAGACTGACAGTTGAGGTTTTTTTGTTTTTGTTTTTACAATATTTTCTTTCCAGTAAGCTGTGGCACTAATGGATGGCAAGTCTTACATCAGCAGCATCTCAAAACCTCTAAATTCATTAACTTACTGGAAAAGCCTCGTTATTAAGTTGCCTAAAAATGTGTAAGTCAATGCAGCTTATGTAAAGCTTATAAAATATACAGAAAATACAGTTGGTTCTTAAGACAGTGACACAAGTAAAGTTCAAATGAAACTATCATGCTGCAAGTGCAGACTCTCAGCTTTATTTCAAGGGGTTGAAACCAATGAACCACCAAACAACTGGTCATTGTGCAAATTCACATAATGAGGAATAAAATGTTTCTGTTTAATAGTTTGTCCAGAATCTTTTGCAGGAAGCGCCTCCCTGAAACCACAGCTCTCTTTATGACTCTTTGATTCCAGACTTTTCTGCAGCTCTTTTCTTCGGCAGCCTTCGACTGACAGTCAGCCACTTTACCTCTAAAAACTTCTGGGTTTGCTTTTCAAGCATGTTTTGGGTCATTACGTACGTTCCCATCTGCTCCGTCTTGTCAATCCTGCAGAAATATGCTGATTCTGAGCAGAAGGCGTGTCGCCCAATTCAGAATTCACACTTCTGTCATATGTCACATCATCAGTAAACAGCAGTGACTCAGTGCCACTGAAAATCAAACATGCCCTGACTTCGTACTGTCTTCAGCATGTTTTTAGTCAGTGATCATGAGTCTATAAGTTTCTCTCTTGGAATTTTGTTACAGACTGATCTGAAATTTTCACAGCGTGGTGAACTTGTGGATAATGCTGTTCCTACCTCCTGATAGTGTTTCTCTACCATCACAAGGATCCTGTGATCACTCAGAACGGTTGAGTTGAAATTATTTCCAAACTTTGCACCTGTTGAACAGATGAAGGAAATACTGATACTGTAGCATGGAGGAGGAGTCGAGCATGATGATAACAGACAGACTGGTCCCTCGTGATAAAGGGAGAGCCATTGATTTACTGGTTGATCTACTAACCCTAACCCTTACTGCCTACTGTGGAACTGTGGATAGTGACCAAAAGAATTGGACTGCCGATCCTTGCAGTAGAAATGAGCTTCCTCCAGACATTCTCTTAGTTTACTCCATGGACCTTTCAGGAGAGGCCGCAGTAAAGGCACTGCTTTCAGACATATGACCAGCACCTCCTAGATGAGGGGTTTCTGACACACCTGGGGCAGACACAGTGCAATTCCCCCCAGAAAAGCTTAAGGCGGTGCCTAGGGGGAGGGAGGTTTGAGCATCTCTACTTACTTCATCCTGGCAGCCCGCGGTAAATCAATGTAAAGATGAATACCCTCAAATCAAAGCTGAGAGTTTGCACTTTAGGCTCATATTTACTATATAACTGTAAAAATATCAATGATTGTGTCAATGTCCAAATATGGATCCACCCAACTGGGTAAAATTCAAAGTTTTTTCCCACGTACACTGACAATAAAGGGCTATTCTATTCTATTCTATTCTCAGTGCTCCCGGTATCTGCTCTGTCTGTGGGTGAGAGTAACATTCACAGGTTCAGAGGGTTTAGCAGATTTACAACTCTGTTACTACAGTTTTTAATCAATGTTTATCTTTTCATCAGCCAGTGGGTAAAAAGTGTCCTTTGAATTCGGTGTTAGCTAATCCGAAGCGCCTCCATACAAATGAATCTGCTCTAAGTACGGACTGGGTTCATGGTAGAATAATTTCCAAGGTGAGTGTTGGATTAATCCTGTTAGGGCAGCATGTTTATGTGCTCATTGATTTCAGGGTGCTGTGTGGCTGAGCTCCCCCCACAGTCAATGAGCAGAATAAATGTGAGCGGTAACACAACGTCTGCTTTGTGTGCCTAATGAAGTCTGGTTGTCAGCAAGCCTCCACCTCCTTAATGCTGTCTTAATTCACAGGCTGTGGAGGGCTCAGCTGCTGCAGCAGTGTTAAAGACAGGGAAGGGAAAGTGTGTGTGTGACTGGGGGGTCGGGGGGGTCCTTACTGTGAGATCTCCCTGTGTGCCTTATTCTTGTTACGTTAGAGTGTATCTTTCATTGTGTGCATGGTGGGTTTGCGTTGGGTTGTTACATGCCGTGTGCGTGTGTGTGTGTGTGTGTGTGTGTGTGCGTGCGTGTGTGCGTGTGTGCGCGCGCGTGCGTGTGTGTGTGTGTGTGCGTGTGTGTGTGTGCGTGCGTGCGTGCGTGTGTGTGTGTGTGCGTGTGTGTGTGTGTGTGTGTGTGCCACTGATGTGTACAGGCTGTTTTTCACTCATTAACGGATAAGCAGATATTTGCCTGTTTTACTCTCTCTGTTTCTCCTTGTCTTCTTCCTCCCACTCCTTATTTTGCCCCTCTCGTTGTTTCTTTTTTTTCTTTCTCACTTTATCTTAAATCCCTCCATCGCCATTGCACCCCGCCATCCAAAAAAACCAATCCAAATCTCACCACTCAGATCAACGGGAAGGTTGGTTCTTTCACTCTTTACCCTCTTAAAGCCAAGGCCTGGCAGACTGGAGCCGTGCCGCGCCTGCATCTCGCTTGGCGCCTCAGGCCCGTCCCGGCCTCTCTCAGGACCCCAACCCTACAGTGCAACCACCCTGCCCCTCACCTCCACTGATGTTCAACCCACCCCACCCTGCTTTAATATATGAGCCGCATCACATCCTGCTCTATGCACCCTGCTTCATTAAAAAATGTGAAATGAGCATGTCTTACTTTAAATGTCATAAATGCACATTATTAAAAAGTGAATTTCCCACCAGGAAAGGATCACACTGAGGACGTGGCACTGAGTTGGTGTTGTAAGGCGTCTAGGGAGCTGCTGTATTTTCTACAAAGGCAACAAACCTGTACACCACAGCAAATTGGGAATAAAGATTTCAAATTTGTCCTGGTGAACTTGCAGGAAAGGGAAGATAATTATGATCTAATGCCTGATTAGAACAACAGCATGTGTTTAAAACAAGAAGCACTTATCTGCGCCGTCTGCGTGTAGAAACGCTGTAGAAGAATGGGCTGTTCTAAAGAGCTCGCTGAACTTGAGCATGTTACTGTAAAGGAAGCCATCAATCCAGCAAATCAGTTTGTGAAGTTTCTTCCCTTTAGATATGCCAAAGAGGAAGTGTTTAGGAACCAAAGCAAATCAGCCATGCAGTGGCAGGACACGTAAAGTGGGGTCACTGAATCCACATTGTGTGTAAAAGTCATCCAGGCAGTGGGCTTCATAGCCCAACAGCTCCTGTAAGTGTAATGTGTTTCCATACACAGGTCCAAAACACATTATTATTATTATTATTATTATTATTAATGTTAGATTTTCGACTGTGGACAAGAAGCTCGACGGGATCATGAATATTTACATTTAAACAGACCAGCTCCACAGTTGCAAATGATTTTCTACGACCAAAAACTTTGGAAAATGAAGCTGATCTTTTCTGAGTAACCCAACAGTCTACCTTAAATCAGGCTCATGGATATCATAGCTTAGAACATCTGTCAGCAAATCAGTTGTTAGCCTGGTTACTCTTTGACAAACCTTCTTAACAGCCTAACTGTCGTGCAAGATTTTTGCCCTTCTTATAAAGCTGTTTTTCAGGGCAGTGACACGATGATGACACATGTAGTGCCAGTCTCACACGCCTCACAACTTTCCTGGTTAAAATGGAGCAGAGTGTTTGCATAACATCTCTGGTTTCAGAGTTTGTGCTCACTTCACAAAATGTTGCATCAGTCTCATGAGGTCCTCTCCAGCATGCTGATCATGTTTTTGTTGTTGTGGCTAATTCAAAGGCATGGCTCATCCCAGCTCTCATCTGCTGCCTGACCATCATTAGGCTGAGCGGCAGGCTCTGAGCTCACACTGCTTTCACCATTCTCTCCTCTCGTCTGCTACAGAACTACACTCTGCAAGAAAGAAAGAAAAGATAGCCTCAGACATGTTTACAGCTTTTTCCAAGACTCTTACTGCTGGATCATTAATAGCAGAATGTGGAGGAGCTCAGAAGTGGAAGTGAACTACTAGAGGAGAGAATTGCAGCTCTAGCCCCAGTGTTTGTGTCTGATATGTGAATTTACAGCCTTGTAGTGCCGCTTGTTTCCCTTGTCTTTATATCTGAGGTCAGTGAATGGTGCCGATCGATGCTGCACTTAGTTTTAAATCTCCATAACATTATTTAGCTAATTTGACCAACTGTGTTATTCTTGATTGTTCAAAAAGGGGAAGTTAAATTTAATCCTGACAGATTACTTTCCAAGGTGAAGTGACACATTTAAAATTAAAGAAGCAATAAAAGTAAATAGATGAGAAGACTGAAACAATTAATAGTGTTTATATGATTCTGAAAAAGCTTTTTTGCAGTGAGTTCTCATTTAAAAAGAGAAATGCAATCCAGTCAAACCCGGTTATCATCAAAATGTATTAAATGTGAGTCCTATAAAAAAAAGCAAACTGTGCAAGAACAACAACAGTAAATGTGTCGTGATGCAACAAGTCCATGAAATCCTTTGGATACATCAGCAACATCTGGTCGCAGGGGAAATGGTTTTTGGACAGCTGGCTGAAATCAGCTGCAGCGAGAGGGCTGCACCAAAAAGCTCTTTGATTGTTTTGGTTGCTAGCAGGGTGCCCCGCAGTGGAAGTCTGAAAAAGCTTCTCTGTTTCCAGTTTGAGCTGCAGTTTTCGCAGTTTCAGTGTTACTTGGCAGACGAGTATTTTTCATGGAAGCTAACGCCAAGTACGGCTTCCTACTAGCGACCAGAACAACCAGAAGGAGGTTTTTGGTACCATAGACCACCTGTGACTAGTTTCACACAAGCAAGTGCCACAACAACAACAACAACAACAACAACAACACATTTTTCCATTGCAATTTTCTGTTTGCAGACGGTCACCAACATATTGAGGCCTTAGCAGTGTACCCATGACCAGTGTTGGGTTTTTGGAGCCAGAGGTTATCATAAATGAGACTGGAGTGCTAAGCTATGAGCTAGCGCTCGCAACTTTCATAGGCTGTATATGGACAACACACCTACACAGAGCTGCTAATTAGTGTTAAGTAACAGACTAATAAAATATTTGAACTTTACTCACCAAAATAGAAGCAAAGTCGTGGAAAATTTGCGCTACACAGCAAACCAGATAATTTGTCATCTAATGTCCTTAAAAAAAATAAATATTTCACTAATACTGCAAACACTATAAGGAGGAGGTGAGCCCCAGCAGACGCTGATCAGCTGCACCGGTCAGCCAACACGAACATTGTGCAGTAATCAAAGTCTTTCTTTACTTTGATCACAAACCATGCAGATTAAAAGGCCTCACAGAAATCTGTGTAGCTTCATTTGTGTTTTCAGCTGCACTGCTGTTATGTTTCAAACATTTCTTGATTTCTATGAATCCAAATATGTGAAACCCAAACATGGACCCTCTCTCACACTAACGGTGTTTGTTGTTTTCTCATTTTGTCAGAAGTGACATCAGTTAGTAGATTACAGGGATTACAGCAAGTTATCATGTCCTATTGATTTTTTAAAAATATTTTTAAAAATTCGAACTGTTGCAGTACATAATTGTACCAGCATCTTTATTTTCTAGTGAGCTGATAAAGCAAACACCCCGTAACAGATTTTGGGCTGCAAAGTCACTTCTACAAAGTTTAATATTTTACACAAAACTGAAAAACAGCCAGAATCTCTAAACAAATGGCAGCATACTGTGTTATAACCTGCAGTTCACTTGAAGGAAAGTTTGGCTTATTAATGTAAAATTAAGGAAAAAATGATACAGTGAACATTAAACTTAAAGCTGAGCTCCTGTTGGTCCAGTTAAAGGGAAAAGAGATGCCAGTTAGTATAAAAGTCCTTTCTCCCATTCATTTCTTCACGAGCAAGCATGCTGCTGCTGCCTCTACACCTGTGCTGCTGCATGCACACCCTCACCGTGCACACAGATGTTCGCTTCCCCATTCATCGCAGCTTCTCCATCTTAGCTTCTTCTACAACTGTAGCTTTTTCTTTATTCGGGCTTGGCTTCAGAAGTTTGCCTCAATTATCCCTCCTCCCTTCTCCTTCCCTTTCCCTTCTTTCTCTCGTCTCTTTTCTCTGGCATGCCAGTAAAAAAACGAGTCTGTCTGCATTTTAACTCTTGTTGGTCTTAACATGTATCTCTTACTATTCAAAGTTATCTTGGCTACTAAGTTTGATTTCAGTTTCACTCAGTACCTACATCCACCATCAGGCCATCATCCAGACTAAATGTTGCAGTAACACCATCATGTTTAACTGCAGAGTTGATAACTGTCATCGTAGTGTGACCATCCTCCATGTCCATGGGTGACTTTTTAATTGACTAACATAAGAATATGATGATTTTCACAGTTCTGGCCAGCATGCACCCGTCTCACAGTTTTGCTAAGTATTGAACGCAAACACGTCAGTTTTAAATGTCTTGAATCAAACATTCATATGACAAGTGCAAACGAATTAGTTTGATGAAGTACCATGCAGGCGTAAAATGCACTGTATGGTTAGATTTCTGTTATCCGTCACCCGGTCCCATCAAGGAGGCCTGACAAACGATCCTCAGTGATATGAGTAACAAGCAGTGCAGGAGAACATGGTATGACCCCCACTAATATGAGAGAAGTAACGCGTTGCATTACAAAACAAACAAAACATTACAAAATTTCACTGTGTGTTATACTTGTATAACTATGCATGTGACAAATAAAGAACCTTGAACCTTGAACCTTGAAAACTATGGCTATTAATAATGAACCTGTTACCCTGCAGTACTGGGAAGCATCAAACTTTGATTTAGAAAGGCCTAAAATCATGGCAGTACAGCCCGCTCTCCCTCAGCCCTGTAGGTCGACCTGCTCAGTCACTCACTTTAACAAATTTACTATTAACATTAGCTCAGGCTGCTGAGTTACTGCTGTGAGTTATTACTGATGTTCAGCAATAACAACTTAATTTTGCTTGCAAATGTTAAAAGTATATCAGCAGAATTTAGCACACTGTCCTGATTGGCTGTAACATGGTTTATGGCAACTGATAGACACTAAATATATATAATAATATATAATATAATAATAATAAATTAAGAATCGATACTGATACTACCATTAATAATATTAACAATAATAATCTAGTAAAAAATCAAACAAACGGGTCCCTAAAACCATGACGTTGTAATTGGTAACTGATAAGTTATTATGTTACCCTATTAAAATAAAGTAATCTGAGTACTCTAAAACACTAGCATTTACTTGTTACAGCCAATTCTGCCTCGCTGACAGGACTGAAGGCCGTTCTGGGAGAATCAGCTCAGGATGTTTTCCACACCTGTTTTCTACGTGTGTGTTTCAGACACCAGCTCGCTGCAGTATTTCTGAGCTGAGACCAGTCGGACGGCACTGATGTCACATCACATGTCAGACATTCACATATGAAAAAGCTCTGATTAGCACAAATATAAATCCTCCACGTTGTGCTGCAGGACGATGCTTTTAGAAGCCCCAACAAAGTCGACTAGATAGGAAACATCGATTTTAATGTGAGTGTTGGGGATTATTTTTATACCTGACCATTATTTAAGACGGAGATGACGAACAAAAACTAAACAAAACATAAAAACCTGCATTCACAGTAACAGTTTTGTGGATGTTGCATGAAAAACAAGCTGAATAACTCTTCAAGCACATAGTCCAGCTTGTTTTAGCCTTGACTTCTGATCATAAGCAAAAAAATGAGATTCTGGATACGAGTCTTGGAAATGAGTTTTCGGTTCACTCTTGGCTTGTGGAGCTCAGAATTATTGAAGAAGCTGATCTTAGAAGTGCTGCTCCTCCACACTGGCAGGTCAGATCACGTGGGTCAGGTGTATCTGATTACCTGCTAGACTCCTCACTATCGAGTTATTCCCGGCACGTACAGCTAGAAGAAAGCCGGGAGTAATCATACATCCAGCCTGGGCTGGATGTGCCTGAGGAACACCACAGCAGGAGCTAAAGAACACGAAGGAAAAACACAAACTGCAGCAAAAAGTTCTGGGAATTGGCTCGAACAAAACAAAATTAAAAATATAAATTTGTCTCTGCTCAAAATAATCTGACATACATAAGCATCCAGTGCAGCTTCTGTTTGTATGTCTCTCCACGCTGGTGACTCTTCCTCTTACAAAGTTTACAAATCTAGTGAGTAGACGTGTGAATTGTGTTCCCCAAACTTTTCATGTCTGTTTTTTGTTCTTCTTTATTACCAACAAAGATCCTTCACATGAAGTGTTTTTGTTTTGTATTTTTGAAGTTTTTTGGACGTTTTGCTTTTATTTCACGGTTCAGCCGTGGGAAACAGGAAAGAGGGGGAGAGAGCCACAGCTCGGACTCACGCCCGGTCGCTGAATTTCAGCCGTGAGGCTCAACCAGTGAGCTAACCACCTCTTCACAAAAGCTGCGAGTTAGTTTGAGGCAGAAGTTAATGTGTGATTTCAACAAGTTTGAGATGATAAAATCGGAAAGTGCAGGTGGTAAGAAACAGACTTCCAGGGATCTAAAAATAGCAGCCACCCTGCAAACCATCTGGAAGTGTTCAAAACATAACCACGATCGAGTTAAATCAGGTAAGGCTTTTGAATATTTATGGACTGATTCCCAAAAGCTGCTATCGGGCTGCTATGCTAAAAGATTTACATAAACATTTCTGGCTCGTTACTCTAAAGAATTTCCCAAATCTGCCATAAATCAAGTGTAACTCATACGTCATAAACATGGCAGGAGATTAAATGCAATATTCGACAGTGAGTTTCTCTGTATCCCATTATTGGACAGATGACAGGAGCATGCTAGTTGTTTGTTTGTTTGTTTCCTGTGAAACTGGTAATATAACCAAAAATAATAATGCATCGGTTGACTTGATGACTTGTGTAGGACTTTACAAAACCAAGAAACTAAACTAAGAAATAAAAAACTTCATGTCATGTCAGCTGCAGGTATATATGTCAAAATATAAAATAACTGCAGTATTTCGATCAGAACTTTACTCACAAATTGCACGAGTGAGTTAATCTTAGCACCGTGTTGATATTAAGCATTGGGTGGGTTCACTGAAGTAATATGGACTTAATCGTATGTAATGCAGCTCCTGCAAACTTCTGAACACCTGTGAACGGATAAAAAGAACAAATATAATAACCTCCTACGACGCCTGCTGTGTTCTTACATTTTCTAACTTTGTACACCACATTCATGTCATGTAAAACTGAAATGTTTGCAGCGGTCTGTAGGGTCAAACACCCTGTGTACACAATAACAACAGTTCAGTGCTGGTGAATGCTGGCCAGCTGAAGCTAACATGCCCTGTTGTAGAGCTCTGCCTACCCCCCCTCTGTCTTGGTAAGAGTTGAATCAGGTAATGATGACAGTGATATGGTGTCTGTCACTGTGATCGCTGATGTGCTGCTGGCTGTAGTGTTTTGATTTTACTGCCACACACATGCACACACACAGATCACAGTTGGCAATCAAATTTTACAGGTTTCGGCCTCGTATTTCTGTCACTCAGCTGTGAGTAAAATTAAAAGTTTATCTGATGTTATCTCAGTCAGTCTGGATTTTAAATCGTTTAGCGTGATAAACAAAGTTGGCAGGAAACACTTCCCACATTAGCAGGAAGCGCCACCTGTGTGAAGTGTGTGTGTGTGTGTGTGTTGGAAGGTCAGTTGGGAAATCAAGGCCTGACTTTTCCTGTGCACTTATTGAAAATTTACTACCTCCATTACAAGACTGTCACATATGCTGTAAAAGCCTGGCGGGAGAGATGCAGCTTCCTTCAATGTTTTAGGGTAAATTCGCTCTGAAAAATCCGTTCCTGCAGATTAAACACAAGTGCAAAAAATACGTCACAACATTGACATTAAAACGTCAGCTCAGCATGTTGTTGATCTTTGTAAAGCTAGAATCACTGGTCTGAAGTAACTTTGAGTTATTGTCAGTGATGAATAGCGGTTCCAGCCCTAAAAGTATTTTTACTCTCATTTGACCTTTTTGTACCTTTAATCAAATCCTCCAAAATAAAATACGTGATTAGCAGCAGTAAGAGAATTGACCTAACTGAGCTCGCAGCCCCTGAATCCTCCGCCTACTCTTCCTCCTCCTTTTGCTTGCCCTGTCTCCTCTCTTCTTCCTCCTCCACATTAGTTTTCTCCTTGGGAAGCTGTCTTAATGCCAGCCATCTGCATTTCTGAGCCTGCAGCTTACCATGTCAGCAAACAATGCTGTTCTTGTATGAGCAGCACCCAGAATGCTGCATTATCTCTTGCACCACAGTAACATTTAGCCCACGCATGCTCTCCAGCACTCTGGATGCTGTCAGTCATTGATCAGCAACACTATGTGCAAACGAAGAAAACTCCGAGTTTCTAACTTCACCGCTTCTCCTGTTACATCAGATTTTTTTACAGTGAGGGCTAGAATGTGTAACCCTGCGCTTCCTCTTCTTTAGTTAAACCACAATGAAACCCCAGAAAAGCCTCTGATCCACACTGTAAGCTTCTCACACCAACACGCTGGCTCAGGGCTTAAATTACACTTTGTGAGTCAGATTTTCGTGACTGTGTACTCGCCTAAGTCAAGAGCAAGGACTTCATTTATGCAACAGAGCTGTCTGCATTTGACTTGATGTGCACACAGGACTGTTGCACTAATTCAGACATTGTGTAATGAGGAAGTAGATCCAAACACTTTGGGGAGATTTCCAGGGATGAGAGCTAACATTGGAGGAGAATCTTTATCCCACGTTCGCTCCAGCACACTTTGTGCCTTAGCATCACGACACGATGGAAACTCTACCGCCTTGCCGCGCATTAGACTCCAGGTGCAATTTAATCCCTGCAGCCCAGCAGGAAACCCCAGATTTTCCAGAGAAATCCAGTTACATGCTTTAGACACAGCTTCTCATTTTACCCAGTTTCTCGGTGAACGTGGCGCCCTACGGCGGTGATTCCCAGTATTTCTTCATCTGGCCCGTAGCACACTGGATACAAGGACGTCCTTTCTTTAACAACACCTCTCAGTTTAAATGTGTATATTTGTTTTAAACTGGATCAACCATCCAAAACTATTAGCGTATGTATTAAACCATTTCGTCTACTGGTTTTAGCAACTGCACCACTTAACCACAGTCACAACCATTATATTTTGGAGAAATGTGGTTACTGTTAGCAGGGTTGAAACTCTCTCATGTCTGACACGTCAGCCCTGTGTTAACCTTCCTTCTCCCACTCACACAGCAAATAAAGGAAACTGAATTTCTTAAAGCCCACTTAAAGCTGTGTTTGCAGCTTCCACTGCTTGAGATTATGCAGAACCTGCTACTCAGTATAATCAATAGATGGCTCTCCAAAGCACACATTTCTGCACATGACACAGCAGTGTAATGATTCAGTCAGATATTTCTGGCAAATGAAAACCTCTCCAAGTGTGAGCTATCACACGCAGTCCCAGTTTTAGGTTCACAGTCCACAGACCTCCATCAGTGTGGCGTTAGTGTTGGTATCGATGATACTGATCTGATACTGGTACAAAACCTTAATGTTTTATTGTATCTCAAATTATAGCATCATAATGATTACAGGACATCAGATTACTTGTTCTTATCACTTAATAACGCAGAATTATCATATAGAAATAAAAAACCTGAAGTTGTGCTATTTGAACACCCTGCCTGCAGCACTAAAGGACTCCCTGAGACGTCTGTCTCGCCCTAGCACCACCCGTCCTTCTCCTCCTCCTCCCAATGATAGTTTCTTTCCACTGTGTTCCTGTTAATGATAAACTACAGATTTACCCCAAATGACTAAAATATCGATATTTTAATGTGAGAATCGATTCTAGAACATAAAAGACTGAATCGATATTTTAACATCGATCATTGGTATTTACCATGGATGGCTCACTGCTAATCGCTGGTGTTTAAATGAAATGCTCTTCATTGGCACAGAAGGTTAAATAAAAAAAGTTTTGCCAAAATAATTCATTTAACATGTGACATATTAGTAACCATGGCAACAAGACCTTACAATATACATTAATTGATGATTTACATTGTTTTATTTAAAACGTTAGCTAGCTATTTCATTTATGTGCCCATTATGTTCAGCAATTTATTAATTTAATAATTTAATCTCAGCCGTAGTTTTCATAATTTCCAGTTTTTTATTCAGTAATTTTAATAATGTATTAATTATTTTAATACAACATGTTGATCATCTCATGCGAAGCTGGTTGGAGGGAAATTCCTGACCAGAAATTGGCTTTAAGATGACTCAACATTTTAAAAGCATAAAACAGACACAAACTGTAAAACTCCACCAGGCTCATTGACCAGTTCACACTGGTCTACGGTGCACAGTAAAAGCCAACCCAGTCAAACACTGAATCAGTCCAGTGGTCCCTACACCCCACCCCTCTCCTTTGTCCCCTCTCACTCTGCTCCTCTGTACTCCCACAGTTCGCCGTGTGCCGCCCCGTTTCTCCATCCCCCCCACCAATCATGAGGTGATGCCCGGAGGCAGCGTCAACCTGACCTGCGTCGCAGTCGGCGCTCCCATGCCTTACGTCAAGTGGATAAGTGGTGAAGTGGAGCTGACCCGGGAGGATGAGATGCCCATTGGCCGCAATGTTCTGGAGCTCACCAACATCCGCCAATCTGCCAATTACACCTGTGTGGCCATATCCTCCCTGGGCATGATCGAGACTACAGCTCAGATCACAGTCAAGGGTAAGAAACACTCACCTTTGTGGGGGTGGGCTGGCGTGTGATATGATCCCGGTGAACAGTGGAGAAAAATTAATTGGTCCGATTGTGCAGTTCTGCCTGGCGTAATTTGCGCTGGCTTCATGAAGCTCCTGGTCATCATCCAACAGCCTCTTAGATGTTTTTGCAGCGCATACTTTAGGCCCTATTTAACTTGCTGATGTGATCACACGTGAAGGAGGTGCGCAAATGTCATCAGTCATCATTAAACCTGGAATACGTGCACCAGATTTCAGATCTTGTCGCATATGGTGCCTTTAAAGGACCAAAAAAGTCAGTTTTTCTGCTGCAGGGCTGGAGTGGAGCATGTTTTAAACCAAACACTGACCTTTTTCTTAGTATAACAAAGTTTACCTTCCTAAACCTAACCAGCAAGATAAAGGAGAAATAGGGGAGAAGAAAATACGATGCATGTTCACCTGGCTAACAACCAACTCCAAATGTAGACGCTGTCACTATTTAAGAGAGAATTGTTGTCTTCGTAGCACATCGCTGTGCCTTGGTAATGCAAATGCAGATCAATGAATTTGGCTTTGGACAATACTGAGCCTTTGATAAGGATGGCTTTGCCCAGCCCCACTGAGGCAGCAGCAGTGGGGTCAAATAAAGTATGCATAAAGCTCCTTACATGCACTCTCTGACACAACAAATAATATCAATATTTGAACATGTTTGGACAGCTTGGAAAGACGCTGCAGTGCAAAACCTGCATGTCATTTAGTGTTCATTAACAAAGCAAATCCCCAATCCTGTGTGTAATAGCCTCAGCAAAAAGCAGAATATATTAACATAACATAAAGTCAAGTGCCATTTTTCAATTACAGTGTCCATATAGTCGAGGTGGTACTCTAATAAAAAATGAAGATACATTTATTCTTGTTCGAGCAACAAAATCCTTCTTACGTCAGGATTTGTGTTGCTTTAGATTCTGGATGTATTGTGTTATTGATGATGTCTGACTGACAGGAGCAGCGGTGTGAGTGGACTAACACATAGAAAGCTTTCATACAGGACGATCAGCTGAAGAAAAAGCAACAGCAGCAGAAATGTGCTCCTAGTATCTTTGTTATATTGAGAAAACAGGAGCTCGTAGCTCTGCAGCTGTAATCTTTAGTTATCGCAGGTCAAATCAGGTCATTTTAGTTTTTGGTAGAACCAGTTTTAGTTTAGATATAGGACATTTTCTACAGTTTATAATAAACTTTATGATAGTAGACGTTGACATATTTTGTTACAGCAGGCTCATTGTTTTCTACACTGCTCAAGTAGGAATCTCACATTAAATGTCTTGCAAATCTTGTAATCCAATCAGAAGGGACACTTAGATATGTAGAAAGTCTATGTTAGTATGAAAGTCACTGCTTTATCATGTGGTTTGCTTTTGGACCTTTGTGTTTTGTATTTGCTTTTCCTTTTCTTCCACTAACTGATTCATTGTGGGTCTTTATCCCTCAGCAGTAAAACACTGTTTTTATCGTCACCACCCGGGTGGGCAGCTGGGAGCAGGCAGTGTGTGAACTTTCAACTTGATACTATAGGTGTGAAATATTGGACGAGTTTGAATCTGTGACCTTGATGTTGACTTCAAGTTTTATGAAAATCTTGTGAAGTCACCTGGGTGAAACTGATATGATAGGTGCATCTACTAAAAATCTCAGGTGAGTTCAAATTCCTGTAACCTTGATCTCAAGGTCAGAAGTCGGAGGTCAACTTTTCTGAAAATCTAGTTAATGCAAGAACTAAAACCTCTGATGAATCTTTGAATCTTGGTGACTTCAACCTCAAGGTCAGAACTTGGCTTTTCTAAAAATCATCTGAATGCGATCACTCAAGAACGAAGCAGCAATAATACAGTAATACCAGAGGAGGCTGAGGGGAGGTGTATCTACGAGGAGGCTGAGGGGTTTGTGTCCATCAGTATTTCTTTACTTTCATTTTGGCTACTTTTAGGCTAAATGAAAGTACTGTGTTGGGCACGCAGTGCAGTTCTCTGCTGCTGTATCTGATTCAAGGTCTGTGTTTTGCATACAAGTGGTTATTTGAGTTGCTGCTGTCCTTCTGTCAGCACGCACGCACGCACGCACGCACGCACGCACACACACACACACACACACACACACACACTTTTTCTATAAAAGTATTCAGTGATATCTTAGACTAACACAGTGGTTCCCAAACTTTTTTTGCTGGGCCCCCTTCGTTTTACAAGAAAAATGTTCACAAAAAATCACGAATGTGGGATCCTGTTTGTCCGTGATCTAAACAGCCCAGCGCTGCTCCCGACGCAGGGGAAACCAATCCTGCAGGGAGACTTACCTCGGCACCTGTGCAGGTGAAGCTTCACCATATTTTCTAGTCTTTGGCTCAGAATGAAGTTGGTTTGGAAACATATTCAGCTTCATCTCCTGCTCTGCGTTTGTGTGGGCGCCCCGTGCTAGCAGTGTCCAAGCGTTTTGTTTGTCCCCCCCCCCCTGCAATGGGGCCCCACACTTTGGGAAGGTCTGGACTAACAGCTGGGACATAAACTCATCTGCAGTGTTTGCTGAGATTATAAATGAGGTGAACAATGGGATCATTTTCTGATAGACACGTACAGTTTGGCTTGTTTTGGCAGAGGAGATGCACCCTGCTAATAAGATCAAACAGGTTTCAGTCCCTGCCGCATTAGCTGCACTTTTCAGATCCCGGTCCTATTTTATATACAGTTTGATGAACAAAAATATGAAGCAGCAGCTGGTTGTGTGTGGGAGAAGTTTGATTTCAGGCTATGTGCCAAAGAGCTCTTTAATATGCGCAACAGTTAGATAATAATGATTTTAGCATTTAAACTAAATCATTATTCTTTCCTAATCCTGCCTTTTTAAAAATGGGTTTTCTTTCCACTTCTAGCCAAATAGAAACTAATAAACAGAAAAAAATATTAAGCCAATGTTTCCACATCTTATATAAACCCCAGTGCCCTGGCTGAAAGTCCAGTGTAGGTACTGTGCCGTGAATCTGTCTTTACATAAATGGTCACACTCGTACCTCTGCTGCTCTGATAGGACTTTTCTTTAAAAATAATAAATTGGCTTTTGTTTGGATCACTTGTGTCAGTAAAATTTGCCACTTCCTCCGTAGCTGTGTTCCTGTAACAGTGGCTCCAGGGGCCTCAAGGCTCTCCTAGTCTGGTTTTCCTGTTGAAACCAGGTGAAAGCTGTGAATTTGCAGTGTTGGTGAAAATATACAAACAGTAGCATGAGAAAAGTGCACAGGAGGGATTGTTGTACACATCACAGTAGAAACTACTTTCTGCATTAAAACAATATTTGTTTTAAAAAGAAAAAATGAGAGCAGCAGCCCCACATGACACACTGAAGCCATACAGTAGAAACAGACGTTAGGAAAATGTCTCCAGATAGCAGTCAGAAATCATTTTCAAGCACTCGAGGTGACAGACAGATCTCATCAGCAGATCTCATTTTTAAAAAGCTGTGCTTTTACTTTTATTTGCTTTTCATAAACTGAAGCTCTTAGAGCTTGTTTTTCAGAGGAAACTGTATCAGATATTGTGGCAACAGATGATGGGAACTGCATGAGGAGCAACGGCTTCATCCTGTCCCAGCCTGCTGGGGTTCATGCGCTTGTAAAGAAGAAGAAGAGCTTGGCTGCATTGCATGAAAATGAGGCAGATGTCAGGACTGGAGCAGCAGAGCTAAAAGCCTGTGGTTGCACTGGTTTCATCCCAAAAGGCAACCCGTGAGCTTTTCTGCACCCCGCTGCTCTGCTTTGGACCAGCTCACAGATTCACAGGGTTGAGCTCAAAGTCCCAACTGCCACCATGTGTTTCTAATCCAGGCTGTTTTTATTTCTCTTTGTCAAACTTCATATTCAGTATAACACTTCATTTGATACAGAATGAGCTGACTGAGTGACAACAACAAAGCAAGAGAATAATTATAGTTAATAAAGTCTTTGATACGATAGCTTCATTATTTCTTGCCTCTGATCTTTTACCATTTTCTATTTGTTAGATGGTTGAGTAGATTTATTGAATTGAGTTGGCCGTCACTACTTTGGAAGATGCTTTGTTTCGTGCAAATCTGTAACAAAATGAAGATAATAACTTAAGAAGTATTTTAGGACTAGAAAATATTGTAATTCAAGTGGTCTTAGAAGCACAAACTCTGGCCTGTGTCTGCAGGTCATGTCAGTCATATAGTATATTTTATAAAGTGTGGAAAGTACAATGTTTTAGGAAAAGAGCAAGATTACCACAAGGTTCAAATCCTGAGTGAAGCCACACTTTAGCATTGACTCCTCTGCAGGGAGGTGATTAAAACAAAAAAAGCCGCAGGAGAAGAAGCAGAACTGAGGAGCAGCTAAAGTTTCAGGCCAAATACAATTTACTGTGTCTGTGGATGAACCGCCTGCCTGCATTTTGCTGTTACGATCTCCACAGACAGCTGAACTCTGCAATCAGCAGACCCACTGCAGTCGGCACATCTCACCTGACACAAGCGCTATGTATGAATGCAGCTAATAAACATGCCCGTCCACATGTTGTAACAGTCATTATGGTTTTACGCACACATATAAGTTTAATCTACAAAGCAGTGATGGGATTTCTTTCCTCCCTTCTATGAGAAAATGCAACTTATCTTATATCCTGTTAAAATCCAGGCTCTGCTGTGTGGCTGCATTAAGTAGATGCACTTCTGATGATCTGCAGCTCAGGTCTGGATGACTATAGATGGATTTACATAAGAGGACATGCACCCATCTGCTTGGCAACATAATACTGGCCCGGTGCAGATCAGGAAAGGACAGAAGCAAGCTGAATAATAATGAAGTGTTAGATTGGCAATGTTGAACAGCTCTGTGTACCCGGCATCAGCGGGTGACTTTCCTGACGGAGAGGAAGAATAATGTAGATGGAGAAAGTAGAGAAACGTGTTTTTCTGACTCGGTCTGTCTCTGCTTTCTGACAGCTCTTCCCAAGATGCCCACTTCCCTCACTGTGACAGAAACCACGGCTACCAGCGTCACCCTGACTTGGGACTCCGGCAACCCAGAACCTGTGTCCTACTATGTTATTCAGTATCGTGCCAAATTGTCTGAGAACGGTTTCCAGGAAGTAGATGGTGTCGCCACAACCCGCTACAGCATTGGTGGCCTCAGCCCCTTCTCTGAATACGAGTTTCGTGTCATGGCTGTGAACAACGTTGGCCGGGGTCCTCCCAGCAGCATCGTGGACACCCGTACAAGTGAGCAAGCACCCTCATCACCACCTCTTCATGTCCAGGCACGCATGCTGAGCTCCAGCACCATGCTGGTCCAGTGGGAGCCTCCCGAAGAGCCCAATGGCCAAATCCGGGGCTATCGGGTCTACTACAGCTCAGATCACGATGCCCCGCTCAGCGCCTGGCAGAAGCACAACACAGATGACAGCCATTTCACCACCATCTCAGGCCTGGCAACAGATATCACCTACAGCCTGAGGGTGCTGGGCTTCACCTCAGTGGGAGATGGGCCTCCGTCTGACACTCTACAGATCAAAACCAGGCAGGGAGGTGAGAACATGCTCACTACATCACTGCAGAGCAATGTATCATAAGCAGCGTGCGCCTGGCTCAGATTATTGGTGAGGTGAAAGTTATTCAGATCATTTACTGTGTGCACGTGTTAGCAAACGCTGCCTGCTGTTGCATAAGCAAGTTACAACTCGAGCATTTACGTCCTCTTAAACACTTCTTCACATTAATATTCAGCTCTTGTCTTAAACAACATTTGTGTTCCATAATGTGCTGTTTGGTAAAATTCTATTTCAGGTCTCGTTACAGTTTTGATGGCTGTGCCAGTTCATGAAGCATCTCGTGATTGAGATGCATATAGAAAAAAGAATCACACCCATTTTCACTCATCAGGCTTTTTTATTTTGAAAATCAGGTTGGGATATTCTCCAAAGTTCTCCTTCCTCACATGTAGCACACAGCAGGAAATGCTCCGCTTCAGCTCCATTGGTGGTGCTTGGAATATTTCACCCTGGACAGAGGGAGCCAGAGGCAGTGCACTCGCCACCCACTCGCTCATTAGCAGTGAATGGACTGAGCTACCGTATTGGCTGCGCCGCTCCCACGTCGGCACAGTCCGGCATCTCAGTGACGTTGTAGTAGAGAGCTAGAAGATTAAAGACCAGCTGAGTTAGGCTGCACGTGTCTGTGCAGAGACTCGTGCTTTATATTGCTAACTGTCAGTTTTTAATGTTTGGTGTGAGGCAAAGTTTTGTTCTGAAAACAGTTGGACTGAAACGCTGCTGTCACTTTGGACTCCAGCATCACAGGGTGATACTAGTTATGAATGAATGAAAGATACAGTAGTGCACTCTTTTTTTTTTTAAAGGTTTTGTTATTGAGGTAATCTTGGTTCTATTGAAAAATCTCTTGTGATTTTTAGGATTAAAAAAATAACGAAATCACATTTGCATTATATTTATTTTTATAAGAAGAGATGTCAGCGTCAGGTTGCTGTCAGGCAGCCCAGACGTTTGTACAAGCCCGCACTAAGAGCAGGGTAAAGCCAGCCTGAGCTTGTGGTAAATGTGGGCAAAAACCTCACTGTTACCAGCACAACTGCGCAGAATTCATTTCTGGCTCGCATCATTTTCTTTGCTAAGGCTACACCTGCCTTATGTTCAAGGACAGGCTGGTGCTTTAGTCACAGACAGCATCTTTTACAGTGAGCTACGCCTGACAGGACGAAACATGGCGCCATACCCGGGCTGCAAATGAAATGAGTTCAGGACTCTCACAGGCTGACACAAGATATTTCAACTTAAATACTTTTTTCATTGTCTAGAATTTTAACTTCTTTGAGTTGAACTCTACTGTTACAGGGCTTGGAACATATTAAACCTCTTTGCATACATATAGCTCTTGCTTCCAAGAATTTACTGGTTCATGGCAGGTGTTGGTTTTCTATACTTTGTTGGCATAATTTCACCCGGAAATGTAGCGATGACTCTTTGTACATGTATGAAAGCAGTGCAGGAAGAGCCTGAGTTGTTGGCACATCTATTCATGATGTGAATAGATGTGCCAACAGGATTTTACCTACCTGCCTGTTCGAAACAACAAATGTGGATTTTCCTGGCAGGGGCAGGTCCTCGCCCAGCTTTGCTTTACTCCTCTACTTTCTTACACTTTGTGTTTCCATCTTAACACATCTCTTTGTTTCCTCCTGCAGTTCCAGCTCAGCCGTCTGACTTTGACGGTGAGGCTGAGCTAGACTCACGCATCATGCTGTCATGGCTTTGGCCTGTCCAGGAACCCATCATTAGCTTTGAACTGGTGTACTGGGAAGCCAACAATCCCACAGACAAGGTAAATACCCCCTTAGAAATCTTTTCTTTCCACTGAGATGTTGCTTGTAAAATCTTTATTGGCTAGGAGCTATGCTGTGCTTCAGGCTGTGTATTTGCATTAATGTCTTTTTAGTAAGTTCAAAGTGTCTGCACTTTATTCAGGTTTGATAAATGTCATCACATCACGAACACTTCTTGCTGTGATTTATCCACGAGGAGATCTGGGTGATTTTATGCCACAGTCTCCATTAGAGCTGCGTGATTCACAAGGTCCCGAATCGATTTGATCCCCAATTCGATTCGATTTGATTTGAATCTGGGAAATTTTGCATCAGACAGTCAGAATTATTATAATTCAGATCATGCATCAGTACATTTCCATATTTTTATATCTATAAAAGGAAATCTGACACTTGTGAGACTTTATCAAAGCTGTGAGCGTCACAGCCGACGCCTCTGTGTCAAAGTAACTGAGGATAAAACATGAAGGTGATTTTCCTGGTCTGGGATTTATAAAAATATTCTGCAGCAGATCAAAAACAGAAAAAAACCATCAACACATGAACATTACCTGATGCTGCTGAAGTGAAGCAGAGCAAAGTTACAGAGGTTTGATTACAGACACAGCGTTTTGCAATTTTGCATAATTTTAAAAAGTTTAAATTTGTTCAGTGTTGAACGGCAGAAATGAGGCTTTGTTTTCAGAAGTAAGTAAAAGGAAAAAACAGCGGCCGACAGGCTGTAAGAACGGTAGACTTGTGCGTAACAAGCAAGCGAATAATGAAGAAAACAAACTTTTAAGAAACTGTTCAGTACAGAGAGAGAGAGCTGTGCATGAAGTGAGATTTTATCCTGGTGGAAGCAAAACATCAAAGAGTGAATCCATGACGATGTTTATGTGAAGCGTAGTTTGGATCTTCTTTGGCTGCTGGTTCGGTCAATGTTGTTTGGAGAGAGATAAAACCTCCAGCTTCAGAATCAGCGCAAAAAGGGCGTGAACACAAAGCGCCGCCGAAACATCAGAATCAGCGAGCCGTCGGCTTTCAGCCCCGACCGTGTCCGTGCCGTCGGTGAGAAAGTCACATCTCACTGATCCTGATGCGTCGGCGGGTCCGAGCTTTGTGTTTACGTCTCTGTGCAGACTCCGTGTTCCTGCTCTCTTTTTTAGCTGTTTGGTGGTTGTTGAAATTTTGTGAGGTTTAACCTGAGATTCTGACGTTTAGGCCAAAATAAATTTATATAAAAAAATCGATTCAGGATTTCAATGAATCGATATCACGTTATCCAAGCCAGAATCGATTTTAATCGATAAATCGATAATCAAAACCCAGCCCTAGTCTCCATATTTTTGAAGCTACTGGAGTTGGAGGGGTTTTGCTGTAATTTGGATGTATTACAAAAACACAGCTTGGATGAGCTGATGGCTGTTGTGCATCAAGAACTACACTGTCTGTGGTGTGATGCACCTCCTTCACTACAAAAACAAGAAAAAAGTCCCTCCTATGATTCCCCTAATATGATGTCATTGACAGGTTTTTCAGTAGTTGTGGGTGTTTCCCACAGACACAGGCTTAAAACACACAGGTTCATATTACGAGCCCTGAACAACACCAGCGTTTATCTCAGGAAGAAAAATATGCCAACCACCAAACTCCAAGAACAGCTGCCTGTTGCCCAAAATCTCTGCATTAAGTAACTGAGAAAGATTTAAGGCACACGAGAAACAGTCATGGCAGTAATAAAAAGTTACAATCATTTGGTCACATATTGCATCGAATCATAAACCTTATTGTTCGTGCAATATTGTTTTTCTAAAGTGTACGTGTGAAGAGAGAGAAGCTGAGACAAACTGCAGCGTATTCAGGGCTGAAACAGTGAGAGCAGAGCTGTGGGTGGAGAGGTGACAGCTTTGCTTGGCCACTGTACAAGGCAAGCATGCTGAAAAGAGCTCCACTTCTCTTTACTGCACCGGCTCGTCAATGTTACAAGGAGCTTGGCAGGTAGGCTGCTCGGCCTCCTCGAGAAGCTCCAGGCTTTGTCTGCTGACTCCATTATGTTGAGACCAATCAGGCCCTGGCTTCATTTTTGCCCTCGTGACCTGGTGCTCTTTCGTCTCTTCACAGCGCCGCGTCACTTTCGATGCAGCAGGCTCCTATGCAGTCGATGGTCTGAAGCCAGACACGCTGTACGTCTTCTCCCTGGCAGCCCGATCTGAGATGGGCTTAGGCGTCTTCACTCAGCCTATTGAATGCAGGACAGCTCAGTCCAGTAAGTATAACAGCACTCAGTCACGTTCACAGGTGTGGCTCCAGTTATGTAGTCCAGGTGAGAATGACTAAATGAGTCATCTGTGACTTAAAACTGACTAAATACACCAAAAACATGTGGAGGTAAGTGGAGCTTAATTCAGTGCAGTCCAACTAAGAGATCCAGCTCCCTGGGAGCCCGGCCGGCTTTCTTCTTTCTCTTATTCTGTTTACTGAGTGTGTCTGTGTCTGATTTGAACACCTGTAATATACCTGAGCTAAACCGACTGCATAAACAATGAATAACCGTGTGTCAGTTTAGAGCAATCCTCCTACTCAACGTGTGAAAGCCCCACGGTGTGTTTCATTCAGGCCTCTGTCAGCAGGAAACCGTCTCTGTCACACTTACTGTTTTTAGAAAGAAAGATTGAAAAGTTGCTTTTTATTCCCACAGCATGTTGGAGCTTAACTTTGCTTCACATACGCGATTTATTCGTTGTGTTTCTGTGATTTAAAACATTAAGACTGTGTTTTTTGCTCAACTATGCATTTACAGCATAAAAATGATAAATACTCATTTATATGAGAAGCTGGCGTTTTAGTGCCGTCTGGTGTTATTGTTCTCTAAAGAGATCAGCTTTTACCCAGATCTCCATGCCGATGGTTCCCACCTGAGTCGGGGAGCAGAACCTCCTGTTCTGAAGCCACCGCTGAACTATTCAAACACAATAGGACCAGCAGCAGACGGCAGCGTAGCTCACAGAACTGTGTAATTGCAAATGTCATTTTTCAAGCTGGCAAAATGTAATCAAAGCTGTAGCATTAATTATATGTTGAATTTTTCCACCTGCCAGTCACGCTTCATTTTCCCGAACATTCAACTCAATTATAAAATTCAAAGGCAACAACCAAAGAAAATGTCGCCTCTTTGTGACACAATCCACACACGACATCGTTCGTAGGGGCGTGCTTGGTATTTATAGATGTACATTCTGCTTTCTGCAGCGTAACAATCAGCGGGCGTTGCACATTTTGACAAATAGTCCAATAAGTCACTGAGTCGATACATGCAGCACATTATGATGTAAGGCCAAGCAAACACAAACAGACATTTGCAGAGACAGCTTTCATCACAACTGTCATCTTCCTTTCAAATGATTGTTTGTCATGTGAAATGTGGCCGAGCATGTGGCGATGTGCAGGACTTCGATCGCTGCTCCGTCACTAACACCATCGAACACCGTTAATTCACAACTACGATGTGTTATCTTAGCGTCAGAGCTCTGGCGTGCCGGCCGATGAGGAGCTGAAGCTGCAGTATTTATGACAGTTTCCCGAAGGAGTGCAAGCCCTCGCTCAGCTACTTGTTTTACCTGTCAGGACTGAAATCTTTCAGCTGTCACACTGCAAACAAATGTGTTGTAAACTATTCTCTTTGATTAGCAGTCTCTCTCATCGCTGCTCTGACTGCCAAACATAACGCGTCAGAGAACTTGCAAACAAGTCTGAGGACCCTGACCACTGCTGCCACCTCCCTGCAGCTTCTCATCCAGCTGCCACTCTCACTTCTGTTTACTTACAGCATATCAGGCACTTGTCAGATTTTATACATATTGTATTGAAACTGCAAGGTTACTACAGGAAAGAAAACACCATCTAATAACTGTCCTGTGCTTTTCCCAGCAGAGTCTCACGGCAGTCTGGGAAACAATCATTTATTCGTTTAGATGAATTTATGTTTCCACACGCAGATTGTTTGCAGACTTTTGTTTAAATGTACCATTTTTTTCTACAATAATTAACCTACCAAGCATCATGCATGTATTGAACTTCAGAAAAGTGTTTTCACCGGTGAGTTTGTTGAACTTTAAATGTGATATAATGTAAATGTAATTCAAATACAAAACAGGAATCTAAAGCTGAAATTCAAGCAACACCTCCTTCTACTCTGTTTGCTTTCAGTGTGACTGATCTGGTGGAGCCGCAGTTAGCTGTTAATAATTCTTCTTTATTCATTTTACCTCTTCTGTCATGCTCCTTTGGAAATAGCTTAATGTATGACAGGCAGGGAGGGTGGAGGGAAAAAGGGATGTTAATCATTACAAAAGTGAGAATGGATACATATGACTGGTTATACTTAAAACACAGCAGGATGAGACAATGAGACCCTGACACAGGAAGCCCTGAGAGGAGGGCAAGAAGGTAAAGCTGGTGAAAATGAACATAAAAGGGACATAAAAGGAGATTGTGTCAGGATCTGAATGACTCCAGGACGTTTTCATTACAGGTTAAATGGATTACATAGGTGTGCGTATGAATGTCATTGTTCCTGGCTTTATAGTGAAAGTCCATCTTTTACCACTTGCAGAGACTAAAACAGACGCAGTCTTAAATATTTTTACCCTGGCTTGAGATCACTTTTCAGTTTTAGATGTTCAAAAAAGAAAAGATTAAATCGATGCGATGTAATCTTTCAGACCTCACAATAGCGTCTGTTTTTTTGTTTTCTTTTTTCTTACGGCTCTCTTTTTCTGCCCAAATCTTGATTCCGTTTCTCTCAAATCCTCCCACCTCTGCTTGAAGTTTGACTATTTTCCATATTCGTGTTTCTGTTTGGGACTTTAATCTCCCACACATGGATCTCTGCCTTTTGATTCATTGCACCCCTGCAGTGATACATCCAAAACTTCTCGTATGCATGAAGTTTCCTTTCAACCAGTGGCGAGCACCTTTCCTGCAGCAGGAGAACGAAGAGGCTTCCAGCGCTGTTCAAACAGGAACTGAGTGCATCCGCTCGGCTGGGGCCGCCACAGCACAGGCGAGCGTGATAACTGCCACCCGTGTTATCTCTTTCACCTGCTCCACATTCATCTCAGTCGCTGCTTTTGTTGTTGAGTGTTGTTGTATTCTGCTCTTGTGGGTCATTGTGCATACATGCATTCATCTGTAGTGTGCCTGTTTTATCTTTCAGTTGGTGAAACTTCACACTGTGTGTGTGTGCGTGTGTGTGTGTGTTGCAGTATGACATTTTTCTGCCCTCTGGACTGTGAAGGTTATTTGTACTTGTTATTTTGAGGACATCACATCGATTATTCACAGAAACATTTCCTGATAAATAACTTTTCATCTTAAAATCATCTTCATTTACATGTGATTGGTTATCTCTATGGTTTGTGGAAAATGCAGTGCAAGTATTACCCAAACTGCTTTATTTTTGTCTGAGTAACATTTATATTTAGTCATCTTGTTAAAGATGAATTCAGGACTGTTACTGTCATGTTTCAAAATATTTAGTGATTGTTTTGTTTCTGATCCAGGAAGGGGGGCAATTTTGCAACTAATGCAAGAAGTGATATAATTAAACATGTAAGACAAAACTGAGTTTTCTCAGCTTTTGTTACCAAGCTTAAATAGGAAGCTGTACCAAGGTACGACCCAGTGTTGTCTACACATACAGGCAAAAGTACAACTTAGATAAGAGATAAGATAAGATAAAACTTTATTAATCCCTCGGGTGGGTTCCTCTGGGAAATTCGGTTTCCAAAAGCACAGCACCGACAGAAGTTACAGAGTTACAGAGTTATATATATATACACACACATATATAAATACAGAGACCTATATAAATAAAATATACGAAGGGGATAAATAGGAATAAAAATAAAAATACAAGTGAATTGCACATTTCAAGTATTGAGGTCTATTGCACTATTTACAAAAAGTATTGCACAAAAGGTGTTGCACAGTGAGGTGAAGAGGCACTGCAGCTTTGCAAAGAACCAAGTTTAAAATGTATCTTTATTGTATCTTTATTTGAAAATAGAAAAAAATCACATAGTTTGACAGGCATGAAATAGTATTTTTGCACCAATAAGGTGATTCCCAAGAGCTATTAGCCCAAAGCTTATCCTTATCTCAGCGTGGCGTATCCTTCGAAACTTGAACTTGTGGCTGATCTCGTGGAGTGATGAATCCAAATTTGAAATAAATTTTATCAACATTTACAACGAAGATCAGGAGAGAAATATGACGAGGAGTGTTTACAGCCAACTGTAAAGCAGGGAGGAGGCTCTGTCATAAGAGATGAGATAAAATGAGACTTCATTGATCACATTTGTACGTTACCTCCACTCAGGCACAGAAAGCAGAAGAAAAATACCAAAAATTGCCCATTTTCCTGACAAAATCTAAAGAAATGACACGTGGCTCAAGATTTTTCTGTCAGAGTGGAACTACTGCAGGTAACATCTGAGTGTAATTCACATGCTGACATGCCCCTCGAGTGCTTAGGGGTAGTGCTAGATCACAGATAACACACTCAAACTTTCACTCACCAAACTGGGACACAGAATTCTTGGACAGTCTGCACTGTTAAAAACAAAGTTATAACATTTGTCCGATTTCTGCTTTAAAATGCTGGAAAGAGGCACCGACACTACAAACATGCTTGAGGGGTCCAGGTGACGCATAGCAGACAGCAAGCAGAGCCTGTGGCAGCACACCTATCAACCAAAGCTTTCTGAACAGGCGAGTCCCAAACACGTAGTTTTTGGAGGGGCGGGGCCTTCTTTGCACTTTGTGGTTTGATTTGTCAGCCATACTGGCTTCATGGTTTCGTTATTCCCCTCCAGACAAATGTAATTTAAAATAATCACATATTTCTGTGTGTTTACAATGATGTACACTGAACATACAGCAGGAGACACTGTTTCCACAAACCATAATGACAAAAACATTGATAGGATAATGTGGCATTAATCTGCCAGTTTAATAATTACTCTGTAACACAGTCCAGAGAGACAGTTGCTTCATCATCCATCATCCACCCTACCTGACCATTACCCTCCCTCCTCCCCTTCCTTCAGCCCCATCAGCCCCACCCCAGGAAGTACATTTGCTCAGCCTCAGTTCCACCAGCGTCGAGGTGAGGTGGGTGGCCCCGCCCACAGACAGCCAGCACGGTGAGATTGTTGGCTACTCCCTGACCTACAAAGCACTCACGGGAGAGGACCAGAAACGCCACCAGGTGTCAGGGATTGGTCCTGATATCACCAGCTACATTTTGGAGGACCTGGAGAAGTGGACGGAGTATTTGGTGTGGGTGAGGGCTCACACAGATGTTGGGCCAGGTCCAGAGAGCTCTGCAGCTAAAGTCAGAACCAAGGAAGATGGTATGTTGATGGTTTCATGGGAAACATTCAAACTAACTGTCCAATTCTTTTGTATTCATTTCCTGCTGCTGCAGTTTAGTCTTACAAACACTCACCAAAGTGTGCATAAGCGCAGTGTATAAGCATGGCTCAAATACAGAATACAGCACCCGGTCTTCAGACGTTTGGAGGGTTTGGAGTAAACTGGTTAATTTGTAAATGAATAAAAATCAGTCTGCAAAACATCAGATTGATGGACTGGATTAAGAGTCCGGTGTAGGATTTGTAATCTTGTTGATTCCACTAATACGCACGGCTACCCTGCACAGTGCCAACAGTTGGTGCCAAGTCATGAAGCTGTGCAGTCTGTGGTGGTGCATCATGTAGTCTTCATATACGGCACTTAAGCTCTGGTTTTGACATAAATCCAAAAGTAGTTTTATGGTTCTTTAGACATCACCTCAGGAACAGGAGATCAAACATTTCAGCCAACTTAGTCCAAGCCTATTTCAACATGGAGTTTCCACTGTCTCAGGTTTCAGTGTGTAATGTTGGATTAGTTATATGTTCACTCAAGAAAAAAAACAATCTTTAAGCCTGAGTCCCTGTTTGCTAAAAAAGTTGTCCAACCTGTAGGCACAGATTGGAAACCCCATGAAAAACCTGCGTGTAGAACACAGTTTCTACAGCGACAGGACAGATATACACACAGCTCTTTATTGAACCTGGAGTAACTCAGTGTTTAATCTGTTAGGTCAAAGACTTTTGATTTACACCTGAAAACAAACCTTGTGCTCTTTGTGGGAGAATTGTAAAAATAAATTTAGCTTCCTTATCTGTACTGCTAGTGCAAGTAAGCTCTAATAAATGCAGCAGACAAGAAGTGCAACAGAAATCGCAACCGTGCAGTCGTGTTTATATCAGGTGGTTTCTGCAGCAAATGTCAACAGTCTTTGTAAAACACCATCACTTGTGTTTTTATAACAGATATGGCGGTGACCCTTTTTTTTTTCAGTACAATTTCTTACATCATGAATAAAACGCACGATTATTTTCAGGTTTTTGGGAGAATGCCGAGCTCAGTCAGCAGTCTGTACAGAGCAGTATACAGACCTGCAGTAGGTACATACATGCACAGAAAATAAAGCTAAGGTACAGAGGAGTGGGCCTTTTTGCTTATGGTCTGCAGATGAGATGATACCAGACCCAGAAAAGTTTTAGGAATTAAAATATCACAGTAGTTATGTCTGCATGACACAGTATGTCATACCTGAGTATTCAGCACGCATTCTGAGCAAGGGGGGTCAAGGTTAGTCATGACTCTCACTGCACCATGATAGACGTAATCATCAAGACAGAAGCTTTTCCTTATTTCACTACATTTTGTGAGACTTTAGCTGCCACTAAGCTCCTGCCTGTCATGCTCTGCCAGGCTGCGTGTCCCTTTTCCCAGCGTGATGACATGGTGTGCTGCACTGCTAGGCCAAGGTGTCTGGAGAGTTGCCTGAGTGGCAACATAGCATGCTCTTTCCCTGTTGTTAGTCACATGGCAGGACTGAAGCACAAGCTAAATAGACACTATGATTCAGTCCGGAGGGATACTCTGCTATTCAGCAGCATCCGTTTGCTATTACCTTCACTGCTGAAGATGAGTCCAAATGCAGCACAGCCCAGTGCTCACATCTCTAAGACACACGGCATTACAACAAATCCTTACAAGAGGATTCTCTTCTTTTTTGTGCAGGCACAATTGGCCGTATCATGACCAATGAGAGCAAAGAGTAATGGACTCTTTTCTGGAACCACTCAAGGAAATCAAAGCATCAAAGTTTAAGTCCTGTGCAATATCACCGAGGCTCAGCAAGTATAGCAGCACGGTGGCCTCTCCTCTGTTAACGCTTGCAGTTCTGAGCCAGCTCAGGTCTTGTACTGCCTAAGAATGACCTCCAGCTCTGCCTTTACCACTATTAGATTTCGTTTATATATATATATATATATATATATATATATATATACACATACTAGGGGTGCAACGATACACAAAATCCACGGTTCGGTTCGATACTTTGGTGTCACGGTTTGATATTTTTTCGATACAAAAAAAATGTTCATGCTGTTTTAATTTGTCATTTATTACAATTATAAATATATATTTTAACACAAAAGTACAGTTTTTAAATTTAATGTTGCTGAAACAACAAAGGGATAAAAAAATTAATCTGATCGACAAATCGCTCATCTTTGGAAAAGAGAGTTTATTACAGAGAAATGGCTCTTTCCAAAATAAAAGCTCTACTATACGCTTCTTCTGGGCTATATTCTCAGCAGCATATTAAACATATCAGGTCCCCATAAGGAGAATCCTGTGCTAACGGCTGTCTAAATGACTCGGCTAAAGTTTGTAGCATGCGTGCTTGTTGTTTTTGTCTTTGCACTAGGATGATGTCGGAGTAAATGTGCAGTCATATTCGTTGTGTTCCCACTAGTGCTGTCAGCCTTAATCTGAAATGACGTTGACGCCACAACACGGCAAATCTCCGCTAACGAGCTATTGTTCGATACATATGCGTACCGAACCCAAAGCTCTGTATCGAACGGTTCAATATCAATACGAGTGTCGTTGCACCCCTAATACATACATATATATATGTATATGTGTATATGTATGTATGTATGAAAATAAAATTTATGCCACTGAAATATTTAGAGCGTTCCTAAAAGGACATAAAAGCTCTGCAGTTAATCGGTTTTACTCAAACCTGACGATGATTCTAAAACTAACCCCTCTTCTTTCAAAGCTGCCCAACAGTTTTCAGTTACCTGATTTAACAGAATATTTTAGTACTTGCCAAAAGCCAACAGTGACCTTATGACCAGTGTTTTTGTTTGTTTGTTTTCCTGGATGGCATTTCTTTATGGGTGAAACCTCAAAGAGACAAATCTAAATAGTGTTAGAAGCACAGTTTCCTTCCTCACACCACTAACCCTCTCCATCTGCTGCCCTTCTCTCTCTCCTGGCGTCTCTCATCACTCTTTATTTCTGAACACCCACTGAATTTGAATCTCACACTCTTTTCATCTCTTTCCATCTCTCTGCACCCCATTTGACTTTGAGCTCTCATTGCATTTCTCCAGCATCTGTCCATTCTCCACACAGTGTACGCTTTCTCCCACGAATCCTCCTTCCAGCTCTTATCCGTGTCAGCCCGAGTAACAAAAAACATTCTCGTTTAGCTCCCTGACATAGTCGCAGCGTACGCTGAACTTTCCTGGCTTACTGTAATTTCCTTTAATAATCTGCAATAAAGGAAACACTCAAATTTAAAGAGAATAACAATTTTTCTTCTTAGATATTATAATTATTCTGATATGAGCACAGAGGAGCCGTAGCAGAGTTTTGTCAGACAGGCATTGGATCTCTTTTACAGATTTCATTAGGCTGTGATTGGGACTTTGCTCACTGGGACACGTCAAAGTTATACTCGGCTTCCCTGATGCCCCGAGACAAAGGACCTGTTCTGTGAGCTTATTCTCCTGCTTGTGTTGGTTTTAATAGGACACAAATCAGAAATAAATGTAGCCAGCCATTGCTCAGTCTAAAGGCAAAGACTGCAGTTGTGTCGACCCATGGTGTCATTAATGTGACGCAGTTATAGTAAAAGTGTGATAGGACTCCAACAAAACCCACCGTACATCAGAACTGCTCAAAACAGACCTTTGGATTCAGAGATTGTGTATAAATGTTGCATGAATTTAAGAGTCTGTATTCATTTATTGATGGAAGTTTATTTTGGGATCTCTCCTAAACAGAAATCTATTTTGTTTTTGAGTAATCTTAATTTTTTTTAAAAAGTGTTTATTTTGTTTTGTTTTTTAATCACAGTCCTGTTGATTTGCTTTGGTTGAAGGCCCAAAGCTCTTTGGTTTGTACGAAGCTTAGGGAACACAGAACAAATCATCCAGTGAAAGCAAAGGCAAAGCTAGACAGTAACCACAGACACCTGCATGTGGTCTGTCCCTCTGCTCTGCCTCTAATGTGTCCGATAGTTTAAGAGCACGACTGATACCTGGTGCACATTTCTGGTGCCAACAGGATCTCACAGCTGCGACTGATGCCTTGGGATGAAAATGTGCTGATTTGACATTTTAAAGCAAACTAACAGCCATTATCATTTTCCCCTTTCTCCTGCAGGAAATGCAACATAACTGTCCCAGCTTTTGCTTTCATGTCCACTGTTCTCTGCTGGTCCTGAAAAGCATTTCTGTTCTGCTCTGCACTGCTTAAACTCTGCTTAGTTTATCTTTAGGTACTTTAGAGGTTGTTGGTCTTTCGTGTAGCTGTTTCCCATCACTTCACCTATTTTATTACAGTGGGACACTGTAATACTGCAGAGAACTTTAAAGATAAGTCAGGATATCACAGCCTTGATTAGCCAGTGTGGAGCACTTCAAATTAAATTTCATGTTGAGGTGAGAGGGCAACGTTTCAAGGAGTCGATCTGGCTGCTTGTTTTTCCTCCATGCTGAGAAATTCACTATGCACAACAAATCAAATGTTTTGTTCTATGATTGCTACTTGCTCACCTTGTTATACTCCATGATTATCCATCAAAAACTCCATGAGACAAAACAGCATTTATGTGAACGAGAACTTTAAAAGTTTTGATGATTATTTTTAAAATTGCAGAAATAAGAACAGTTTGTATGTTTGTGACCCAACTAAACAAAAGTAAACTTTCCAACAATATCTGTTTGAAGAATAAAGTTTTAATTCAGTGTTCAGCTCTTGTGCTGAGAGAAGATTACTTTGTCACATACGGGATCTTTCATGTGCTCAAAGAGAAAGCAGTGACGCTGGTTCTCCTTCTTAACAACGTTTAATATTTACACGCTCAGCTAGCTTCTAAAGATGTCAGTAAATGCTAATAAATCCAAACTGCATACAGAGGTCGTTCAGGTTGTGGATTTGTTTAATCTGATGTGTGCAGAAGGAAGTGAGCACACAGAGTGGACCCAGTGAGAGCGATACAGAGGAGACAATTAGTGGCTGCAGTAGCTTTGACAGCCGCTGCAGAGAACCCCCAGCAGCCACAGACACAAGATCCGGCTTCACGCTGTCAGTCAGGATGGTCCTACAAGTTTAAAACCAGCATGAAGTGTGTGAGTCTCACAGTCTGCAGTAAGCATCTACATGTTATAGCGGGAATTAAAGATAAGTAAACCCGTGTCCACACTCACGGCACATTTAGCTTTAGTGAAATCATAAAAACTCCAGCAGACAAAGAGGCCTTTGTAAAGTGTAAGCCAGGCAAGCAGGAGGACGTATACAGACAGGACGTGGAGCGATAAAATCAATCTGAAGAACGGCATGTCCTGATTTATTGTCGGAAAATCTTCTCCAGGCCACCGAAACCCAACGTTCATCCTCTCCAGGTTGGTTTTTCACTTCTGTTGGCTTGTTGACGTTGATTCGACACTAACGGCTTTTTGCCTTCTTACAACCACTTTTTTCATTAGCCACTCTTTTTCTGCCAAAAAGCAGATGCAAGAAAACTTGGTAAATGGACTGGTTCTTATAGAGCGCTTTTCTACTCTTCTGAGCACTCAAAGCGCTTTACACAACTTGTGCATTCACCCATTCACACAAGCACATTGTTCTAGGTGCTTTTCTAAGTAACATTCACACACATTCACACTCCGATGGATGCATCGGAGAGCAATTTGGGGTTAATACCTTGCCCAAGGATATTTGGCATGCAGACTAGGGGAAGCCAGGAATCGAACCACCAAACCTCCGATCAGTAGATGACCTGCTGTACCGCCTGAGCTACAGCCAAGCAGAGTACATGCAAGTAGGGAAGATGTGCAGCAAATGTCACATAGGATTGAAACCTGTGCCACTAGATCTCACAGCAGCTGCTCTTCCCATTGAGCCAAACCAGCTCTGGTTGGTTCAGTAGAATAGCTGAATAATTAAAATACTTTGTCTTTATTGGGCTGTTGCATGGCAGCTATCAAAGTAAATGTGGTTACCACAGAATGAATATGAAACACCTGCTCTTACGTTTTCAGGCCTCAGCTAAATAATGAGCAAATAGAAAAGCCCATTCCTGAAAGAGAAAAGAAATCTCTTCAGTTTGTGTTATTTCTGTTTGCTCAGATTAGCATCAGATTAGCATCAGGCATGCATTAGAAAACAAATGAACTGCATGCACTTCCTCCCATGACCACAGGAGGTTGTTTCCACAAACAGTGACGTTTTAGTCAGAAATCGACCACCGTTATTGCTTTTCAGCTGAGGTTGGCTTTATTTTAATCCGTGGCAGCAGATGGACTTCAAAGCTGTGTTTAGTCTGCTTTAGGATCCCGTTGTCTGTTACATGCTCATTTTGTTCTTCTTCTTCACTGGCTTTTGCTTTTGCAGTTAACACTGTGGTTTATTGACGTTTCTCCTCCAAAGCGTGAAGCTTGACTCTGGAAGGTCTCTGATTTTATAAAAGGTTAAACGATTCTAATTAGTCGAAAGTGCAAAGTGCTGACACCGAGTTGCAGAGCTTTCCTCTGCCTGCTGTGCCGGGTTGATACTTTAATACTTCTGCTTGCTCCTTTAACACTTTTCTCTCCCTGTTTTTCAGTATTTTCCTTTTCTGTTCTCTCTGTGTGAATTCCATTAATATTAGCAGAGCCTCATCTCCTCATTTTTATTGAAGTTAAATTTGTATTCATTTACACCTTCCTGTGAAGCTGACCAAGCATTCCAGAGGAATCTTTTTAAGCCTATTTTGATATGCAGCAAAGTAGAAAGTGTGTGTGCTCTAAACCCAGCTCCCAGCATCCTCTTGGGGCTCCATGTGACAAGCTTTGATGTGGATAACCTGCAAAGATAGCCAGTGACCTTCACGTATCCTTGCAGCCTCTCCAGGCTGGTAGCTACCTCGTCAGGTCAAACTTTGAAGTGGTCCAACTGATGAAGAGAAATGACCGTGGATAGGCCTTACCACACGTCTTCGTCTATATCTGCTGCTGGACATGTGGGCACCATTTAAAATAAACGTAACCCCATGCAACAGTTATTGCAATTTTATTTAAATGAGGCAGGCTCGTTGAGATTAAACTCTTTCACAGAGATGGGAACATGAAGCATTTGCCAGAACAAAGCAGACGGGAAAAAGCGGCACAATAAAGACATGTTCTCCTGTCCCTCAGCATTACAGTCGAGTGGTTTGATGCACCAGTTTCTACAGTGTTGGCTGTTGGCTCAGGAGTGGCAGCAGCAGAAGGCGGTCTGAAGATTAAACGCATTGGTTTGGGTTTAGACCTCATTCACAATCACCTGACGACCTCTGGCTGCTAGTGGAAAATGTGTGTTGCTGCTGTTGCAAAACTAAATGTGGCTGCTGCACTGAAAACCTTCTTGTGGTTTCTCTGGTTGCGTGTAGGTTTGTGCAGTATTGGACAAAGGAAGTGGAGAATGTCAAAGTAAAAGTTGTGATTTTGAGGGGAAACAGCCTCTATTCCTATTTTGTGTCACACGTTTCAGTGTCACTGCTCCTCTGTGAGTAGTCGATGAATGTTTGCAGACATGCAAACTACAGGTGATGACAGAAGCATGCAGGTAATCATAGAAAACATTTTCGGTGCTACGTGTAGTTTCTTATACCTCTTTGCCAAAAGTGTCACCTAGCGACTCCCAGCAAATCTTAATCGACTGGTCAAGGTTATTCATTTTCCCCTCTGACCGGTGTTTGCCAGGAGATCACTGACCAGTCTCTGAGCCTGTGTGACGTGAGAGTGAAACACTAAAAGCTTACAAAAACACTAGAAAATAGTCTGTTGGGGTTTTCACTCTAAAAACGAATTGGTTCGTTTTATGAAAATATGGTGGTGTGTGTTAAAATGCGCCCAAACACAGCAGTGAAACCTCCAAAAACGATGTTGGGAGTGACAGCATCACACCCCTCCCCCAAAGCCTCACCAAATCACCAGTGCATTTGCCAAAAATGACTCGCATGAATCACACATAAACAATTCTAACAAAAAGGAAAATAAAAGGAAACAAATTTCTCACTTATTCTTCTTCCCATCATGAAGCAGTGCCAACAAGTGAATCACATGAAGGCACAAAGAAACAGCAACAAGCTTTTCAGTGAATAATATTCACACTGACAGCGTACCACAGTGAGCAGTGTGAGAAAAAACAGGCACTGTGACACTTATCAGGTGTATCTGAACACACAACAAGTCTGTTTGTACTTGTTGAAGGTGAAATCATGCTTCGCAAATCTTTCAGCCGCCAAAACGTTACTGTGGAAATAGTAAAGGGTACAAAGTAAGGCAGAGATACTCAGCTTCTGAGGAACAGATGCTAATACAGTCTCATGAAGACGTGGTTTAATAGTAGCCTTCCTATTGAGACTCACAAAATCAAACATTCCACTTTCTAAATGTAATTTGTGTTCTCTCATTTGTTTTCAGTGCCTGGAGCTCCTCCCAGGAAGGTGGAGGTAGAGGCCCTGAACTCTACTGCCCTCAGGGTGAGCTGGAAGCCCCCGCTGTCCGTGAAGCAGCATGGGCAGATCAGAGGATACCAGCTGGTTTACTCCAGGCTAGAGAACGGGGAGCCCCACGGCCAGCCGGTCATCCTGGATGTTAACCTCCCTGAAGCCCAGGTATTCTCACACGGTGTCATTCAGGTTGATGTGACTGGGTGAGACAATGAGTGAGAGCTGAAGACGGGGGAGTTTGGTTCAGATCCCCGAAGTTTATTTGACACAAGTTATTGTTTTAAGGCAGGAAACAATTTTTTGGTCTTTAAACTATTGACTGAAGCAATACACCCATCAGTAACAGGTTGTTTTTTTCACATGCTCTACCTTTGCACAACCAACCTGCTAATAGACACGAGGTGCACGTTTCAGAGTCCGTAATCATCAGAAGCAATTAAGCTGTGAGACTAATATGTATGTGCATGTGTTAATTCCCCGTTATTACTTTATGTTGGCTTGAAAAAAACATCTCCCTCTGCTGGTGCTTCAGATTACTGCGACTTACTGCATCCATGTCACGGTGGACCAGCGTGTGGGTTGCACGTTTTGCCCTCTCATGGCCATTAGACAGAAAACATGTTTAAGTCGTTTCTTTAGCGGCTGAACTTTTAAAGAGCTGGAAACTAAGTAAATCTGCAGAACTGCACAGCTCTAAAACAGCAGAAGAATATAATGAAATATAGGAGCTATTATTAAAAAAGAAATAAATACTGAAAACTTTTTAATACAATCCAAATGATTTTGAAAGATTTTTAATCATAAATGTTGATTAAAAATGTTTATGAAGCAGGAAGTTTATGAACATAATTTGTGCAAATTATTATTTTAATCTTCTCCTTGAAAAGAAAAAGGATAAACAGGTTACAGCTGTGTGTGGTCTGCAGCCTGCTGTGATGAAAAAGCATCAGATCCCAACATCGGAGCATTTCTAAAATAAGGATGTGCATCCAGTACCTCATCCTGTACCTCCCTTTGTTCCATTAGAATAATTGGATTCGACGTTTCTTTTTTCAGTTTATTTTTATTCCCGTCTCCAGTGGGAAAAAATAACCCCAAATATTAATAATTATTTGGCATCTGACATATTAGATCATCTGTAGAACCAAACATGTGCTTCTTCATATTTTTAATTAGTGTAATATTAAGGAATTTACTTTTCTCTAACCAGAAGCCTCGGTGATGATGATGATGATGATGAGGAGGAGGAGGAGGAGGCATTTCAGCTGCAGAAAGTCTTTGTTGTGGTAACACTACATGACTTAGTGCTTAGCGAGCTCGACTTTACATAATTCTTTACATAAAGACTGAAATTTATTTACCTTGAAAACACTTTTTCCAAAACATGAAGACAAATTTTTGTCTTTTTACATTATTTGTACTTAAATAACTTGAACATGAGAAAACATGTGTGTGCACGTGCGTCTCAAATGACGGCATGAACACACATAAGAAGAAAAAGATAAGAGCAACACCTCCAAAAGATGCATCACAGAATATCTAAGAAAGCCGACTGCTCGAACAACTGGCATGAAATCACTGCACCAAAGACTGAGAGCAGGTCACAGGGTGGATGTTTAAAAGCTCTCGCTGAGGAGGCGCCGCTCAGTTCCTCTCCTCTTGGCTTGTTTTGTTCTCCTGGAGGAGCGTCTCACCTGATTTCCTTTATACGCAGCATTCCTGTCTTATCTGTGTAAGGCAGGAGGCCTGATAAAGGGCCCGCATCTCACAGCCATCTCCAACCTCTCTTTAAACACACACACACACACACACACACACACACACACACACACACACACACACACACACACACACACACACACACACACACACACACACTTCTCTTTAAGGAACTGTCTTCAAGCCTCATCTGTGATAAGTTTAGTCTCTCCCCCTGGCATCAGTGATGCTGATGAGAATCAACACACGGTGTGTGGAGTGACCCTCCGCACTACACACACACACACACACACGCACACACGCACACACACACACACACACACACGCACACACACACGCACACACACACACACACACGCACACACACACACACACACGTGCGCACACACACACACACGTGCGCACACACACACACAGTCAGGGGCATAACTCGCTGCGACCCTTCATTTGGACTTTTGTGTGCCATTTCTTGTTGTTTTTTACCAACTTTCTAAGAAGTCAGTCTATTGTGTTGCATCATAACAACAGTTCAAGCTATTCTGAGTGAAATACAGAGGGTTATTTCAAGTTCAGTTTAAATATAATAAATTATATAAACCTTAATAACCTTTTAACAACCAGGTTTCCAGCAAACATTTCTATGCTGAATAACCGCGAGCACTCGCTGACCATTTCTCCTTCTTTGTGTCAAGAGAAAGTTTGTGTATAAGAGTTGTTTTATATTTGACCAAAATGAAATTTTAAAAGTTCTCAATCAAGAGAAGAGTGAAAAAACAACAACATATGGTTACTATGAACACAAAGACATTTTCTTACAGTTCAGAATTTTTAGCAGAAAGAGCAGCAGATACATTTAAAGTCTTTTTATTTGTTTAACAAAACAAAATAGTCGATACTTGTCTGTGTGCATGAAAAACATCATTGCAAAAGTCTGATACATATTGATGCTTTGTTTCTAAGATACAGTCCAGATGCACTGTAACATGAAAGTCGTACATCGAAGCTGTATTGAAACTGTCCACTCAGCCACTGGACTGAGCCATTCTGTAGTGCTGTTAGAAATCTCACTCCACATATGAAGTGTCGTCACAAGTGATCGTGTACTCTAGATGACCACACCACACCATTGTGTGTCAATAAAGTGTACCCCCTCCACCCGCTGTGCTCATCTCAGCTGCAAAGTTAACACTGCTGTTATTTAACCAGTTGCTGTGCGTTTGTTATAATGTCAAATATTTCGATTTGACATTCTGTTGCCTCCGCTCACCACACCACCGGCTGCCACAGAGCACTACGGTGTCCAAAACAAACAAGCCCAACAGCTAAAGAGTAGTCTGCAGAAGCCATCGTCTCTCTGCCCGGGCGGCAAGAATTCAGAGACTAAAATGTGTTCAAAAGAAAAGATTTTGTAGAACGGACTTTGGGTATCACTGGGTCGTGTTTGTGAGGGACTGACTGAAACAGACAAAGAGAGCTGGAAAAGTAGTTTTGCAGAAAGCTGCCCCTGCAGCATAAATCACTGCTCTGTGTGTTGATACTGATAAACATCCACGGACGTGTTACTCAGCCGCTGCTATAATTTAAATATGGCAATAACAACACATATTTTCAGATGACATCTCCTGGATGACTTTCACTGTGGTGCAGTTGGTTGCTCACAGAAAGCTGGCCCTTCAGCGTGCATTTCTGATGTAGTACACTGCCCAGCAGAGAGTTTATGACTGTATCGACATCACACTCTCTATGATGAATGGATTTCTTCTCTGTTGTGCTGCGAGTTACTTCAGCGGGCTGAGATTTCTGTGCCAGCAGAACCAGCTCCATCCCAGCTGCTTCGGTACAGCTGGATTTACAGCCCATGTGTCCTTGTCCTTGGACACCAGTCCTCAGTGCTGCTGACGAGGTGACACAGTCTGTTAACAGTTTACATCTGTGACTTCAGTAAGCAGAAACTAAACAGCAGTGTTTTTGAAAGTCTCCGAGCTCGGCTGTGAGTGCTGAGCTGTGTGTTGTCTCCAGCGAAGCAGCCTTAAATCCCTCAGTTGTTCCACTGAGGCTCGGCCTGCCAACAGTCAGTACAGACGACTATTTTGTCACAAAAAAGACCTTACTGACAAAATAAGTTCAGTCATGCCAAATTATGGCAGCTTAGAGGCAGGACCAAAGCCTTAATTGGCTGCTCATTCCCTGTCCTGGCCTTCTGAAGCCTCTGCTGTTTGCTTTAGACTCAACTCCCTCCATCTCTGTTGCTGTTCTGCTGGCAGGCTCATGGCTTTTAAGATCTCAGTGAGGCGTATTTTTGGATGGCTGAAGAACGCTTGAAGGAGCCTCTTATCCCTCTCAGCACTGATGGCTGTGAAGCGTGAGCATCGGCTGATTTGATAAGACATGGCAACCTCTCTGTGGCTCATCTCTGCATGTTGTACTCAGAGAAAACAAACCCAGACTCAACCAAAGACAATGTTTTTGTTTTCACCATCTGCCTTCACGGTCACATGAAGTATAAGCATCCAGTGTCTTTCACACAAGCGTTAGTGTGCCATCAAGCGACCATTTAAAACAATTTACATTAAGTCTAAATAGATGGCTGCATTACCTAGTGACAGGCAGACAGCTGATTTCAGACATATTGATTAATTAATTCTATTGTTTGATATGTTCTAAGGATTCCTGAAACAATGCATGAGGTTGTTCCTCTTAAAGGCAGACAAAGCCCAATTCATGGGTTGAAGGTGAAGGTGCAAACACTTGGCAACAGCGGAAAGCAAGAACTCCCTTTTAACAGGAAGTGGAAGAACCAGACTCGGGGAGAGGCTCCTCTGCCTCGACCAGTTGGGGCTAATGGGAGGAAGACAGGACAACAAAGAGACCGTGGAAGACAGCCAGAGACTAACAATAACTGATGATTGAATGCAGTGTGATGTGTGATCACATAGTGACTGAAAAAGCTGATTTAAGAAGAAAACCAGTAGCCCAGGCCTTTCACAGTATTACTACAGTTACCTGAGTATATACCTCAATCTGTAGATGATCAGATCAAAATTAAGAAATGAAGCATGACAGACACAGAAGTGGAAAAAAGAAATCAAAGTAAAACTATTGAGGTAAGTTAAAAATGGATTACACACATTAGTTTCCTCAGCATCACAGACTTCTATACAACCAGAGGACGGCCCCTCGGTGCCTGTTCAAACAAATGCAACTGTGTTTTTCAAACCAGGAAATCCGGTCAGTCTTTCATACTGTCAGTGTTCAAAACATAAATACAGGTCAATAAAAACAACCGGGGGACACGTTTTCTCAGTAAACATTAAGTTTAAACGTTAGTTGCAACACCAATAAATCCCAATATTTGTATGCAGCTAATCAGATTTGTGCACTTCTGCAAACTCATTAGCACGCGAGGACGTGACGTCAGCTAGAATGTGCAGCTTTGCAGAGAACGCGGGAGGAGATGTTTCCAGAGTTCTTATCAGTCATCACTTCACTTTCCCTCACTATCTCATCTGTCTTTGTCAGTCTATTGGTTGCCATCACTGCAAATTAGAAGGAGCGCTAAAGAAAGGCGAGAGGACAGTTTAGGTGATAATAATAAGATAAGATGGATATTTAATGACCCCCTTGGGAAACTGGCAGAAAGAATGGAGCTATTTTTTCTTTAAAAGGCTGCGCTGGGTCCTTGTAGCCTGCTGTGAACAGCGTCCCACCTCCTCCAGCCACCATTCAACAACTAAATGGCAACTTCATTTATCTGTCTGCACCGTGAGCTCCAACCAAACTCTGATGTATCGTCGCACTGACGGTTAGTCATTGATGAGACTGACGGGATCGGGCTTTGTGAAGTGACCCCAACTGAAACGATGGCGTGGGAGTCTGTCTTCATCCCACAGTATTGTGACAAACACTTTGTTCATTATAGCAATAACAGCACTTAAACATGGTCTTTTAATTGCAGTCTCCTTTGACCATGTTGACATGTTGAAGTGCATAGAGTGAAGTTTGATTTATAGTTCTGTGTGGAGTATCCACAGTGCTTTAATTAATGTGATTAGCAGCACCTGTGTTTACCAACCATTTCATGTCAAAACGTCTGCTTTGAAAAAAGGTCTGAAACAAGCTTGATTAATGGAGGTCTTACCTATCAGGACCCAAAGGATCCACTGCCAACATCCTGGTGTCAGACACCCGGGGACAGTTGACAGGACGCTATTATATTAATATCAGACACAACATTAAACCCTCCTGTTGTAGCCACAGTATTACTCGGGTGGTGTTAACGTTGTGGTTGGACAGTACCAGTCAAATATTGGCCTTATAGGCAAAAGGAACCAGAAACTTTTGTTAATCACATGTTTTAACTTCTAATGGCTGCATCAAACATCCTTCATGTTTCTTTAAGCCTTTGAGCAACATATGCATTTCCACAGCATTATTCTGTCAGGGCAAAACAGATTCCTCCAGTGGGAGAGCCAGTACACACTGCAGTGATCATCACATCTAACTTGGAAATACCTTTGGAAATGTTGTTGCTTCTTGCAGGAGAAAAGCTTATCTGGGCTGCCTGCAATCAGTGTAACTGGTTTTCAGCAGACTGACAGGTACATTACAGGATGAAGCTGACTCTTCTACCTTTCCAGATTGTGCTGCTGGCTAACAGTACCACAGTTAGCAAGCAATGGCACTCTTATTTTTCTCCATTTTACAAGATGCAATGAAGCGGACAGCACGGGGAAAAAGAATTTGACTGATCTTGGAAGACCTTTTGATTCCCAGTTTGAGCTGTTGAGCTGTTGAACTGTTCGCTGACACCTGTCAAAATATCTGATCATCTAATAAACACACTGCACAGCTGCTCCCTTTAGGCGTGTTGTGAGAAATGTAACTTAATCATATACAAATGCAGCAGATGATGAGGTTACATTTCCACAGGGATATTATGTAAAGGAATTTTTAATATAATTTCTTTTTTTATTGCAGCGATCTTGTTCTATTAATCATTTCCATCAGAGTTCGATGATCATCACAGATGCATTTCACCTTTCTTTGCTTTTTTTCCTTCTTTTCTTTTTTTTTGATGGTAATGATGCAAATGTTGATTTACAGTGAAATAACATCAGACAAGACTTTTAATAAACCATGGGTAGCACACTTCGCAGCCTGAGATGCCTCCTTATCTGTAAGTGTGATCATTTCACTCTGGTGTGAGGGTGCAAACACAGACATGAGAGCATTAACGGCGTTGTGTGTTAAAGATATTAATATGGTTTTACATTATTACTGGGAAACAGTCTCACATACATTAATAATGTCAGTCAGTCTTTATATTAACACTCTCAGATTAAATGACTTTGATATGTTCAAAAATAGATGTGACTACAAAGAACACGCCTCTGGTTCTGTTTACAGCACAGTGAATGTTTGCTTGTGAAAATGATTGAGATGATCCAACTTGTCAGATGGTTGAACAGCTTCAGAAGCTCTGCGCTCACATTTCTGTCATCAGCTGTCTGACAGTTTCAGGGTTTGGCCCAGTTGTGGCCCACACCTGCTGCTTTCTGTTGGCTCTGTTTCACCTTGATTGATGATGTTGGCTCAAGGTGAGTCTGGCTTCTTCAGTCTGACTCCAGGGCCACATGATATGGGACGGATGTCAGATGTGTTGTGACCCAGTTCATTTGGGTCTTTTCTGGCCCCCAGAACACCTGTAACTGAGCCCAAAGTGCCAAAACTAGTAGGCGGGGCCCAGATGTGCCTGCTGTCTGGTGTGTTTGTAGGTGTGTTAGTGTTTTAGCCACTTGCTGTCTTTTTTTAGTAACAGCGTTCTTTGTGTATCTCCGGCTTTTTTTGCTTCCTCCGGTTTTCTTACATGTGGTTTTATAGAGATTCTTTCTCGTCTCTGCTTTTGCTTGTAGATTACTTTTACAGTTTGACATTATTTACTCACTTTTGAGGAGTGAACTGGTTCCTTGTGTTTTTATGTGTCACTAAAACGAATGATTTGTGGTTTGAGGGAAACTTTTTTCCCTTTTGTGTCCTGAAACTATGTCCTCAACCTGACTATAACATAACAGGATGTGACAAAGCAAGCAGTAGTTCCACTTCTCTCACTTTCACCTGTCACATATGCAGCTGAATGCCATCCAGTATGTATTATCGCTATATTTAAACCCAAGCAGGTCTCTCACCTCTCTGTGACAGGCAACTATTCATGACACTGCACGTGGGGCTGTGGCTGGAACAGCTATAAAATCATTTGCCGTTGAGCGAGGATGGCCAGCATGCTGTGTTTGTCTGCTGTAATACTCGGCTGCCTGCCTCTGTTTTGCTCAAGTACCCGACTGCAAGCCTGAATATCACAGCTGTGAAGAGGTGTGCACAGATTATTGTGGACATGTAGAGATTAAGATACTCCCATTACAACCCTCAAAGGAAGCAGGCACAGAATTTACGTTATAAAGACTAAAGAAGACTCGAAAAATGATACTCGGTGTATCTAGGTAGACTCTGTCCTTTATTCAAACCCGTGTCTAAGGATTCTGATTATTTCAGAGAGAAGAAAGCGTCTCCACCCGTAGACCAGCAAGGCGCTTTAAAATATAATATAGCTGTGAAACCAGCCATCATGAGTTCACTGACAGAGCCAGTGATATATCACGGCGTAGAATACAGTAATGCATCAGTTACTGTATGAAAAAATGAGAGCTACTCTATGCTGAGGCCACTTCGAGCTGCTTTATTTAATGGATGTTGCTGAGATTTAGAGCTCGGGTTGCACTCTGGCCAGGGAATGGATGTAATTTTCACCCCATCGTTAACAGCTTACATTGTTTATGATATCGGCTTTTATTTATTTCTTCTAAGAAGCTGAGGAAGCGAAGCTCTTTGTCCTTTATTTTTGGGTACTCAGCAGGTTGTTCAGCACAATGCCCAGTTCCTCTGAATCAAGTTGTTGAAGCAGACATTCACATGCGAAATGTCATTAATGTCCCGATGGCCTTCGTGAGCCAGCAATCTTTTTCATCCATGTGTCTTTCTGTCCATGTGTAGCCGTCTGTGCTGTCGGGGTAGCAGTCTAAACAGAGATGCCCAACCTTCCTCATCACAGCATTATTTTTAGGGAGTATCAAGCTAACTCAGAGACATCATCTCTAGAGTCTCCCCAGTGGGACATACCCAAACGGCTTGTGTAGGAGTCAGCTTTTTTAATAAGGGTTAATTAAAATTTGTAGGTCAGTACCCATGGCTTTCACAAGGGAATCCAAAAGTGCATTCTGAAAAATAGCAAATTGTTTTCCATTCTGTACATGAACTCAGGTTTTGAATCAAAAGGAAATCAGGATTTGTTTGTGTCGCTTTTTGGAGAATATCAAGAAAAAAACCCACAAGTAACAATTTTGTTAAATTCTTCCTGCAGCTCTCTGTTATACACAGAGAGTTTTGTTTTTCTCTCCTGGTCCTTCGATGATCCAGCTTCTCTTTAGTGGTTGCTATGAGTTTTAAAGATGTGCAAAGCCAAAAGGTTAGAGGGTTGGTGGTGGGATCTTGCTCAAAGCTTTGTGTTCTACACTTGGATTCGGTTTGTTTGTTTGTTTTCTCCTCTCAGCATCTAGTTTCATTTCCATGTGACAATCAGACTTAAGCATTTACTTTGTTAGCTGTAGGAACAGATTGTGATTTAAATGCAACCTTACAAATTCACTTTGTAAGGTTTAGGCACCAAAATGATTTATAACTCATGGTTAGGATTTAAACAGACCTTTTTACAACAGCACCCACATTAGATGATACTTTATTAGGTAGGTGTAACACATGATGACTCCTGTTCTATCTAATATACTATCTGCGGTTAGCTGACAATTAGAAACATTAGGAAAGCAAAAAAACATACATATCTGAGATGTGTTAGTCAGTTAGTGACTTGGCTTTGTTGTGGGAACTTCACAAGCAGCAGCAAGACTCCCACACAGCAAAGAGCAGCATGTGACAATAAGGCTACGTTCACTCTGCAGGTCTTGATGCTCAATTCCAATTTTTGGATCAAATCCTATTTTTTTGTCTGCTCGTTCACACTACAAATAAAATGCGACAGCAAACGCGCTCTAGTGTGAACACTCAAAGCGCCCGCATGCACAAAAGAAGACGTCACACACAGCGCACTCTGTTTAGACCCAGAGCAACAGTATGTTTGACTGATGGCCCTTAATGTAAAGACTTTACGTTTCCCAATTTTGCTTTATTATAAAGTTATTTTGTTATTTACATTTGGCCTAATATTGATCCTTATTGCTGTTTGAGAGGAGCGGTGCTTCAAAGGATAGCTGCAGATTTCTGTCAGAATCTGCAGATTATACAGTACAAAGAAAATGTTCACGTTTCTCCAGCGTTGTCTTCTCAACAGTTTCGCTGACATCAGGATGGCCAGGAAGTGTTCGCGATGTCTTCTCCGGCGCTGATAGTTGGCGTCTGTCTTGTGTCGGTGACGTAAAAGACAGATTTAATGCGACGTGACCATCAAACAGCAGTCGCTTTCTGAAACATCAGATTCAGCACCACATACGAAAGTGACCCAGATCGGATTTGAAAATATCGGATTTGTGCCGTTCACACTGTCAGACCATGATTGGATATGGGTCGCACAGGGTCAAAGATATCAGATTTGATGCACTTTCACCTGCAGTGTGAACGCAGCCTAAGAGACCGCATGGAAACGAGGGGCTGGAGTGCAGGTGTGTTGCAAATCGACTTGCAGGTAAAACCTGAAACAGCTTAAATAGACTTAAACTGGATGTGGAGGAAGAAATCAGCAGAGCTGATGTGGTCTAGATCTGAGATATTGCTCTGCTGGGTCTTTTGGCAGAGTTTATCCAAATGCATAATAAAATGGAGAGAACAGGAGAAAACGGATGCCAGAAGAAGATTGAAAACATAAATAACCAGTGAGCTCACAGATGACCTCGAACCAGCTGCAACAAAACTTCTTGCACCTCTTGATTTAAATAAAGAGGTGTGTCTTCTGTGACACGATTTTTCCAGCCTGGACAGGTGAGGTTCACAGTGAAATGGCTAAAAGATAGAGAAGGGACTTGTTTTTGTTCTGATCAATATATTAATGTCACCAAACTTTAAAAACACGTGTTTCCTTAGTAACAGTTTACTACACTCAGATAAACAGGGAAATATTAAAATACCTGAAGTATTATAATTTCAGGACCATGGACAGCGCACAGCATTTTCATCACGATCTCACGGACTGTGATGTAACACATGACTGTTTGTAGTGGTGGACCTGCACAAATTCAGCTGCATGCACTTTGACAGTAAGTGGGCTATAGATCATAGATGCGCCCACGCGCAAATCTCCCCGATGAAATCTGCAATTTCTTTTATTGATTAATTTGTCTCAAAACAAAGATAGCTTAGAAAACTGTGGTGATGTCAACACCACCAGAGTGTAGAAGGTTTTTTAAGTTTAAACCTTTGTCAGTCAGGCACATTTGGTTTGTTTTATCCCTTGAAAGGGTGCAAGTTGTCTTAATGCAACAATGCTGGAGGTTTACAGTCCTACACTGAGCCTGTTTTCATTAGAGCAACCCTTTCTGCCAGACTGCCACTGTAGGCCTACATCTAACCTATATTTATATGCTTGTCTGATTACAATTAAGAAGCTGCCCCTATCCTGTTAATAAATTATTCTTAGCTTGGACTTAATTGCAAGGCTCAATGGGAAGATTGAGCATGTCATATTTAAATGAACTGTGTTTAGAAAACAGCGCAACGCTCAGAAAACAACCATAAAACTAACCACACCTATCAGCACAATGTGTGGGTTATATTCACATATTGTGTGTTTTGGTAAATCTGGCCTGATGCCCAGTTGGATGTCCAGCATCTGCTGGTCTGTCTGGAGCTTGAAGGATCTTATTGCTCCCTTTGGGATTGAAGGGATTTCCATCAAGTCCATGTTCTCAGTCTTTTTCCATATATGCTGTGTTCCATCAGTATGCTCATCAGTTCCTCTGATTAACTCAAAGTCACATGTTTTTATTGAAGAAACTTGTGTTCAGTTGTGAATATTCAATATTAGGATGTCAAATCTAAAGATTAAGAGAGTGGCCTATTGGCCCGGCACTGGGTTAAGTTTGTTTTAGATTCACAGGTAAGACATGCTGTATAGTGTGTAGAAAGCAAACTCTTTAAAAACAGTTGAAAGTTCAGAATTTTACAGGTCAGCACTAGGGATGGGTATCGTTTAGGTTTTATCCGATACCGGTGCCAAACCGGTACTTTTGAAACGGTGCCGGTGCTTAAATGGTACTCAAACGGTGCTTAAAGAACGGAGAACACAAACTTTGTCCAAAAACCTCTCATGTTTAGCTGTTTTCCACTTTTTCTGTGGTCATTTTAGCCTTTTTGGCCAGGGTGAAGGGAGCATCTGCCATCAAACAAGAAGACAGCCGCATGTAGCTATGATGATGTTTGCTAGTTCACCTTACATGCACTAATGTAATAACGTGGTTAGCCTACTCAACGTAAATTACACACGAACAACATTAAGCTACTCAGTATTTCAGTATTTCAGTATTTATTTATTTATTGTCATTGTCAAGAACAATGAAATTGCGTTTGGGGCTACCATACAACCCAAAAAAAGAGAAGAAAATAATAAATACCCCTTAAAACCCAAGTGTACATATTTAACCCAGTGTGACTCCAATGCAATAAGACAATCCTTAGCAATAATGTTCGTAGAAATTCAGACAAAGACCTGAGAAACATGACAAAATACAACAATGCACCCATTCAATATTATTGTACTGTGAGATATGATATCAGATATGATAGTTATCTATTTAAGAAAGAGGGGGGGGCAGGAGGGGGAAGAGAATAAAGATATGATGCACCAATGCAGACCAGTTCATTGCTATTAAGAAGTTGGATATGGTTATTGTCCGTGAGAGGGGGGCAGAGAGTTCAGGAGCCTCACGCAGAGAAGAACGGCTGCTGCTGCTGCATCATCATCCTCATCATTTCTGCTACACTGGCAGGGCTAGGGGCCAGGACTCTCCTCTTCGGGTTTTTGGGGGATGTTGCTAACTCCGGGTCCGATAACAGGCACCACACCCGCAGTAGATGTGCTCGGTGTGAGGTCTCGCAGCAAGCTATCAAATACGGCGCATTTCTCGGCTTTTAACAAAACGCTATGCGTCGCCAGGTGTTTCATCAGATTCGAGGTGTTACCTCCTTTGACAGTATCACAGTATCAGCTTAAAGCACTTGTTGCTGCTGAGTTTGCATCTTTTGCTGTGAAGTACAGCCAGACTTTTGCGCTGCTTTTCGGTCTGGTTACTACCGTTTATGTCAGAACCAGTGCCATCATGGCACCGGATACCCGTACCCATCCCTAGTCAGCACTGTTATTGCTGATTGGTCATGTTTTCTTTAAGGCTTAAGGATCGAATTGCACGACTGTGCAGTCACCTCTGTATGCTCCACTGTTGGATAGGCCAGTTCAGAGTGCAGCAGTGGCGTTATTCTGCTTTCATAAATGATTAATGAAGAAGAAAACACAGACAGACCACCCAAAAACAGAATGTGCAGGTGAAATGTAATTTAACTTTACATCAGTACCAAATTCTAATCTTGACTTTATCCTTTCTGTCTCCTCATCAGCGTCTCCATCTACACGTTTTCATCTCTGTCTCTGCTCTGAGCACAACCTCGGGAAAAGCTATGACATCTAAAGTGTAGATGAGTCTTTTTTTATGGCGCAGAATACTAAGCATGAGGAGATGCCAGCAATACAAGACATAAAATTATTTAAATCCTTCTCCCTATTGTCTGTCTCATCGCTTATGTTTATGGTGCCTGCATTGTTCAGATGGAATAACAATGCGGTTTTACTGCTGATACAGTTGGTTCAGGCTATGGATGTAGTGCTGCAGGTTTTTGAATTTTTTCAAGCAACATCTAGTTTCCATCCCCATGGTGTTGTTTAGTTGGTTCTTGTGCAGATTCATCAGTTATTGACCATGAAACACAATCCAGTGGCACAAAGAACACAAGCGGGAGATTTTTCTATTTTCTATTCCTTTCAATTCAACACAAAATGCTTCAAAAATAATAATAATTCTAATATTAGTAACAGTGTGAGTGAAAATGTGAGCCTCAGTTGATTTCAGCACATTTGTGGCTAGAGACTTGTCAATGGCATAAAGTTGTTTTTTTCATACACTTTGTCGCTTCAGTTTTTAACTTAGTTTTTTAGCTCTCAGCAATAAAAAGCTGACGGGGGTCCTGCTGGGCAGCAGGTGGCCGGGCGGGTGGCATAGAGACCCAAGTTTGTTAATGTGGTGACACAGGAGTTTGATGTGTGTATCTGCTCGGAGGCTGAGAGGGAGCACGGGCAGTATTTTCTTTTTTGTTGTTGTTGTTTCTGTGATAAAATGAAGAACAGTCACAGTGATTTCATAAGTGTCAAAATGTTCTATTGGCAAATAATAAAAACTTACCTGGGCTATGGTGCCACTGCCAAAACGTTTGTCCATCACTGCACACAAGCTTCAGACGTAAACATCCATGTTTTCATGTCACAGTGTTACAACGGAAAGAACTTCTTGTCATGTTTTAAAGACCTCCTAGTTTCATAGAGCTCTTTGCTCTCAGACCGCAACGTTTCCAGATTTTTAGTCAAATCTGGTTGTGATGTAAAACTAGAAAAACATTTATAGTAACTTTCTAGAAACTCTGGATGACTGTTAAAATAGTCATTTGAAATAGACATTAAAAATGGAAAAATCCGAAACGTCTGTGGTAACTAACACGAGAACAATCTGCGATTAACAAAATCACAAGTAATGGAGATATTCAGTTTTGAATGAACATTTAGGGCATCTATAAGTAGGTTTTTGTTTGCAGCTGTTTCGAGAAGTCTTTCCTCTGAGTTCTATGTAAACCTGCAACAGAATCTACAGCTGTCTACTTGATCTGTTTACTAAAGTGTGCATGGATGCATTCCCATAACTTCTTCATCAAAATGGTCAATAGCCCCTTTGTTAAAAAAAATGTAAAAATATTACCTGCCTCTAGATTTACTATCAGATAATGTACACAATGCATAATGGCAAGTGATTTTGTTCTATGGCTGTGTCTGATATTAAAATGAAACTGACCTGGTTTTAAATGATCCATAACATTGATGAAGAACCATCAATGTTAAGTAAACGATGGCTGAAAAAAGCTTTGCATATCTTAGTTATTTTTCTGAATACATCTATATCTGTAAAATCCAGGAAAAACCATAGTAACTCACTAGAAACGGATTATTTCATTAAATTTATGTTTCTTTTTGGAAAAGCAGCATAAATATTCATCTAGGCAACAAAGACAACAATGAATGAAATCAGGCACTTAATAGAGCAAACCTAGAGCACGCCTCAGTGTGTGATTCACATCCCCAAGTTGAGGAAACTGGGTTTATCTGGCAGGTGAGTCAGCGGCTCTGAATGTGCTGCCTGAGCGAATCGAGCTCTTTGCAAGAAAACACGAGTTTTCGTTATCGCCCTTCTTCTTAAATTGGAGCCCCTCATGAGCCTGGGCCAGACTCCCCTCATGAGTCGGCACTACAGAGGAGAGCACTCATTATTCACACATTACCTCCATTTCCACATGAAGTTTAAAGTGGCACCTGTTCCTCCTTCAGTCCCTGATCACTGTAGTGTTCCTGCTGAGCTGAACAAACATTCTGCTCTTCTGGCTGCGCTCCCTGTTTTTCATCAGTGGACTCATGAAGACTCAGCGGACTGCGTGAGTAGTCACAGTGCGTGTTGTGTGGACAGGGGTTATGGCGAGTGTGTTTTCTGTCACAGCATCCCATGATCTCTGTGTGGGTACTAACACAATTATTTTCCACCTACCTTTCTCTTCAGTTAGCAGTCTAAAGAAGAAGAAGCCTGATGGCGCTCGGCAGCTACAAAACCAAGTAGTAACATTTTCTCAGTTATACCTGATGTAAGCAAGATATCTTAGATCTCTGCTTTTCAGTTTAGTTAATTAAGGTGTTCGAGTGATCGCAATACATTTTTATATAATGCCAATGCAAGGCTGTATATTTATTGCACAGATATCAGTATGTTGTAGAATTGCACAACAGATGCAGACAGCATTTTGCTAATTAGGCTAATAGGTTTAATTCAACCCAACCTCGTACGGCCATATTAGAGGACTCCAAATCTAAACCATATATAGTGTCAATGTGGTGAAAAGTGTAGGGTTAGTGAAAGTGACCAAAGGTCACATGTGAATATTGAAAAAACAAACAAATTCAAATTTCTTATCCACAAGAGGGAAAACCAATCTAACAAGAGTCTGAGAACTGCCTTTGTTCATAATTTAAAACAAATGATCACAAATGTGTAACGATTTAAAATTTGAGACTATTTTCAAATCTTAATTTAATTTAATAAGTTGACAGCTTTTCGGGTCAGAGAGGAGACTGGCAGACGGTGGCGTAAACCTTCACAGCCTTTACAGATGTGTTGGTGAAAACCAGGGTGGCACCTGTGGCAGCTGCTCACAGTGTGTGTTTGTATGTGTGTGCGTGCGTGCACGTACATGTTTGGTGTGGGTGTCTTATTGGTGTGTTTCTTGAATCACAGCCTCCCAGTCTTTGAAGGAATGCAGCTGTAAATACTCTGTTGACTTTATTCTGCAAGTAAAGTCGGGCTCGTGGTTTCACTGTTGGTTTTCTGAGCCAGCAAAGGGATCTCTGTTTAGCTGACATACTGTTACTGAACACACACAATATTCTAGACTCTGCAGCAGTAATTGTCAAACAAGTGCTCAGTGTCTCCTGCTGCCTCACATCACATTGTTATTTTATTGAATGTGGAATCTGTGTAACGCAGACGTCTGCTTTATGCTACCTTCCATCCAATAAAGAGTGTCTGCTTATTTATTCTACTTGAATGCAGCTGCTGTTGCTTTATTCTGCAATCCAAATCCACAGAGACATCAGTGCATACTGCTTTTGTTTGTGAGCATGAAAAGTACAGTGCTTCCCTTCCAGCTCTCTGCTCCATTCCTTCTCTGCAGTGCCCATCACAATAGTGTTGTAAGTCTGTGCACCGGTGCAGCAGACACACAGTCCCATAGTTCAAGAGTAAACTAGATGTTTGTGTCTACCTGTAGTGCAAAGCACGGGGCTTATTGATGAAGGATTACAGGGAGTTGGGGCTCAGTTTGTACTGCTGTAAATGGATTTTCTTTTACATATTTTGTTCTGTGGTGTGTGCTCTGTGGGCTATGTGTTCACGCTTTGACCTCACTTACAGTCTGTGTAAGATTGTCTTATTTGCACTAGGCAGACACATCAAATCAGTGCATACACAACACGCTGCTGTTTTGTGGCTCCTATTGCGTCATTTCTCATGCAAGAAGCGAGGTCCTCAACATTTGTGCACCTATTCTTGTCCAAACCTGTTAGAAGCTGAGACAGAGAGAAATTTAAAGACCGTTTGCAGGTAACTGATTTTTGCAATTTGAAAAATCATGTAGAATTGTTTTTATAAATGACAAAGGTCTGATACTACACAATACTAGAGACTAGAATCAGCAGACACTGTTTCTGCAATAGCTGCTGTCTGAAAGAAATATTTTCAGCCTCTTGTGGTTAGTTTGGGAAAGTGGAAAATGCGTTTTGATTGCATTCTCAGTCGTGCACCTTGCCTGTGCTCTGGTGACTCACTGTAAATGACTGTAGGCACAGTCAGACGTATTGCATCTGTGCTCTGACTAAACAGTGACATCACTTATTCTTCACAGCGTTGATGCTTCCTTTCATAATATTACATCATATTGATGAGCTAACAGCTTGTTAGTGAGTTTCTAATGAAGTAGAATTAATGGAAAATAAACTGAAGGAAGTTCTTCAAAAGCAGGCTCGGTGTAACCCGGCATTGAGCAACATTTTAGATTCTTTTAGATCCTTTTTGGGACAAAACTAATTTAGGTTTCAACTTCATTGCTACTGTTCACTATTAAGTACTTATTAAATACTCAGTTATTACAGTGGAGCTCTCCACAAGCACAGACTGCAAAGGAAAATAAAGTTCACATTTAAGAACACGCCGGCTGCCCTCTGTGGACCTGTACATTATTGATGACATACATTTATTAATAACAGGGTGAAAACAACAGTCGGTGGTTCTGCTTCTTTTTCTTTGTGGTTATGTGTTTGTATTGTTTCTTTGTTTTTTTTACCTTTATAAAATATGGTTCTTGGATTTAAACGAAAAGCCACGTTTGTATGCGCTTGTGGAAACAGTGCCTTGGTTGCTTAGTGTTACCTGCCAGCATGTACTTACTTCTCTGCTAATACTTTACAGGTAAACTGAAATTAAAAACAATTTCAAGCATATCAGAATTATGAACAGTCAACAGAATGTGCAGAAAGAACCACTGCAAATCTAAAATATGTATTCAATTTCATTTTAATTCAGTTCAACTTTATTTGTATAGTAAAAGCCTACAATAATAACTATGCAGTATTGTTGTAGGGCCAGGCAGCACTTTTGTGTAATACCAATTTCTACCACATGTTGGCGCTTCAAGTCACTGTAAGTTTTGTTTTGTAGGAATCAACACATTTTTATTTACAATATCAGGGGAAAAAGCAGCTGTTGAGGAAATGTTGGAAGGATTAAAAAGAAAACTATAGCAGCACATTTCTAAACATATTTAACTACCAAATGGTAAAATGCCACCGAGCGATGAAAGCTCTGGTTCAGAGCTTCACAGAGTAATTACAAAATGTACTTTTAAGACTATCGTGCCTTTAAGCCAGCTTTCTTCTTGATTGGCCCTCATAAATAGAAGCTTTGACCAGAATGAGGGACCGTCGGGCCAGAGCTGTGCGTCTGAGATGAGAGATATGATGTCCTCTCTGCTGACATCACACAGAGCCAAACCGTGTTAAACTGTGAAGACGAGTGGTTCAGATGACCCTGCCATCCATAGTTCTGCACAGTGGAAAGAGCCACTCGCCACATCTGCCCCTGAGAGGCCCTGTCCACGGGGGAACACTCATTTCAGACCCATCCTTCCAATTTCTGTTGTAATGAAGAGCAAAGCTGAAACACTCATTAAATTTTTCATAGCGCATGAGTTTTCCCTTTAACTGGATTGAAACCAAAAAAGAAGTCTCTAAAACGTTTTAATTATTTCGACTTCATATTTTATTTATTCAGTAAGCTGTGCCTGTTTTATTTAAATGGGTCAGTTATTTCGAGGAACAACTCCTTTCAAACTCTACACAATTAACCCAGAGTCGTTTCTCTAAGAGATTAAACCCCAACACGAACACCTTATAATGCTCCAGCAATAGAAATACTTTGTGCATTTACTGTTGAGCACAAGTTTCCCTCTGCAACGGTTCAATACGTCAGTCCAGCACAGGTAATAAATAATGCAACCTACACAATACTTAAACGGAGAGTGGCCAGAAAGGCTATTGCTTAAAGGGACTTTCATTCCCAGCTTCAAATTTTAGTTCTTGTGTCCGTCCGTCCGTCCCCAACCCTAAGCCCACATTCTTCTGTTTGGCTGCATAAGGTTTGAGCAGTAGAGCAGGAAAAAGCAGTGTGAAGCCTGACCTTTTATCTCACAGCGATTACTTGTACAAATGTCCTTATTGGAAACTTTGGCCATGTCTAATGAGCATCCACTGCTAGAACAAAGAGGAATATGTCCAGTTTAAATTGGGTAAGGAAGCCCAGCCCTTGAACAAAGGTCTAGCTGTATGCTTCCAGAGCCATGGCTAACAAGCTTGCAGACTGTTAGCTCAGCTTCCCTAGCTGCCATCTAAAGCATCAAATTGATCAAATTCCTAAATGTAACATGCTGACTGTGGGTGTTGTTGAAGGGTCTCCAGCATCCACTGAAATATCAGGCACACGTGTCCTTCCCTCTTCATGTGAGGAAGAATCCGCGCAGTGTGCGAACTGCTAATGCGCTTTTGTAGTGGATTTGTTCCCAACATTAGTGGAATCTCCCCCACTGGTGATGGAGGTTGAAAAGACAAGGAGGTGGAGGACAGCAGCGTTTGATGTCTGACACACAGGAAGTCACTGCCGATTGATTGGCTCCCGTTAAAGCAGACGCTCCCCTCATAGGAGAGATGTCTCATGTCTTAATGTAAAGTGTATCATCTGTTCAGTCCCTGGGAATTCATCCCTGCAGACTCCTGCTCGCACTGCGTTTGAAAGACAGATGAAAGACCAATTTGATTTTTTTTTCTCCCCATTTCAAAAGCAAGAAAATCTCTGGCAACAAAAGTGGAAAGGAATAGCAGCAGATTAAAATAATGAGGCTTTTAGAGGACTTCAGTAGCTTCACATGAGTCGCATTTCTCTCTCATCTTTCACCTTCTTTGCCCTGCAGAGAACACAGGAAGGAGGGAAACATCTTAACTCTTTACGCCCCGGCTGAATTCAGTTTTGTACGTCTCTGCTCTTAAATTAGCAGAAGACACCCCTTTTAAATATCCAGTGGTAGATATTAAACTGCCTGCCACAGAATAATAATTAGAGTGGTGGTTGTTTCTGGAACACCCCCCCTTTTCCTTTGGCAGCGCTTTGCTAATTTGCAGTGACATCTCCGTGGCTCAGCAGCCCCTGGGCTGTAGGCAGAGGCACGGTCATGATGGGCAAAATGGAACCCACTGGGCATTCTTTACTGGAACTATCAACCCCCGCACACACTCGCAGCTACACCACTTTCCCGCTGCCATTTTTCTCTCATCACACGCTCCTTCATCTCTGCAGCTCTGCTCCACTCAGCACTCAGGAGTAGAAAGCAGTCCTCTGCTATCTGAGAAAAGTGGACCTTTTTCGTGCCTCTTCATGGACTCGCGGCAGTTGACAGGCCGTACATGTGGCTATATTAACGCGGCTGGACGAGCACGTTCGAACATGTAGCCTAATGTGCATGGCAGAGATTCTCCTGAGACGAGTTTCTTTGAGAGGTCTTTATCATAAAACACATTTGAGTTAATATTGCTGACAGTGACTGTTTTGTATACTTGGAGAAGGCTTATGTTCTGTGGGTAGATTACTGGAAGGCATCAGATCCTCGTAAAACAAAGTGAGAGCTGTGTTCAGGTCCTTGGCACTAAGTCCTCCACATTTTCAGGGGATGTTTTCGTTGTCTGTGATTTGAACCACACGGTCGCACCGTTGCTTTTTGTAAATGATATGGTTTTGTTGGCTTTGACAGAAGGTGACCTTCTGTATGTGATGTGGGGCTTTGCAGCTGGGTTGAGCGTCAGCATCTTCAAGTCTGAGTATGGTGTGAGATGAACAGGCTGAGCAGTGCAGCATCAGCATCGTGTTACGTAGCGCACTTTTGTCAGACGCCATCTGTCTTTTGGCTTTGGCTCCTTGATGCAGGATCGGACACCAAGAAATAACGCTGTCGTATCAGATCGCTAGAAAGCCGGAGGTTGATGGTGGTTGGTGGTCACTGAGTAATCAGCCAGGAGACCATCGCTTGTCCTTGTTGTTGTGCTCATTGACTGCCTCGTTCTTTTGTTGCTGTCACTCACTGGTTAGGTGGACCTACTAACAAAATGGTTTTATGTTCTAGTTTGAATTATCTAACTGGACAAACAGCAGGTATGTTTTCATTATCTTCTCATGACTCGTTTCTTCAAAGAGAAGATCAGGATTCTGGATTCAACGTCCATAAACTGCATCTGTGCAGTTACCAGTTAAAGAAGAATAGAAATAAAAGAAAAACAGATAATGAAACGGGGAACAATCTCTGAAGAACCTTCGTTTCCAAAAGCCTTTTGTAGCACTCGGTGCTGATGTGCAGTGATGGTATACTGGAGTGTTGTGAACAGGTTGGTGTTCGGGTGGTGTGGAAATGTCAGAATACCTTGAGTGGTGGAAATGTGAAGCTGATGCATGTGTTGTGTGCTTCAGTTGCTCAGTGCACTAAATTTTCTGCCAATTGAACTGAAGCTGTTGTCTCAACTTGAATTTTGTTGCCCTTTCGTCTGTTTTTTCCATCCTCTCTTCATCTTTGTCTCCGTTTCTCTTCCTCCTCCTCTTTTCTTCCCCGTGTCTCTGTGCTGAGCAGGAGGCCTTTATAGCAGGTCTGCTCCCAGAAACAACCTATTCTGTGACTGTGGCTGCATATACTACCAAGGGTGACGGAGCTCGCAGCAAGGCCAAGGTGGCCACCACCACAGGAGCAGGTGTGTGTGTTGCATACAACTAATACAACAAATCTGAGGCCATATCTTGATCACATTCCTGCTTGTTTTCTAATATGTCTCCATTTAATACCTTTCAGGAGTTTTTTTTAGTCCTGCGTAGTCTGATTTTTTCTGTTTGTCTGATTTTGATAATAATATGAGCTAATGTTGGCTCCATTTTACGTTTAGCTCGGTATCATCCTGAAAGAGCTTCTTAAACGGTTTTGCAAATAGGCAAACAGCTGCATTCTTATATAAAAGATCTTGAAATCTTGCTTTTTGCCACAGAAACAGTAAAATTTCTAAACTTAAGTCACAACTTTGGGTGCTCACACTGTTGCTTTTGAGTTTTCCTCAAAATGTACTCTAGAATACTTGGCTGCCCCAAGTCAACACAAGTCAGCACAAGTCAACACAAGTCAACACTCATTACATCCTCGATAGAACGGGCGGGGCAAGTACACACAGAGGCATTTGTAGCATACTCGACTTCTTTGAGTTGGAATTGACAGATGATATTTCACAAGAACTAAAGTAAACCCAAGTATACTGAGAAGCAGGTCTTGTTTTTTAAACCAGATGTCATTAGCAATGAGCAGATTGTACTAAGAGTCCAACAGCACTGCACACAAAGCCCCTCTGAAAAGCATTCCTTACTTTGTCTGTTTCACTCCACCATAATTTACACATCAGAAAAATGAATTTTGCAAACAGACGTCTTTGCAACTTTGACTTCTTGTGGAGCCAGAAGAGTTGCCCCCTGCTGGTCATTAGGAACCCCGCCCCACACACACAAAAACACAGGTTTAAAGAGCTTTTTAGACTCAAAAGCTAGTCTGAATAACAGTCTTTGTTCTTCTGATAATAAAAAGTAGTGTGGCCTTTATGATGATCTCAAAAACAGGTCCTATACCTTCCAACCAGCTAAGAAAATAAGCTAGATCATATCTAAATGTGTCTTTCAGTGCTGAATATTTACAAATGTTTCCTGCATCGCAGTTCCTGGAAAGCCCACTATGATGATCAGCACCACCATCGGGAACACCGCTCTAATCCAGTGGCAGCCCCCTAAAGAAATGGTTGGGGAGCACATGGGATACCAGCTGCAGTACAAGAGAGCAGAGGAGGAAGCTTTCACCATTAAACACTTCAAGAAGACAGATGATCATTTCACAGTCACCGGCCTCCACAAGGGTGCCGTGTACATCTTCAAACTGTGTGCCAAAAACAGAGCAGGGAACGGGGAGGAGTATGTAAAAGAGATCAGCACCCCTGAGGACATTCCCAGCAGCTACCCGCAAAACCTGAGCGTGGTCGGCCTTACTGCAACTTCCACCAAACTGGCCTGGGACCCGCCTCCTCTGGCTGAAAGAAATGGGAAGATTGTGAAGTATGTGGTGATGTACCGAGACATTAACAGCCCGAACAACAGCACCAACGTTACCACAGATACACAGATGACCGTCTACGGTTTGCAGCCTGACACAACCTATGACATAAGAGTCCAAGCTTTCACCAGCAAGGGCGGAGGACCTATCAGCCCCAGCATCCAGAGCAGGACCATGTCCACCTCCATGCCAGGTGAGAACCACAGGCTTAGGTGCAGCTACTAAAAATCTCAGTGATCTCGACCTCAAGGTCAGAGCAAGTTTCTGAAAATCGTGTGAATGCAATAACTTGAGAACAAGATGAAACTGAAAGGAGGGTGAGGCTAGTCCCAGTATTATTTAGTTCTGTCCTCTACATAACTCAAAGAAATGTAGCAGAACTTCATCAGGGAAACAAATTATGTTCAGTTTCTACCCTTTTTTATTCCTGGGTTTTACTAGAGTAACTTTGTAAGATTCAAAGTGAAAATTAAAACGAGTTTAGACAGTAAGTAGAGTCACAAGTGACTTTACTCCACTGACAACTTGGAGAGTTTTTATTTATTTAATAACCATTGCCTCTAGCTGGCATTTGCAAACTGCAGCCCTGTAGGATTCTTCTCTAGAGATGTTAAACAAGGACTTTCTGGCCATATTTGATGCAGGAAGCAAGCAGCTAGTTCCTGTGAGTGTGTGTGAGTCTCACACTATTAAATCCACTTAGTTCACTAAGTTAGACCTCATTATAGCATACCATCTGAAAACAGTTAAAGATACACTTAAGTCCTGTGTGTTATTTATTACAATGATCTTTTCATTGGAAACCTTTTGAGATGAAAACCTCATGAAGCTGGTTATGATATTGACAAGTGTCACTAACGCACACGAGGAATTTTAAATATGAAAAAAACTCATTTATATTTATATCATTTATGTTTGTTTACAGTTTCCTACATAGTCCATGTGTGTCATGTCATCTTTGCTCACTGCTATGATAGTTATTCGATATTATTTGGATATGAGGCATGGATTCTGTTGGTGCATCATGTAGTTACCTGCTGATTAGCATAAGTCACTAATTGGAGCACAAGCTTTCTTGACTGTTAGTACAATTACATGCACAGCAAGCAATATTGTTTTTCAGATAATTGCATTAAAATTCCAATTAAAGTTATCAAAACTGCAAGCTGGCATTAATCGAGCAGACATCTGTCAGCTGCACACATGTAAACGTTTTCATGCCACTGATAATGTACAGTTTATCCTTAATACAAATGAAACAAGTGAGTTGTATAAAAAATGTAGTGGCAGGCTTAAGTGGACATTAGAGAAACAGCAGTTTTTGGTCGTTTGTTATTGCCAAACACCTGTTTGTGCTTTTATAGATCATAAAATCATAAAAACTGTGCCGAGATCTATCTGGTAGTGTTCCCCGTAACTGTCTTGCTTTTCTTGCACCTCCTCATCAGCACTGAATCATCTCAGTCATATTCACAATCAAATTAACCACCTAATAATCATCCAGATCTTCCCTCAGTGTTTACCAAGAACTTTGGTGTGAAGGCTGTGACAAAGACCTCGGTCCTGCTGACCTGGGAAGTGCCAGAAACATACAAATCTCAAGTGCCTGTCAAGGTAAGCTCAGCGCTCTCTTTCATGCAGGCAGAAAACTGGTTGTTTTGGTTAAAACATAGAGCTGGATATTGGTGACAGGCATCACAGTGATAATTATTACAGTAGTGCAAGGTGTAAATTAACCTCTATAACTCCATCCTGCTGTAGATTCTGTACAACCAGCAGAGTGTGGAGGTTCAAGGCAACCTGAAAAGGAAGCTGATCACACAGCTGCAGCCAGACACTGATTATTCGTTTGTGCTAATGAGCCGAGGGAATAGTGCTGGCGGCCTCCAGCAGCAGGTCTCCATCCGAACGGCTCCGGACCTTCTGACGGTGAAACCAGCTCAACACCATATAGATGTGGAGGAAGGTGGTAAAGTGACTATCAGCCTGCCGAAGGTCCCGGACGCAGCGGCTGTCAGGTCAGTGCTGACAGTTTGTCTGTTTTAACACTGACAGTTTCCGTGACTGCTCCTCCATTTCCTCATCTCAGTATTACAGGGAGTGCAGAATTATTAGGCAAATGAGTATTCTGTCCACATCATCCTCTTCATGCATGTTGTCTTACTCCAAGCTGTATAGGCTCGAAAGCCTACTACCAATTAAGCATATTAGGTGATGTGCATCTCTGTAATGAGAAGGGGTGTGGTCTAATGACATCAACACCCTATATCAGGTGTGCATAATTATTAGGCAACGTCCTTTCCTTTGGCAAAATGGGTCAAAAGAAGGACTTGACAGGCTCAGAAAAGTCAAAAATAGTGAGATATCTTGCAGAGGGATGCAGCAGTCTCAAAATTGCAAAGCTTCTGAAGCGTGATCATCGAACAATCAAGCGTTTCATTCAAAATAGTCAACAGGGTCGCAAGAAGCGTGTGGAAAAACCAAGGCGCAAAATAACTGCCCATGAACTGAGAAAAGTCAAGCGTGCAGCTGCCAAGATGCCACTCGCCACCAGTTTGGCCATATTTCAGAGCTGCAACATCACTGGATTTTCTCATTTCCTCATCTCAGTATTAGTGTGTTAGATACCGTCGTGTTGGTTTTTAGGCGCCAAGAGCGTTGAGTGTCAGGGTATTAGCCAGTCCTGTCAGCTGATCTGAGCCAGGTTCTATAGACCGTATGGGTACGTGTGAATCTCAGCAATGTCTATAGAGTGCCAGGCTATTTTCCCCAACATACACTCAGCGTATTAGCAGTTCAAACATCTTAAAAAGCCAGAAAATTCTGGCGTGTTTCACCAGCCATTACAGCCTCTCTTTATTAACTTCTTGTCATGTTTTACCCACTTCACAGCGAGCCAATTATCAGAAGCAGAAGCGTTTTCTTTAAGGTCAGAGTAGTTTTAAGTGCAAACAAGACAATCAAACCTCTGGCCCAACAGCTCCGTGATTACAGCAGAAAACCACACGACTATATTAACAGTCGCCCCACTGCAACTCGTAGCCCTCTCATGATACCAGAAAGCAATTTGAGGTAATCAGCAATAAGAATCCCAATGCAAATGGTGCATTTCACAAGAAGTTTATTTCATATTATTACCCAGCGTGGTCAAGAAGACAAGCACATAGAAATAATTAATTGTGTTTCAAGTGTTTGTTTCTCCGAAGAAATAGCCCACAAGTAAGCAGTAATTAAGAGGAGTGGAGTCAGTGGAGAAAAAAGATGCTAATGTCCAAACCAGACCTTCTCATTAGGCTCAGCGAATGCATCTGTTTAAGAGAAGGTTCAGAAAGTTTATGGAGAAGATCTACAAGATGTGCTGAAACAACATTAGACACATGCATACATATAAACTGCATTTTTTAGTCTTTTAATACGTCTTTAATTCACTTTGTGCTTCTGACTCTTGTGTTGTGGTAACAGGTGAATTTCCTCATAAACTTATCTTCTCTTAACATTGAAGCTCTGTGTGTGTGTTTGGTGCACAATCATATATGGGTGCATTATACGTTTTGTGCAGGTGGTACTACATAGTGGTTGTCCCTGTCACTCCAGTTTCTCTGAGGAGATGGGAAAACCCTGAAGACATGGACATACAAGAGGTGAGCGGATGTCTAGTTCAGTTTGATTTCATTGTTGCTGACAATCTTAAAAACGGCTCTTTTATCAGTTGTAATTGTTGCCATAAATTTTGTGAACACTGGGTAAAAGCAAAAAAGGAGTCAAATCCTAGAAAAAGTCTTTCAAATAAGTTGGGACATAAGCTGCAGTAATTTGTCCATATTGGAACGTAGAAAATATCAAATATTAAAACATGAAAGATGTACAATTTTAAGAAAAATGTTGCTTTTAAATTTGATGACAGCAAAGCGTCTCCAAAAAAGTGGGACGGGGCAAACAAAAGGTTACCGCAGTGATGGTATAAAAAAAGAAACTATAACTGGAGGTTAGCTGCCAGTAGGTCAGTCACATGATTAGGTAAAAGAGCATCTTAGAGAGGCGGAGCTTCTCTACAAATCATCTACAAATTGTATAACAATTTCAGAAAAATGTTCCTCAACATAAAATTGCAAAGACATTAAATATCTCGTCATCAAGGCCAAAACTCAGTATTGGATGCCAGTGGTCTTTGTGTCCTCGGGCAGCACGACATCAAACATGTGTCATGGACATCACTGTGTGTGAGCACAGCTTACAGTGCCATCCACAAATGCAGGGTAAACCATGCAAAGACAAGCCCACATGTGAATGTGATCCAGGAACACTAAAAACAGAATCACTCAGCCTGGTATAAACTGGGAAATTAAAAACCAGAAGCAGCCTCAAGTGGCCATTGAGGGAACTGCACTTTATTGTTCGTTTTTTTATTGCAGTTAAATTTCCTTATTAGTCCCAGTGTGAAGGGTAGAAGCAGCAGTAAGGTGACAGAGAGTTGGTATAAGGTGGAGGAGGAAACCTACTGGCAATATGCATGGGACTGATAACATTGAAAACAGGTGATTAAAGCTGCTAAATGTTTTTCTGCCCATGTTTATCTGGAAAAGGGCGAGAAACACTGAATGAAAATGTAAGTTATTGCAGTGTGAGTGACAAAACAGAGTTCGTGCACCTTCATTACAGGAAAATGTTTCCAGCAGTATAAATGGGAATCAGTTTTTATAATTTAGTGGCACCTTGGCAGTTTTGAAACATCACTGACACCTTCTGATCCAGAAATGCTGTGATTATGAATCCGCTTCTTCAACCACCCTCGTGTGTCGCTTACGAAAGAATGCAGCGTTCTTCGGCTTTTTAGAGCACCGCCTGACGTCACTGCATGCTTTGCGTTTTAGCTTTGTTTTCATTTACATGTCTTCATGATGAATTTTCACAACCAATCAGACTGAAGCCCTTCTAGCATCATTACACAATTCATTACACGCAACAATTCAAAAAGGTTGTGAGGGACAAACAATATTCGAATGACTTGACTGTTCTCACCGTCATGCAGTCAGAGATACTAAAAAACAAAGTGTAGATGTGGTCAGAAGCTATCAAACGAAAATGTTGTTTACAATTGGAAATGTTGCGAGGCTAAATAGAGGCGATTAAAGAAAAATCATCATGCATCAATATGAGGAATATTTGTACAGAGTTGCCACTGATGATGGCAAAGGGAAATCTTACCTCATGTCTGAAGCTTTGTTTCTATTTTTGATTCAGTTTAATTTGCTGCATCTCCCATAATGCAGACGGGGCGGTGTGGCATCACTCTTATGTTGGCCCCTCTTGTAAACCATATTGGGTTAATGCTGAGCTAAATGGTGGCACGGGAGTTCAGTAGTTAATTTTGTTGAATCTACAACTCAAAAATAAATGAAGTTTTTCAAAGAGTAAACTAACTGCTGTGCATCATTCTGAGATTTTGCTTTGTTCTTGCTTTAAAACTTGCTGACACATTAACTGCTGAGACAGCTCTGCTCCTGAAACGTAAAATAACAACTAAGAAAGAAATGGGGCTTTTTTTGCTTCACCTGCAACTGTATATAATTACCTAGTGTCAGTAAAATCCTTTAGCTTTGATTTTATTGTATCTCTTCCAAGTCCTCTCTAACCTACAACAGAACTGCTGCTTAAGGTGTCATTTACATACATGAGGCGCTGCACTGCGTTGTATTCCCGTGAGCCTTCATTGAGCAAGATCTAAAGGAGATGGGCTTTTACTATGTCTGCAGGCAGACTGATCAGGTTGAGCTGTGCAGTAACTGTTATGGGTTTGTCATTAATTCCCTCCCCTGACAAATTATGAAATGCATGCCAGTGGATAATGGTCTAACAATGAAGGCAAAGATCTGGAGTCTGGTATCTCATAGTCTAGACCCTTGTTTGCTTCAACTGGAGAGTTGCGGTCATAAACTAAATAAAAATGTAAAAGATGGACTTTCTAGGTCTTAAAAAATTAAGCCAGTGTAGAAGAGCTTTAACCTGAATTATTTCCAAGGGTCAGAGGGGGGTTCATCCTCATTGCTGTACAGACTGTATAGAAATCACTGAAACAATGTATGACTTGGGTAGTGACAGACAAGTAGCTAAAGTATCCCTTAGTTTATCAGTCATGGCTTCAAGAAAGTACGAGACAGCCAAAATGCTTCAAGCTTCAAAAGAGGACTTTGCAAACCAATGGGCAACGTCACACCGGCAGCTATAATGGATTTTATGGTGTTTACTATAATAGCTAGTATAGCAGTGTCTTTACCTTAAATTAAGTGTTGTTGCAAAATGGTTCTAAATAAATAAAACTTCCATGAAATGTAACTTTTGACTCTGCATGTCAAAAAACATCCAAAAGAAAATAGCGCAAAGGTGTTCCTAATAAGATCCTTGAACCAAACTAGCAGGACTTTCAGTGTAAAGGTGAAGCAGGTGTATGTCTAAGGCAGAAACGCAGCTATGACCCAGTTCATAGGGCGCATCCTTTGGAGGCCACATTTCAAGGCCAATTACGTCATAGCTAGGCGACGAAGGCTGCTCCAAATGCGTCCGACAAATGCGTCCTTCATTTCCCCGAATTTGAAGGATGGATGGGGTGTGTCCTTCGTGACCCAACATATCCCAGAATTCATTGCGCGGCCAAGCCAATTCCAAATCTGAAGGCTAGACCAACCCATTTCACAGCCTCGCACTTCGGGCCTTCTCAGTCTATGAAGGACCCGGCACACGTAGACCGCGGAGGCCAGGTCCTCTGAAGGATGCAGCCTATGAATTGGGACACACATCTCATTTTGGCTGCATGTAGAGCTCGTGACCATAACCGAGAGCTTGGAATACATTCGAATAATTCAAAAACTTCTGGCCCAGCTCTCTTGCCCCTTCACATGGGGCAATAACTGTTTCCCAGCTCAGAAGCAGCAATCTATCCAGAACCATTTCATCCATACACGGTAAAGCCCTAACCAATGCGCCCACAGCTCTTCATAGTCTGGCTTTTTTTAACCTTTTCTCCTGATCTTTGACAAAGAAGCATTTTGGTATTTTGTAGTTTTCCTGAAACCAGCTCTCACTCCAAACACTGACAACTGGACCTCAACTGAAACTCTTGAACATATCCAATACATGTGTGCATAAAACAACACACAGTTATCACAGAAGCATTAGTGTGCAATTACATTTGAATCTGGCCAATATGAGCTCTGTAAAAAGGCATGTATGTGTTGTAGAATAGCAGCATACACAGTTTAAAGTCTATGTCTTTGTTTTTATAGGATGCTGATGCATAAAGACTGTGTAATTATACTAACTTATAGTTATCATTTGCATACAAGTCTAAATGTGACCTGCATTGTATTTTTTAGTCTTTGTTAGTAACTCTGGCCTCCACTTTTTATACTCCAGTCATTTTGGAGCTACAGCAACAAGTAATGGAGTTGTTCAGTGTCTGAGGTTTGTGTTTACTGGTCACTATCGCAGCTTCCTCTACTGCAGATTGTGTTGTTGCTAAAATGCAGATCACTATCTGGGTTTGGCTGAAGAAAAGCACTTCACTTTAGTGGAGTCATTTTCTAATAGAGATGGTTGGCAGCACATCAATCTTGTCATTACTTCTGTCCTACTAATAAAGGGAGGCCAAGTGCATGTTTCAATCTGGTCGTGCACAATGTTAAATGCTTATTTATTATATCTTGTGTGATTTATCCATATATTTGTATTTTTTGTTTTTGAGTTGTTGGTGGCTGGTCAGGTTTAGGTTTCTATTCATTCTACAGAACTTCATATTACTGTTTATTTATTTATTGCCCTGAGTTGGATTGGTCTATGGCAGGGGTGGGCAACTCCAGGCCTCGGGGGCCACTGTCCCTGCAGGTTTTAGATGTGTCCTTGATCCAACACAGCTGATTTAAATGGCTAAATTAGCTCCTCAACATGTCCTGCAGTTCTCCAGAGGCCTGGTAATCATGTGATTCAGGTGTGTTGACCCAAGGTGAGATCTAAAACCTGCAGGACACCGGCCCTCGAGGCCTGGAATTGCCCACCCCTGGTCTATGGCATGATTATAAAGTTCAGAGATTTCCCTTTTTTATATATCCTGGATGAGCCCCGGCGTTATAATCCCTGCTTATTTAGGACATAACGGGGTGATTTTTTTTAGTAAGGTAAAACGTATTAATGGCAACATGTCCCTGTGAGCCAAACATACAGCTAATTGGTGCTTTCCAGATGGAAAGGGAGACCTAAACATTAGGAGTAATTTAGCTTTTAAAGGTCCAAATTCCTTCCAGCAGCAGTGTTTGAGTTTATTAGTTATCCAAGAAAGTAGGATATATCTTTGGCATATATCATAGTGTTTTGGGTTTTTCTGAATGACACTTTTTCTTATGAAGTGTGGGGAATGTAAGCAAATTTTGAGAAACGTAGACTTATTGAAAAAGTGCGTAAAGGGCTCAAATTATCTGCCAGACAGCCCTCATGTACTTTGACGATGGGGGGTCCTAGGCCCTCACATGGACTCCCAAGCAGGGGGGATAAGTCAGGTGAGAGGACCAAGGACTGGACCATAAAAGGAAGGAAGCAGAAAGCAGCATCTGAAACTGACACAAGGCACGGGATCCAGTACCTTCATCTGAGACGTTTTTAAGTGAAATACTGTCAACCGGCTGTTTGTTAAATTTCCTTTTTCTTACAAAGTGAATGTTTGAAATGTCAGCACCCAAAAAAGGAAGAAGATGCATCCATGTGATTGAAGTGACTTTGCTGCAGACAACCGTCCCCAGTATGTCAGTGTCACCTTGAATATTGTTGCTTTGCGGGGACGTGTTGGTCTAAAATGACAAAAGCAGGTGGTTGAAAGACACGTCTGTCTCTGAACACAGAGAGCAGCTGAGTTTCAGTAATGAAGCCACGACCCTCGGTGCTTCCTGAATGTGACAGAGGGCCTTCAGACTTTATAAATTCAATCCTGCTAATTGTAAGGCGTTTGGCATCCTCCAACATGCACCTTTCACCAAGTGCACCACAAATTTACAAGATAGAAGTAACATTTTTACGTGGCTCAAAAACAAAATAAAATAAAATAAATTAAAAGGTTTATTGCTTCAATTTAGACTTAGAGAAATCTATTTTCTAGTATGTTTTTGCAAATTGCAGCTTTGATCAAACTGCTGAACAAAAGTGTAGTGCATCAGCAGCATGATGAAGCATCATTTCGAACATTTTGAACAATAACATTTCATAATAAAGTGGTTTAACTAACATCGGCACCCTGTTTGTTTGTCTTCTTACACATTGCTCATCTTTACTGGTTCTTTTGACTTTGTTGACCAGTCACACAGAGGTCTCAGCAACTTAGTTCATTCTAATCAATAAGACAGGTGATAAAAACTGCAGAGTGTAAAGAAAAGGATGGATATAACCCTCATGGCATCTCCCATTGGCTTTTTTTTTGCATTATTAATGAATGCTCCGGTGGCATTGTTGCTTTGTGGAGCCATTAGTTTCTTGCCTGGTTACATTGTTAGCATTGTTACAGTAAGACATGCAGACTTTAAGCCTTAATTAAGTGAAAACAGATCAACAGTTAAAGGTGGTTTGGATTAGAAATAAATAAGAGTAAAACAAGTGAATAAAATGGAAGAATCGTATAACTGTCACAGAGGGTCAGGAAAAGAGAGCCGTCATCTACAGAGATGAGGTTTGTTATGTCATCTTGTGTCACTATGCTCCAGTGTCATGTCAACTCATAATATTTTGTTCCTCTGGTAGCTTCTGGAGTCCGGTGCTGACAGCAGCCTGCAGAGAAGGAAAAGGCAGAGCAATGACTTCCTGCAGCCCTACATCGCTGCCAAGCTGGATACGCTCCCTGAGATCTTCACTCTGGGTGATGAAAAGAAATACAGCGGCTTCTACAACAAACCGCTCCCTGGACAGCAGCAGTACCGCTGCTTCGTTTTGGCTGACCTGACGGACCACGAGTCTGTGAGTGACCTCTCTGCATTTATGAACACGTTCAGCAGCAGTGATGCATTTGGAAGTGGTTCAGTGGTTGATCTCAGAGGCCAGGGCTTCAGTGCATACACTGATTTCTTAAAAAAGAGCACCACCCCACCTCAAAACACAGCACAGACTTACAGTACATTGTGAAGATGATGCTACATGTTTGTCCACAAGACTCTTTGGCTTTTTCTTTGCCATCGTAAGGCAATATAGCAAAACTGAGATTAGTGTTGGTAATAAACTGACAATTTGTTAATACATTTTCAACATATCAGCTGGTTCTGTCCATACAGTGTGTGTTCTATAACTCATCCATTTGTGTAGCCTACAGACAGTTTGAGTGCTGTCGTCAGTGGTTAGGGTTAATTCAGGGTAAGGGTTAAGTTTACATTCAAACTTCCTCTTTATATGGAAGTTTCACCTGTGACATAACCAAATTTGACTAAAAATGTCTCCAAGAGTTGAGTTCAAAGATAAAATCCTTTTGTTTCCAAAGCTAGCTTGTTTTGCATGTGGCTAAAGTGCAACACAGTAGTTCTCTTTCACAGGAGGAGCATCCCTAAAGCAGGGATGTTACCCACATGACACAGCAGCAGTAGCTTAATTGTCATCCCTGTATCAGAGCCATGATAAATTGCAATTGGGGTTGCTGTAGCTCAGGCGGTAGATGGTAGAGCAGGTCACCTATCAAATATCCTGGGCAAGACCCCGAGTTGCTCTCCGGTGCATTCGTGGGAGTATGAGTGTGTATGTGTGAGCGTTAGACAGAAGGTTCTTAGACAGAAACAACATAGAAAAACAGTGCATGTGTGAATGGGTGAATTCGGGGAGCTGTGTAAAGCGCTTTGAGTGCTCAGAGTAGAAAAACTCTATATAACCCAGTCTGTTTACCATTCCCATTTACCAAGAGATTTGAGGCCAGACTAACAATCTGCAGCAGTGCGAAACCCTCTTTTGGCATTAAAAAGTTACTGTAAGATTTTACTAAAGAGGTGCAGTGTCAGTTTTGTGACTAAAAGGTGTGGAAGTATTTTTGCCTTCGTGCATAAGTATTTGTAGAAGTTTCCCTTTTTTGGGAAAGAAATTTGGAGCGCATTTAAATGATTCCTACAAAACCTATTTAAGTTCATGCACTTTACAGCAAATAACAGAATTTAACCCTGAAAAAAGCAACTCCTATTTTGTTCCCTATGGCTGTGATAGTTGTCTCTAGAAGTGTTCAATTATTAGGAATTAGAAGAGGAGGGGTTATCAAAATGAGTGCAGCGTTAGCACAGCTGGATGGCTCAAAGCTATGAAGGCACTCCCTAACCTTGGGCTGTCCTGTGCTAGTGGCTTTACAGTGCTGCTTGCAGTGTTTCCAGTTTTTAGTTACATTTCTACACAGATCAGTCTTGTGTCTCTTGCTTGTGTTTTCACAGCCTCGTGCACACAATGAGCAGATTTTGTTTAACTTCTCTCTGGTATCAGATCTGTTACAAGCTGAATGAAAATGCAGAAATGTGTCAAATTCAGACCTGACAGCTGTTAGATTCATATTTGAATCCTACAATCTGTAAATTTTGACTTTAAAAAATGCACGCAGTCTCACACTTGCATAGCCTGCAGAGATAAAGAGCATGCATTTAATGACAAAGTAATAGCAACATCAAAGCCTGGGTCACGATGTGACATCCTCTTCTACATATATAAAGTCAGTACTGACAAACAGATTCATAACATCGATTCATTTGTAATAAAGCTGCGATCCTGTGCTCTAACTGAGCTGTCAGAATTATCCAGAGAATGAACGTCTCGAGCTACAAGACTGTGCATCGTCCACGGCAAATTCTAACAGAAGAGTTTGTCTTCCAGGCAAAAACACATTGATCTGAATTTCCAAAGAGAAGCACAAACATGAAACTCACATCCTGATTGCTTCTGCCTGCATATGTACAGTGTTCTTGGTAGACTGCTGGTCATCATTAAAACAAATTATTTATCTTTATAAATTAGCAGATCGCCAACAGAACCTCCCACTTCCGTCAACTGTGGCGTCACGCTAGTTTGCCCTGGTTAGTAAATCTGCCCATCGATGTCGAATTTTCAGATCTCCATAATGGAATAAACACTGTGGCTACCTGACCAGACCCGTCCTTCTTAGAACAGGGGGATTGTCTGGAAGGTGAATGCGCTCATGTGACCAGGCACAATTCACAAACTCAGCAACTAACACTTGCATCAAAAACAATACAAACATTGAAATACAAGAGAGAAACTATGACAAAGATGCACCAAAAGTCAGCAAATCATTCATCAGCAAAGTTATTTGTGCAGATTTTGTATTGTACATCTTTATGAAAGTTGTATATTCACAGACAAGAGTCAGGAAATAGAAACAGTAACAAGGACCAATGTTTGATATCATGCAATAGCCTTGCAATGAACGCAACCTGTGGGACACTTGTTACTGTGGACCTTGCAGCTGCTTCCTGTGGTGGTGTTGTACTGGATTGCAATACGCGCTTTCCCCCCACACTGCTGTGTTTGAGTGCACATGATCAATAGTCAGAATAAAATGTGGAAGAAAACAAATGGATTCCCCTGAGTTTGACCATCTTGCCAACAAAGTGCCCATTATGTTTTATGTTATGTAATCCTTCTGCACTAATGTACCATCTGAACACACAATACAGCTGCTGCTACCACGTGAGGGAGAAGCAAAGTCAACTATTAGAGTGGAATAAGCTGTAAGTTACAGCCTGCCTTGTATGCAGCAGTGCTGTGTCAAGAAAGGTTCACTGAGACCAAGGCTGTGCTTGACACCTCTTGCTCTTTAATAAATCATAAATCTGCAGCAGGGGCAAGGGAACAGCAGAGGCAACGTGGATGGTTTTTTAATATGCTGCTCTATTGCTGTTTTGTCTGCATTTGTGGCCTTTAAAGTTGTCAGATGAATAGTTCTCATAAAACTGTGGAAAAACTTCATTTATGGGTCACATTGTGGTACATACAGCTGCAGTGCATGTTCCATACTTCTTTGTAATGCTGAATGAATAGAGCAGAGTTGGTTGTGAATGGCATTATTGCTTTCTATCTGTGGAATACAAGAGTAGCCCTTCAAGCAGCGCTGCACACATGCCAAGCACGTCACAGTGATGCTAATCATGTCCTTGACTCCTGCATGCATCTGCAGGTATATCTTCCAAGCAGTTAGGCCGTGATCCCCACCGTCACTCACATGCACCTTGCTTCCAAGAGCATTAAACCTTCAGACTGCTTCTCTAATTTCAACTGCTCTTGTTCTTGAATTGAGCATTTAAATGTCATTCAAATATCAGTGGCTGAAAGAAGTGTGAGATTAAAAAAGGGGGCAGATGGAGAAATGAAAGCAAGCTTGTTTCAGGTTATCAATGAAGGAAATTCAGCACATTGGTCGGATTTATCTGCACTGCAAAACAAAGTCAGTCAGTGAGTGAAGAGCGGCCTGAAAACCTTCCAGGTAGCAATCTGCAGATTTGGCCAACAGTTGTAGAAAATCGTCTTCTTTGAACATGTTTGATTTACAGTATTGACAAAAGGATCATTTTATATGGACAAAAATGTGATGGGACATTTCATGCCCTTTACAACAACCCTACCCCAGATGTGATTGGGTAAGAGGCACACCGTGGGCAGGTCACCAGTCTATCACAGGGCTAACTCACAGAGCCAAACAATCCTTTGTACTCACACTTATGAGTAATTTAGAATCACAAAGTAATCTAACTCTAATAACTGAATGACCTTTAACTGTGGGAGGAAACCAGAGTATCCACTGCAAACTAGCCAGACTGTGGGTTTGAACCTGGGCCCTTCATGCTGTGAGGTAACAGTGCGAACCACTGCACCACCACGCTGTCGGTACAGACTTCACAAAAGGAGGAAAGCTACGATTTCAAGGCTTGATGCAGAATTTTTCTGCACGTTTTTGTCCTTGACAGGTTAAACACAATAAATAGCGCTAGCATGCACGGGGTGTGTAGTGTCTGCCTCCAGTGATTTTCCTGTGGTGTAAAATCTTCGTGTGGTCTTGTGAATTTCATGAGTCCAGCAACTAACCACTCCTACTAGATTGTATCAGGTCATCTCAACAAGAACAAATGAAGTTGTTAAATTTCATACAGATCCTACATGATTCAATTACGTTCACCACAGAAACAAAATACAAGTTAGACTTTTGTAAATGTAACAACCATCCAATTTCCTTTTTTGTAGTGTACACGTTTGGGATCTCTGTCTCGCCTCAAGTTACATAAAATTCAGCTTTGTAGTTGTTGTACGATCCTGCTGGCAGAAAAAGACTGAAACTGCAGTTTCCCCACCTTTAGGCACAAAGATGAAACGCTGACCTTTCCATCTAAGTGGGTAAGACAGCAAATTAATACAGCAGAGCTTCGGTGGCCTCGGCGGATGTTTTTAGTGCTGTTTGTATGATCCTGACACTCGGTGGAGAGGTGGAGAACAGACGTTAGGTCGGAGGACTGCGGTTTTTTAAGAGGAGCATCCGTGTGGATTTAAAAAATGTTCAGAACTTTGAGATAAAAAGAAATAGTTTGATAAAAACTAAAATGTTGATACATATTTAAGCAAATTGCCACACATGCAGGGACTCTCTGTATGCATAATTGGGCATCTTATTCCTGTCATCCCTTAGTTCCTGGAACTTTATCAGAGAGACTTAGCAATTCATTGTTCTGTACATGCCATTGTCCTCCGACATTTAGATGCCATTCAGACATTTTAAATAAATGATTAAATGGAGCATTTCTCATCACTCCCACTTTGCTGCGCCTCCGCTCATTACAGCTTTTGTAATGAGGGAAGTGCGTCGTCTTGGACAATACTTTTCCACAGTGTTGAGAACAGAGCTGCAGGGTCCAGATTCAATAAATGACACGTTGCTGAATGTGATTCCAGCCTGTACAAAAATAGAAACCTAATCACATTCATTGAAAAAAAGGGGACATAAGCTTAGCTTTTATTCCTGCCGCAAAGCTGCTGGAGGGGTGGAGGCGACAAGAGAAGAGTGGGAAGGAAAAGAAAGGCGAGGGGGCTGGAGAGTGAAGGAAAAGGGCACTGTGGCTTTCTGTGGCCCCCACTGCTGGTAAACAAGCCGGGACGTGTGAAATTGGATAAAAGAAAAAGGCCATATAAACAGTGTGATCACTTAGAGTGGAGGGGTGGAGGGTGGGTCGGCTAGGAGAGCACGGCGGCTTCCTGTGGATGCAGAGCCCTGTGGGAGCGACAGAGAGGTGAGCAGAGGAGTTAGAGGGAGCTTAATGGGAGGATAAGACCAAGAAAGGAAAGAAATGCTGCAGCCACTGGAGAGAGGGCCTTACAGATGCCGGGATGTGTTTCTAATGTGGGAGGAGGAGAGTTGCTGAACTTTGAGGGGAAAAGAGGAATAGGTACTGGATATCTTCCAGCTTGTACGCATAGATGAGCCGAGAGGAGACGACTCCGGCTGAGGGAGAAATATCCAGTGTTTCAGAAAATAACCGAGCTGTCAAAATACATTGCAGTCAGACATTGTTTCATACTTTGTAATCAGTCACTTCTTGCGGAAGGATTACGGACGGTGGAAACAATTTTGTTGAGCAAAATGTTCATCCCCCTGCACCTCTGCTATTATAGACACTTCTCTTCTTTGCGTCTCCTCGCTCCAGTTTGCAGATGTAGCAGCAGCATATTTTTCACCCCTGAAGGATTACTATCTACGAGGTCCCACCGCTGAGATTGATCACTTCAAAACTTCCCCCCTGAGATTATCTAAATATCCTTCAGAATATGCTTCTGCTGCATCTAAAAGCTGTGAAAACTGTCATTTTTCAAAAAGAAAAAACGTTTTCTGAGCTGTAAGCAGTACTTTGCTAAAAGTGCCACAAAGTACTAAAGAGAGAAGCGAGCGGAAAGCGCTGAGGAGACAGATGAGCTGAGCACGTTATCAAGCGCCACACCTTTTAGCTGCTAATGCTTCAAGGTTTCTTCTATACGCTGCAGAGCTCGGAAAGGTGGCTGCCGTCTTTTTAAAGAAACGCTGAGGTTTGTCGTCAGTTATGAAAATGTGTAAACCAGGAATGGGACCAATATAATAAGACTTCTTCATTAGAATTATCATAAGAGAAAAGCAATGATGAGCTCATGAGTAAATCAGTCTCTTCATAATCCCCCCTTTAGGCTACAATAATAACAGTGACAATGAAACAAGAGGGAAAACAACTGAACTTTTGTTGTTTTACTGTATTTCTTTATTTCTCATAGAGCAGGAGCAAAAATATGAACAGTGAAGCTTTAACAAATGCAGCTACTACAGTTTCCATCCGCACAGCACAAGCCCACAGTGTGCACTCTCCTAACATTAGTAACCTTCTCGGTCATTAGGGAGTCTTTGACAAGACTCACACCTGCAGCCGCTGCCTCCTCACACTTTTTAAGTGGCATTTCCTGTTGACTTGTTGTGACATTTTTGTCATTGCTTGGCTAAAATATCAACTGCTAAGACTTGTTTCTGAGACTGAAGTTGCAATAGAAAGATTCCCAGTCTCGTGCCACAGCTCTGTCCTGATACAGAGACGCAGACATTTGAAAACTGCAACACTGCAGTGCATTAATATAAACCCGCATGAACCGGGAGGATTGTGTGACAGCGATGGCAGAGCAAGGAGACGTTCTTTTATCACTGTGGTTAATTGAAGTAATAAAACAGTAATAATACTGTTAGAAATGCTATAAAGTCTGTTATAGCATTTCTAACAAACAGCTTATCCAGGTGGCGAGCTCTGAAAAATGACACCAGCGCAGAAGCGCTAAAAGCCGCAGTTCCTCTGGTGGCCACTTGACTGACTACCTCCCATATCAACCTTTACACCAGAAATAAACATGTACAATGCAAGCAAACAAATGGCAAAATAAACATGGATACTGGAGCTTGGGAACTGGTTAATGACAGAAGTGCCTTGAATTAAAGTCACTGAATCAAATCTCTCTACAGTGTTTGTGCTGCTGTTTTAATGAACACAGACTACGGCCTGCTACAAAGTACAGCCTGCCCGAAAGGTTGTGCTTCAGTGTTTGGGAGTTAAATTTGACTATTTTACCAGTCTGCTATTTAGGACTAGTTAGCTCATATAAGTATCTGTGCAATGCAGCGGTACTGTTTATGAATGCAGCTTGCTAACCAAGGATTAGCTGACAGCTGTCCAAAACGAACATGTTTATGGTGGCTATGTCCATCTTTTATATACAGTTTCAGTTTAACAGAACATCCTTTTAAAGATTTTTATAATTAGCAACGCAGCTTGTGTTTAAATGCAGGATAAATAGTAGCAGTTAGGACATAGCTTCTGTAATGTGCATTATGTAATGAAAGCTGTTTAGCCATCTGCTTATGCTGCTTGTGCTGTTAGCCATGAGGAGCTGTTAATGGTTGGTTTAAGTTTGGTGAAAGCTGCGATTTGAAGATCGCTCAGGTAGAAAGTGAACTAGAAAACCATCAGAATAACTCAGGTTATGTTTCAAATCCATCCTCCTAAAATACACACAGAAGTGAATTATGACCTGGAAAATTAACACTCCCTTTATCATGTAAAAAGATTATTTATACATTTTTCTGCTTTAGAGAATCAAGCTGTGAGTTTGTGCTGCTGCCTTGGCCAAGAGATTTGATCGCAGTGGGACGGAAGCACAGAAAAACTGTTCCTCAAGGCAGAAAATATTAATTATGTATGAGTTTTCATTAAGGCTATATGCAATAACTAACAGGTGACCAGCCAACATAAACATCTTGCGTATGTATTTGATGGGTAAATAAATATATTCCTACCCACAGTTGTCAAGTATAATGGTGTGAAATGGGCATGACATCAGCCAGCGTGCATATATGCATACTAAATGTCTGACATTTGCAGCCTGTACTAGATGCAAAAACAGGGAGACGTTCACAGAACCGACTCCATGGCACCACATTTAAAAATTTGCTTACTGATAAACAGCCTCCTCTCGTAGATTAAAGAAACATTTAATCAGCTCCACTCCCTCCACTACTTAATCCATTTATAACTGTTCCAAGTCTTAATTTCTATCAACACTGCACCAGAAGCTGGAAGAAAGGAAGCGAGAAATGAAACTATCAGGTGCAATGCAAAACCAAAAAAGGAAAATGAAACTTCTTAACACCAGACATCTTTATAAATGACTGCGTGTCACATTCAGCATTGACACTTAGTGTTTGCAGTAAGTTTGCAGTGCATGAGAAACTTTCATTAAACAAGCGACAGCTGCACTGTTATAATAAAAAATCTAAATCCCAGTCGGAGACCCACCTGATTGGTAGATTACTTTTGCTTCGCTACAGTGCTTTAGTTGTTTGGGACGGACGAAACGGCAAAAAGTAGACTTGTCCCAAAAGACACTAACAACACCAAACTATAAACACTGAGGAGATAAGGCATTTGGTTGGCAGCATGTGCTTCTTGGAGAAGGGATATGAAAGCGGTGCATCAGACGAGGAGCAGAGACAGTTCGGCTGTGGGAGGATAAGCCTGGAGCGCGCCTGCTGCCAACTGGTGCACGCTTCTAATGTGGGTGACAATTACTCACACACAGCAACACACGTACAGTCGAAGTCATTACGAAAAACAGTGGGAAAAGGAAATAGAAGAAGTATCACTCACTAAGCTTTCTAACAGTGTGTGTGTGTGTGATTATTATTATTATGCAAATAACAAAGGCACTTATCCAAAGCAAAGCAGAGCAACTTGTACCTTGACTAAAGTCATGCCAATTCAGCCGTGACAAATGAAGGCCTGAGTAAGAGGTTATATTTTAAGGCCTTTTAATTCAAAGAGAGCTTTATTAACACGTCTGAGCAAAAATCAGGTATGTTAACACTTATGACAGGATTAAATTCAGTTTTTCTGCGTGCAGGAAGTTCTCACCAAAAACAAAGACAGAAATCGGATTGTCAAGACTTTTGTTTTCTCCTTAAAAAAGAGGTTTTAAAAAACTGAGAGACAAGTTCATGGTCGCTTCTGTAGAGTGAAAGTCATTATATGTGCATGCTGAAAATATGGGTAGGAAAAACATCTCTACTTTCCATGTGACTGCCACTTATTTTTGGTTAGCTTGTTGTTGTGTAACTTCAGATCTTCAGGCCATCAGATTCCCGTGCGTTTCTACATTCATACAAGTTTGGATTAACAAGAATGATTATAATCAGGTTTCTTGCCTTGAAATGAAAGTTTACACTACAAAGAATAAACTTTAGAGTTTGATGTGTTTGCAAGGCCGATCTGTGTCAAAATGATTTATATTTTTTTGCATTTAGCAGCAGGACAAATACAAAAAAAGTCTGTTATAGACAAAGATCATGTATAATTCATGTGTAGCTGTCAGATTGGACACCGCAACCTCGACCATGAATGCTAAAGTGAAAATGAGTGTGGAAAAATGTGCTGAAATTAATGAATCATTAAGGAAACAAAGCTGGTCGAGGGTGGCTTTGTTTTTAACAAGCGGCACACTTCAGTGGGGTTTACGGCTTTTACCCAGCGGAGCTGCAGCCTTGTTGAGCCAGAGCCCGTCAGGCTTACAGGAATATTTATAGTCTCATTCACCAACACAGTGCAACTTACTACACTTGTCTCACAGAACATAAAGTGACAAGCAGAACAGTTACTTAAAGAGAATTACTCCCTGAAAATTGATCCATGTAACCCCTTTTAATGTTTATTCTGTTGCCAATATCGGACTGCCTCCAACTCTGCCGCTTAGAGAAGACCTAAAAGTGTTTTCTTTGATTTCGCTTCATCTGCAATATTTGATTATTTTGTAATGAAGCGATTTTTTTTTTTTGCACTGCTTTACTCCAGAGGTCATTAGGATGACAAACATCTCTTGGTTTGGTGTTTTTTGGTATTAATTTCTCTAATTTTACATGTCAAAGTCAATTGGAGAAGTACTACTGCTGTGCTGGTGAAATACTTGTTTAATGTGTTTGGTGGCTCTGGAGGAGTTTTTGTTTACTCGAGTGACATTGCTTGAGAAATGATTGGTCTCCACAGAGACTGTAATTACAGAAACACTGCATGAAAACCTGGCCGTCTGGGGGTTTAATGATGTGGGCTTTTACAGAGAGGGGGCTCTAAAATACTGATGCAATCATGGGAAACATTGCTGTTTAACATGGGAGTCATACTGCCATAGACTAATGGCCCATTTCCATTGAAAAAACTGTATACAAAAGATGGATGTAGCTGACATGACATCACTGCCTGGTATTTCTGATTACCATATTTTTCAGACCATAAGGAGCATTAAGTGAAACAAAACAGTCAGATAAGTCAAACTTTACTCAGCTTCTTCTTCTTGCTTCCTTCTCTTCCGTACCATTGATTCATTAATGCTGAATCCTCTCTCAGCTGCTCTGTTCCCATGTTGCTGCAGTATATTAATGACTAACCTCCTATTGTGGATGGATTATCTCAGTTGTTCTCCTGACTGAAGTTTGGTCTGTTTACAGCATCCTGCCATGCGATTGCATTTGTCTCTAACCATCAGGAACCCTCACGTGAACTTTTATCGAGTGGAAAACTGTTCGCGTTCATCCTTCAGCTTCACTATGTTTATGCTATGCTAACATAGCTGTGTTGCTAGCGATCACGTAGCACATCATTATATAGCAGCTAGCCCAACTTCAGTAACCCTATAAACGTCACTGCTGTTTAGTTTTCTGTCTTCATTTATGTTGGAAGTGACAGCAGAGCTGTACGTTTGAATTTATTCACAAATCTCTCAGTCAGAACATGCTATATCATGTTTAGGTGGAAGCTAGCGAGCTAACTTCCTGCTAACTTCTAACTCTGTTAAATGTAATCAGTTCTGTTTTCATGGATGCCTGGATGTTAAACTTCATAGTTACACCTGGTAAAGCAGCAATGCTGATCGTTTTATTAAAGATGAAAGAATTTAGACAGTTTTTAACTCTTAGTGATGCTGCTGTGTTGTTTGAGTTTGGGACCTGAATCGGACGGAGTTTAGGACCCAGGACTCCGCGACACTACGGCAGCCGTAATGCTCCGACAATCCATCAGGCCGTGCGGCTTCGTAGCTTAGCAAAGTTGTACTAAAACATTTTTTGACAGATTTTTGAGCGCCATGTACCACATAAAATTGGTTTGAGAATTCACACATAAGATGCACTGTCGATTTTTGAGAAAATTAAAGGCTTTTAAGTGCGCCTTATAGTGCGGAAAATACAGTAGCTAACACTTGCGATCGCTGTTACCAAGCTTCATCCATACTGTATGGGTCACAAACAAACGAACATGTAGAAGATTCAACTTAGTTATAAAAAAGAATTCATTATGGAGGTTTTGATTAACTGTGAAGACCACAATAATTTTTTGTACCTGACTGGAAAACTGTTTACCTCGACTGTAGGACTGTGCATTTCAACATTAAAGTCTATGTGGATCAGCTCACCGGAGTCAGCCTCAAGTGGCCTTTACAGGAGCTGTTATTTCTGCATTGGCTTTATTTGTCAACCACGAGGTGGACACTTGTTTATGTAAACCACTGAATCAAATTTAAAGACAACTGCAGCCAATGACACTGTTCCTATGGATGCAAATAGCTTAAATTGAGAAAGCATTAGAACACACACTCTGTCATCTTTTGAAGTTAAAAGTCCTTGAACTCAATAAATTGGTGAAAGCCATTCAAACCTGGCTGCTTTGGAGCACTGGAATCTCAACAAGTGATAAAGTGGGATTTGTCACATTATGCTTGATGTGCTCAGCCAGAATAGGCCTGAACAGTGAGGATACTTTCAGGTTTTAGCCTTTTTTGTTGTATTTTTTTTTTTTTAAGCTAAGGTAGGCAACATGTTTTTTGCACCATTAGACGAAAATCCATTAAAAGCTTTCAGCATATTGAAATGCAATTAGTCTGAGAGAGAAGCAGACCGTCGCACCTACTCTGGCCTGTTTTTAAGTAGGTGACAATGATATGAGACTATGGCCAGATGGCATAATCGATGCTTTGTTCAGCGCGAGTCCGGATGGTCGACATCAGTCCATTACACAAATCAAAGCCCTAGATGTAGCTATAAAGAAATATATGCTTCAACAGATTTATATGTTTTTCGTTTTTCTTTGTATATGTGCTGGTCTTTCCAAAGATGCGCGACTGCAGAGCTGTGACTTTCTGTCCATCAGCATTTACAAACATTAAAAATATGTGGCGAAAACAGATCTTTTAGATGAACAGACTCTGTCCTAGCAGCGAGACATGAGTTTATATTGTGCCAAAGTGAGAGTCTAGGTCCATGTCCTTTAGTGATGGCAGGGGAGAACTCAGGGCTGGCCTCAGGTCTCCATGCCCCATCTGAAGGTGTAGTGAAGCTGTTGGCATTGTTGGATGTGTCCTCAGAGGATGTTGCCGATGCGTATCCTTGCACTGAGCTTCTTGTGCCCCCCTGGCCTCAGGGTGGGTTTCATGACAACAAGCAGTACGGTCCCACATCAAGCACATCCAACACAGCAGCCTGTCTCTGCCTGTCTCACACCTCACTGTCTGTCCTCCTCTGTCCCCAACCCCATCCCCTCCACCTGCTGCCTTCCAGGAGCTGTTACAGATAACCAGTTGCCTTCACCTGCAGAGACCTGTTATCGTTTAAACCTCATTTACACTCCCACATGGAATCCTGCTTTACAATTGCTTAAAATCTTTAAATTGATGAATTGAATCAAAATGTTTTCACAGTTTAAAATATTTAAATTACATGAAGTTTTTTGGTAATGTGATGGATAGTCCTGTTACAGGTTTCACATTATTCCTCTGATCGATGGGGGACTGTACCACAAAATATTGTAAAGCTTCAACAAAAGCAATAAAAAGGCTTCATGCAGGTTACATGGATGCAATAAATGCAGGATTTTCTTTGGGTTTTTTCAGGAGCTTTTTCAGGAACTCTGTGCACCACGAAAATATTTTAGAGTTTTAACAAGAACCAGCAAGAATAAACAAAACTTATCCAAAAGAGTGCAAAACTGAGTTTCCATTAGCATATTGTTATGTTTGCCACACACTGGGAAACAGATCAGTTTGTATAGTGTTATTTTTTTCCTCAGTGAGACAACAAATGCCTCTTTGTGTTCTAATTATTGATGATTGTGTTTTCTGTTGTTGTTGTTGTTGTTGTTTTTTATTGTGATGGGGTAATCATATTAGTCATAGAAACTGAACTGGAATAGAAATAAACGTCACTGCACACATGGGGAACAAAGGTACCTTCATGCTATGAAGCACAAACCTCTATATCAGCCTACTGCCAATATACAAGACAGAGACATAAACTAGCCAGAATTTCTTTCCATTTAATTTCAACAAATAAGAAAACAGTAAAACGCTCACATCTAAGAATAAAATTAATTTTTATCTAAGTTGTTTTTGTGTTGACCCAGACTGTCTCCTGATATTGTATCGTAAAAACTAGATGAAACCTTTACCTCTAGGGAACTTTTTTTAAAACCACCCTGAGAGCCAGTAATTAGCTCTAAGAATATTCACAAGTTATTTCCATTCAATGGTTTTTACTGTCCCCTTATTTTCTTCCTAAAACATCGCACAACTACCAGCGGGACTGTTTGATAGATGTGTTGCATTGAAAAGGGACGCTGTGGTGTGAATACCTGAAATCCCCAAAAACTTGGCGAGCTGTGTGACAAGAACAAAATGCAATGATTTGCAAACCTCATAAATCCGGATTTTATTCATGGTGAAACACAGAAAACAGGAAGAGGAATGACGTCCCCTTCTTGTCTGATATAGGACTGTAGATGCTCCGGTCCATGATGCTCCAGAAAGGTCTGGACTGCACTTAAGCTAGTTCAACACTGGACTCCTCTAGTATGAAGTCATGCTGTTGTTTTAGGTGTTTGTTTTTTTAGGGATTTTTTCACCGTGTTTACTTCTTCGAAACTCTAAGATGCTCCTTTCATGCCCACTCATGTTACTCACTGTTTACCAGTTAACAAAATATTCCTCCAGCTGTTTTTAGTACCACTTACTTTTCCAGCCTTTTGTTGCCCGTCTCTCAACTTTTCTCAAAACATGTTTAAAATGAGCAAAAAGATTTCATGAAATAAAATGATGTTTAGACATCTTTGTGAGGACAGAACATTGGGATCAACAGTCACTTGTTGCAGCGGTCCCCAACCTTTTTGGCGCTACGGACCCGTTTATGTCCGACAATATTTTCACAGACAGGCCTTTAAGGTGTCGCAGATAAATACAACGAAATAAAACCAGTACCGGTACCAAAAAAAAGAAGATTTATTCAAACGATATAAAACTAATGATAAAAACTGATTAAAACCCCTGAAAACCATAAATTTCACACCCGAGCCTCAACTCTCGGACCGGTACCAGTCTGTGGACCAGGGGTTGGGACCGCTGGCTTCAAAATCCCCGTCCTCATGAGTTTGAAGGCATTTTTGAGGCTCAAAATGTGGTTTTAGTGTCAGGATTAGGTTATGGTCAGGTTTTTCACTCGTTTTTGATGGTTAGGGTGAGCAGCTAGGGAAAGCGTTATGCCAATGAGATGTCCTCACTGAGATATGAAAACAAGTGTGTGTGTGAACTGACTGAATCCTTCTCGTTTGCAGCAGAGGACATTTGCAGCCAGCCCTTTCTCTGATCCCTTCACGGTGAAGATCAGTGGGGTTATTCGACAACCACAAGAAGACCCAGAGATGCTGTGGGTGATGGGTCCGGTGCTGGCAGTCATTCTGATTATCATTATAGTCATCGCTATTTTACTCTTCAAAAGGTGAGTATGACACACGCAACAGCGGACACTGCGAGGACACACACTGGTTATTTTTGGAGTGACGCCTCCAACAGATGCAGAAAACATTAATCGTTGATCACATCAGACTCATAAAAATACTGAAAACACTGTTTTTTACAAGCACATTTTAATTTCTGTTAACATTTTCCTTCACAGGGCCTTTACTGCTTTGACTTCAGTGAATATTCAAGTAAAGACAAAGGTTCCTGTTTTGTTAAAATGCTAAATTATTAAATTAATGTAGTGGATCTATCAGTGACTGAATATGATTTTAATCAGTTTTAGTACATACCCTAATTTGCAATAGTAGGAAGGAAGAATGTCTTTTTAAGAGGAAATGATCGCAGCAGAACCAGGCGTAGGAAACAGCAGCTTTATGGAACGTGTCAGGGTAAAACGAGCGCACAGAGATAGCAACAGAACCCAAACTATGGAAGACAAAGGACGAAATGTAATGATATGCAATACAGTAGAAAACTAATACTCAATACATGATGGGAAGTCCTCCATCGGGCTGAGCCTGTAGTGACATATCTAAGAGATTGTTCAAGATGACCTGATTCAGCCCTAATTTTTCTTTATTATCAAAAAGGGAAATTTTAAGTATGATCTTAAAAGTGAAAAGGGTGTTTGTCTCCTGAACTCAAACTGGATCCACAGGAAGGATATCTGAAGCTCTGTCTCCCATCCTACTTTAAAGGATTCTATGAACCACAAAGAAGCCTGCAGGCTGAGAGGGAAGGGCTTCACTGGGATAATATGAATATGAGGTTTTTAAGATTATATAGCACCAAGTCACAACAACAGTCACCTCAAGGTGCTTAATATTGCAACGTAAAGACCCTATAGTAATACAGAGACTGGTTAGGGTTAGGGTAAGCAGCTAGGGGCCCTCCATGAACAGTGGGAAGGAAAAACTTCCTTTTAACAGGAAGAAACCCCTGATAGGACCAGGCTCAGTGAGGGGCGGGGCCATCTGCTGCGCTGGTTGAAGCTGAGGGGAGGGAGACAGGACAAAAGACACACTGTGGAAGAGAGACAGAGGTTAATAATAACTCATAATTAAATGGTTTATAAACAAATGGTGAGAGAAGGAGAAACGCTCAGTGCATGATGGGAAGCCTGTGGAGGGTGAATTCAGGGTCACGCGATCCAGCTTTAAGCTCTGTCAAAAAGCAAAGTAAATGAAGTAAATTAGTAAGACACCATTTCCTCTCCATCTTGTGAGTAATCTGCTTTAAAGTTGGTATTTGAGAGTGAGACCATGGTGTCACGTCACTGGGCGCTCTGATAGTTCAAGACTTTGAATGTGAGCAGAGGAGAAAAACTAGAAAGATCCATTTTTCTAGTTTTTCCTGAATTCTCTCACTGCAGCATTTTGGTGAAATAACAAAAAATGGAATACACTCACATCTAAATTACTTTTTCTAGTTACCGCTTTGTCATTTCAGTTAGCAGAGCAGTTTGTTCATATATATTTTTATAAACTTTATTTTAAAAAAAAAAAACGTTTACATGTCAAACTATCAGATGTAAAAAAAAAAAAAATTACACTTTTATTCCCTGAAACTAAGTAACAGAAGCATCAGGATACAGATGATCCTTTTTTGTCATCTGTTGTGAGAGAAGCAGCACTTTTGGTAAACCTTGGAGGCAGTACATGCTCATTGTGTTCCTCCTCATATCATCGAGCTGAGTCCACAGAGAGACCTGAAGCATTTTCTTCAGCACAACAGATGACAAGAAGATTTTATTAGAACCGAGTGCCAGGAAACGGTCAGAGTGGAAGATTTTCTAGAATAGAGACAGACATTTGTCTTGTTTGAGCCGGCCTGAAGGCAAAGGTCCTCCATGGCATATGGGAGGGAGGTGCTGCGAGCTACCTCGCGGCCCTGCTCTTCAAGCCTGACAGTTGGCTCGTGCTTCCTGTTCTTGGGTCAAACATCTGGAGTTACTGACTGGGCTGACGAGGGCCTCTATATGGCTGCTGCGCTGCTCAGAGGCACAATTTGTTTTGTCTTTTTCCTCATTCTTCCTTTTGCTGTAGTCCAACGTCAAACAAAATCCTTTGTTTTTCCAAGATCAATTTTTTTTAGTTAGGTAAAAAATACATACAAATATAAATATTGCCTGAGATTGTGAAGACTTGGTGACATTTTTAACTAATATTGACATATTCAGATATCTTAGAGTTACTAAGACTTTAAGTGCGTCTAATTAAGGGGTATTTTAGATTGTTGGGTGTGTTTTTACTGTAAGCCTCACATGATTCCATTTATTTTGAAAATCATGAAACTTGAATTAGGTCATTAGTCACAAGAAAAGTTTTCAACACAGTTAGCTTATGTATACCAATATCGACTCATGCATGCTAAACTGAAATATAAAGAGGCTGCTTGGTAGTTTCACTTACAAATTTTTTTGAGGGGAAAACTGATGCAAAAGTTGGAATTAATACCAACCATAGAAATGGATAGCCATGGGTTTATGACCCAGAAGTGACCAGAAGGTGCAGTGTTGTTATTAGCTTAGCCAGGAGGCTAGGTTAGCATGCTGCATTCATAAACTATACAGGTCCAATTCACAGCCATCGGCTAATTCATTCCAAATAAAAAAGAAAAAGACAGGATTTGTCTCACCAGCAGCACAAATACTGCAGATAGATGGACTGAGACGAAGCCTAGCAGCTACACCCTGCTGCGTCACCTTCCACCTATCAATAAACGCAGCCAACCCCTCATGTAGACTTTATGCTTTAACAAAATAAAAAACACAAATTCATCCACCACACGGCTGCTATGAAGAGGGGAAGTAGCTCCAGAGCAGTTTTTTGTAAACATGTTTATTTCTGCTGTAAGCTTCGACACTTTCACTCGGGAGTCTGTGACTCTTGGCTGGCTTTTAGAGCCAGTCTCCAATGACCATTAGAAGAACTTTGGTTTTTGGCCCTTTCAGCACTGTGGGTTGATGTTTAGAGGAGACGGCTGCTTCATCACGTTCCACAGACTGTGAAACCAGCCTTCCATTCAGGTTACAGTAATTTGTTCCAGGTTGCTCTGTGGAGATCATTAGAAATATTAAAAACACTCTCTCTTTGTTCATGAACTACATCAGATTTTATTAGAAAATGAGATCAGGTCAAAGATGAGATGAAGGAGTAGTTTGTGAGGTGAAGCAATGAACTCTGTCAGGTCCTCTGACGACTTGTAAATGAATCCTCTCTGTTTCTTCCTCCTTGCTAACTGTCTGCCTACTTTCTGTGGATGCAGCAAACAAGAAAGGTTAGTGCTCCTGTCTGTTTCCACCCTCCCACCCTCCAACCTCTCCTGCCTGCCCTTGCACATCGTGCATGCTGTGTAAACATGCTTTGTGGGTCAGACGTGTCTACATTTGCTGACAGTGATGATTTGAAGTGACAGATACTTGTTTCTGTTACACGTTCAAATCACAGCCCCACATCAGTGTCTGTGAGCTGTCTTCTTTTTGTTTGGTTTTCAGGCATATCGGCTTCAATTGACAGCCCCTCTAAGCATGTGTGTCTTCAGTGTCAGCGTGTGAGACTACATTTTAGCATGTTTGTCTCTTTGTGCGTCTGTTTTCTGCTCTTCAGCTCTGTGTCGAGTGTCGAGTTCACAAATCCGGCTGATCTTTCCCTCCAGAATAATTCTCCCTTCATGCTTTCTTCACCTCTCAGCCCCTCACACACCTGCAGAAGCAGCCTTCAAAACAAATTGTAGACATGGAAAAATCGAATCCTGATATCACCAAGAGGCAATAACTGACCTCACAATGGCATTTCACTCTCCTGTTTGTGTTACCTGCAAAAATCATGCTGAATACACACCTGTGAATATATGTGTCACGTATGCGTGGGCTGATTGATGATGTATGGGCTCCATTTACTTTCCACAGTCCCTAATTCAAAATGTATAAAATATATATAATATCCGTTTATCAAGAGATGTTTTAAATATAAGGACGTTCTGTTTCAAGGTGAAACACTCAGGTTTGCCTGCACTTCAACCCTAATGTAGTTATTACATTTAAGGAATGCAAATTAACGGTTCATTTAAAGGGGCTATAGCTGTTTGAGCTGAGCAGATGAATTTTAGTGTCATATTTCTGTTTTAAAGGAGTCATTTGCATTTCTCATTGTCTGTGTAGCAGCCGTGCAATGCAGTCTCGTATCGCCACATTTCCAGAGAGGGGGTGTTGAGTTGCCCACTCTTTATTTGCATAAAGTTTGGGTCGAGGCTACTTTATGCAAATCAGGTGTGTCTGAAAATCTTTGAAACAGGCAGCTGATGATCTTAAATCAGTGTTTGAAAAGTAAATGGAGAAAGCTTCTACTGTGCAGTTCAGTAGCATACTGTAAATATTAGGTCATACTTACACGTTTAATATTCCCAAGTACAACAGATACTTCACTAATGATAAAGCCCTGTTAAATAAATACCAACATGAGCCACTAACATTTGAACTGATTTCACTCATTTTGTTTGGAAAACTGTGTCATCAGAGAAGGGTCTGGATGTGACTCATCTGGATGTCTAAGGAGTTTAGAAGTGCTGAGAAATAAAAGATGCCCTTTCAACCAAATTGAGCTATAACAGGATGTATTTTTCTGGCTCGCCACCTTTCGCTTTTTAATCAATTCTTAATGTTCTTTTGATGCTTGGTATGGCGCCTTCAGCGTCGTCTTTGAGCGTCGTCTTTGAGCGTCGTCTTTGAGCGTCGTCTTTGAGCGTCGTCTTTCAGTGGGTTTTAGCTGAAATTCTGTGCAACCCTGGAATCAGGAACCAAGACTGGACACATTGTTACCCATCGACAGATTTTATTCACGTATCCAGTCCAGGGTCAAGTGACTGAGTAAACTTTAGGTTGCTGGTCTGTTTCAGGAATTATATTGTTACTGATTTTAAGTCTGTGTTTATTGTTTAGTAGAAACTTTTTTTGGGCCATAAAATAAAATTTAAAACAAATACATTAAAATTCCTATAAAATTGAAAAGTCAGAGCAAACCAGCTCAATATTGCAAATAGGAGGACACTGCTTGCAGCCAAAGTTTTAGTCCTCAGACATTCTACAACGCTTTTCATCATCTATAAAGTATGCTCAAATTACGTGTAATCCTTATTGTTTTTTGCACAGTAGCTTGTTGCAGATTCTTTTTTCCCAGTATTTTCCAGAAAATAAAGTTTAGAAATTTGCTCATTCGGAGTCATTAATACCCATTTGGCCTGTTGGTACATTATGTAACGTTAAATTGGTTTTGCTTTTTCTCCAGGAAACGAACGTCTCCAGCCAAGGATGAGCACATGGCAGGAGTGAAGGACTCGCTGCTGGCCCACTCGTCAGATCCTGTGGAGATGAGGAGACTCAACTATCAGACACAAGGCATGGACACACAAACACATGCACATGCAAACATTCAGCCCCATAAACAGACTTTTACTGAGGTCTAAATTTTTACCAGTTGCATCCAGTTTCTGTTTCTAAAGGTGCTGAGAAATTATCACTGAAGGATTGTGTTACTGAATCCATTGACACCCAGAAATATAATGAAGGATCCTGTTTTTGAGGTGACAGGTGACAACTAACTGTCAGATTCAGTTTCTCAAGTATCAGTGTCACCTCAGTCATTTTTGGATGAGACTTACACGGTTTTAAAACTTGTGTTTTAGTGTCTGTGCAAGAACATGAAACAACTGCTTTAGAAAATATCTTCATTCATATTTGGCACTTTGTCTCCATGTTGTTGTTCTTTTCACGTCAGAAGTGATATTTTCATGAGAGGGTGGAGTCCTAAGTTAGCAAGTTTAGCAACGTGATTTTAGAGATTTTTTTTTTTTAGTTCAGTTTAATTTCATCAGTTAAGTTTTATTTACATAGAGCCAAATCACAACAACAGTTGTCTTAAGGCGCTTCATATTTTAGGTAAAGACACAATCCCAACAATCAGACGACCCCCTATGAACAAGCCCTTAGCGACTGTGGGAGGGAAAAGTCTCTTTTAACAGGAAGAAACCTCGGGCAGAACCAGGCTCAGGCTGGTTGGGGGTGAAATTTTAAGAATGCCTTGCTCAGACACAGACTGACTGACTTTGCATTCATTCCAGTAATGAATGCAACGTAACAAATAAATCACATTTCTTGGACAGTCAGTTAATCTAACCATTTTGTTTATCACATACTTTAATTAAAAATGTGCCATCACCACACACACTGTCAGGAGGGCCATATATTAGCATGAATTTAAACATCTAGTGCTAATTATTGATGCAAAACTGAAAAACTGACTCCCACTCATGTTTGTCACAGTGATTTCATTCACTGCCTCCTATTCCCTTACTCCGTTACTTTGAAAACGTGGCGTTAAAACAAAGTGTGTGTGAGACATCATACTTCTGCATTTTGTTAACTTCATTATCGTGCTGTTAAAGCCTGGGTGGCATATTGTTTCTGGGGCAGCCGTGTCTCCTAATGCATGTTTTTGGAGGCAGGAAGTCCGTCTATAACTAAACAGTTTTCAGCTGGCTTAGTCTGATGTTTATTTCTGAGAAAAATGTCTGATTTCCATCCATAATTTTCATGTGAAAAAGCATGTAAACACTCTAAGGTTGTGTGCATCGGGACATAATAAAACCAAATCACCTGGTCTGTACCAGGTTCTAAAATTAGATAAGTACTCTGCTGGTCAAAAGTTTCAGAAAACCCCACTTTTTCCTGTTTTTATTGAAAATTATGCCGTTTATTGTCTCATTGCACTTTGAAATGAAAGTATAGTACAAATAAACAATTGGAAGCAAGAAATCTTGGAATCATAGACTGTGGTGGGGCGTGGTCTGCGATGCCGTGCAGGGAGCGCGGACGCACCTGCTCAGCATCCGTAATCACACCCGCCAAGTTAAAACACAGGGACTCAGGTGTGTGTGGTGTTGTTTCGTGGTGAGAAGTGTAAATAAAATGGCTCTGAATGTTGATCTGTGGTCCCGCCGTGCCTTATTCTCACCACATAGACCAAAATGTATTCTCCGCTTTGACTCATCACAGTCGCCTCCTTTGGCTGATAACAGCTGAACACACTTGTGTCATTCTTTCTACAATAGAAATCAAAGTTGTTCCCATATCTGTTGCAGAGGTTCCCATAAATGTGTGGCACACTGCTTTTATTTTAATCCAGAACACCTGCAGAAATCAGTAACACCACCTTTCGAGGCTTGATCAGCCTCCTGCAGAACAGCTTTAAAGTGTTCACCCGTTTTGTGTTCCCTGAAAAAAGGACTTTTTGTATGATTGTGAAATACACACTATTTTTCATTTTGCTGTAACCTTTTAACCTCTGGCGGTTCATCTCTTACCTTTTGTACCGTTTCATTGGACTTGAACAACTTGAATTGCAGTAAAACTGGAAAAATGGAGGTGTTCAAGCTTTTCACTGGCAGTGTATAACATGTGATGTTTTAAACACATCATTACTAATTCGTCAGAGACAAATGCGGAAGCGCTGTATGAATAAAATACATATTTACAGTGTCCATGGAAAGAGGTGCAAGTGGCAGCCAGGTTCTACTAATTAACTGCACTTGATGAGCAAGTGTATAAAAGCAGAGGTTTTGACAGTTTTCTGGTCTGGAGCATTCAGGTGTGTTGACACAAAATGCAAAGATGACAGAATAAAGACATCAGCAGTGATTTCAGGGAAATCTTGTTGTTGCCCATCAATCTGGAAAGGGATATAAAACCATTTCCAAATGACTTAAAGTCATTCTGCAGTTACAAAGATTATTGTCAAATGGAGAAACATTCAAAATAGTCACCAGTCTTCCCAGTATGTGCAAGTCTCAATTTCACCACAAGGTCAAACTGTGCAATCTGCAAAAAATGCAAATGCTTCATCTTCTGGTCTACAGGACTCGGTAAGCACGTCAAATGTTAAAGTTCAGTTCATTTTTATTTCAAACATATACAGTCACCAACATTTCATAATATTATTCCACGCAGTTGATTGAAAAGGAGTAAGCAGAAGTATATACTTATTTAGCCCCACCCCCTATAGGTTTACATCTTAATCATTTCCTCATCATCTAAATTTGAACAACAAAACTTATACAATGGTTTCAACTTAGAACATAATGTCACAAAAAATTATTTATATGTTTAGATTTACTAATTTGGAAAGTAAACATCACTTTGACTGACAAGTGTGGCCTTTTTTACACCTCTTCTCTTTAAACATGGCAGCATGAGCTGGGACATGGACACCTTGAAGTCATTATGTCAGACATGATCTCTTCTATCTAATTTGAGAGCGTCTGTCCAACAGCTACAGGAAGCCTTGGATGAAAATGGCCCACAGAAGAAAGGGAATAATAACAAGAGCACCAGCAAATCTGTTAGGAGAAAAGAAAATAACCAAGATGTCAAAGCCCAGACCTCAACCTGAATGAAGTATAAAATCTTCAGAAAGCTTTGCCTTGGCTTAGTTTTTGTTGAATAAGAATGATGCTAAATTTGTAAGTTATGGCCTGATGCATGAAACCTTAGATTTTCTTTCCGTATGATTGTGCAATCAAAGACTAAATTTACCATGAAAGCAATTAGAGTGAGATATTTCTATTCAGATGTTCAAAAGGGAAATCGAATGTCTTCACATCCAGTGATCGTTGAGCTGTCCATTCACCCTGACCTCCTAGCGAGGACTTTGTCCCAGTAACTTAGTAACCCTTTATTCCCATAAGAATTACTTATAAACAATTAGTTTTCATATTTTTAGTCTGCATGCATACTGTAGCTCTGTTTTTCTGTTTTATCGTCTCTTTGTGTCCTCATTCATTCTCCCATCTGACTGTTTAACTGATTTTTAGCTTTGTTTTTCATCTGTTCTACGCCTCCCAGCATCTTCTCTTATCCTTTTCTCCCACCTGTCTTTTAGTGGGAAGTTTTAAGCATAAAGTATGTCATTGTTTTTTTGTCCACGTTCTTCTCTCTTGAGATGGGTGGCATTTACCTGTGGTGGCAGCAGCAGGAGGGATTTTGGCAGATGTTGTTTACTCGAGCATAAATTCATCAGCTCACTTGACAACCTCTGCACGCTGGGTGGCCTCGACGTTACTCATAACAAAACACTGGAAAAAATGACAGATGATATCATGATAATGAAGTCAAACTGTGATCTCTTTTTTTTTTTCAATAAAATGGAAACGCTCCACAACTTTTAGTTGTCAGTTCGGGTGACCGGGGCCATTTTACTTTTGTAGAATTTCCAGGTTCATATCAGGTAACAGAATTAAACTATGAAAATCTTCATTTCCCTCTTTAATATAATGTTTATACAACACATGATAATGTTAAAAAAAAACAAAAAACAAGTAATGATATAAATTTATTTAAACTTCACACAGCTTTTTCATTTTATTTTCTACTTCCATCATGGACTTCCTTATATCACTCTACAGACAAGGCCATCAGGTGAACTAAATCAATAAAATACAAATGCTGCCACAGAGATAATCTGCAGTTTTTGGGTTGGAGTCCAAACTACTGACTCGTGCTGTATAATCATTGTTTTTTCTCTAGAGGTTTCTCCAGTTTAAATATTTGTCATTTAGTTCCATTTATGTCTGTCTAGCAGGGCAGTAAGCCTCATGTGCACCTTCTAAATGAATTGCAGTGGAATTAATGGACGATTTGATCCAGTATGAGTCGCTGGGTGTTGTCCCTCAGTAGTTTTCAATTAGTTAACCAATCAGAAGAACGTAGGGTTTCTGAAACGGGAACAGGGTTTGAAGAGACAGGAGCTAAAGCAGGTTAAAGAACCCAATGCAGACAATGTAGGCAGACTGATTTAACAGAAGGCCACTCAACGAAGCTGACGCAGAGTTTAAAGACAATATAATCCAAACAAGCTCACGAGATCACAGAAGGAAATGCATGAAAGACTGAGGCAAAGATAGAACTATATATACACATGGAGTGATTAAGGGATTGGAGACAGTTGGGACAGAGGTGCAGACGATCAAAACAGTGAGACGGGGAAAGTACAAATAAACACAAAGCAGTACAACAGGAGCTAACTCGGTGGATGACCGCGATACACAAGCTGTGCTGAACAAAGGCAACTGTGAGGAAACTAAACTCAAATAACAGAGAACAGTAACTAAACACTAGCTACAATTCAAACACAACAAGAGATACACAAGGGTGCAAAAAGTTCACAACTTTAAAGAAATAAACAAAAAGTTACAATGAAACCAAACAGGAAACACAGAAACAACTCAAAGCTTCAAAGAATACATAAACAAACATGATACACAAGGGATGATAACGTAGTAACTACTAAACATGAATGAATGCAAAACACAAGGAGACACAAAACTGACTCTGCAGAAGCCACAGATTTAAAAAGTGTTATAATAGTTTTATCAATGAAGGGAAATCATTCACACAGGAATACACTAACACAAAAGACCAACAACGCTTTGTGTGCTTAAAGACTATGTTCGTTAATAAATGCAAGTCTGGTCATGATCTCGAACTCTGAGCATGTTACTACTTCAGCTTGAGCTAATTATTTTTGCCCTGCTTGTGAAACAATCAGGGCTGAAGGCGCACTCAGACACGAGCTGGTACTCACTGCTTCTGCTGTTTTTTAATTTGCTCCCTTCTGAGATAATGGCGGCCAAACTCGTTGTAACTTCCCACCAAGGCTCATTCTGGGACATCTGTGGCAACCGAAGAAAGCGCAGAGCAAAATAAGGAAACACGAGTCTGTATCTGAAAAAGAAAATCTCTTCTTCAGCACCAAACACATCACCATAAAAGTCTTGTTGGAACAACATCAAGTTTTAGTGTTTCTATTAAGCATTCACATATACAGAATTCACATATAGTGACGAGTTAATAAAATTGTTACATGTTACTAATGATTGCCTCTATTTTATGCTACACGCTGCTATTTTGGTTACAGTATGGATGAGATTGGAGTAGATGAGGATGCAGAGGCGCTGGATCAAAGCTCCAAAAACGCTCCAAACTTTCAGTGTTTTTGCTTCTGTTGCAACCTGACGTCTTTGCAGCACGTAGCTTAAATGGACACTCTTCAACTGTTAGGCCACGCCCAACGATGTTAGGCCACACCTAATCAATGTGCTCTCATGTAGTTACACATGTTTAGTCTTAATATTTGCACCATTTTGTAATATTTTTGAGTTATTTTATTCAAAACAAGCACTGTTGGAAATGAAAGTTCTCTCAGCAACATAATCTTAATCTTGGTTGGACTGTATAAAGTAGATCTGCTCTCCTATTTGCTGCAATCATAAATCAATAACTAAAACAACACCTTTGATCTCATGTCGAGTGTATTTATTGCATATTTCTTGCTTTAGCACAAAATCAAACTTAGACTTTAGTCCAATCAGTCCACAGCACCAAGGTCAGCCTCAATTGTGACAGATTTTCTTATGATGCTGCTTTCAGACCCATACTTCTAAATATGAAGGTTTTTGTTTTGTTGTTCCAGGTATCATTCAGCACATATGACATATATTGTTTAAATTATCACAACGAGCAATTTCAGGTTCAATAAGCATTCTTTTTACCCAAATGATTTTGTTCGTAATGTAGCAAAGACTGAAGTTGTGAATTAAGTTTGCAATAATTTTACAACACTGGCAAAAAACAAAAAGACGTTCACTATATTATTACTCGGGTGAGTTACTGAGGTCTTGTGATTGGTTATCGTGCCCAAATCCTTTTAGAAGCAGCCATCTTGGCCAGAGTCTGAGCAGCTGTTCTGAAGCTGCTGTTTAAATGAAAGTGAAAAGACAAAGTTCCTATTGGCACAGGGACAGTAAAACCACTTTAATACAATCATGACTTAAATCAAATAAGAACAAACCAAAAAAAGCTAAAAGTTGGCTAAACGTTGGCTACTGCTGTGCATAGACAGGTTCCAGGACGTAAACATCTCAGTCCAGAGCATTAAACAGATACTGTGCTGGTTTATTATGGCTGCAAGTTTTTTTAAATGCATCTTACATATATTGGTACATATGCTTCTGGTTTCAGCTGTTTTTTCCTCTCTGGGACAGTAGTGAGAAAATCACCACTACAATAAATTTCAGGTTGGGTGTGATCAATGACTCTGTTACAGAGTCATTGATCACACCCAACCTAAACCAATGTGTCTGTGAGATGACGATGAACGTGTGTCTAAAAGAATGTCGTTTGCATTAAGATCTCCTTAGCAAATATGTAAAGTATACTTCACTGGGAATGAAGGACCTTCAAACACAGGGGTAAGGGCCTTTAAGTGTCAAGAGTAAGATGATGAGCTTCTTGAGGCTTTAATGCTCCTTGCCTAAAGAAATCCTCATTTTGAAAATGAAAAAAGGGAGACGTTTTATTCTTGGCAGCTGTGGTTAAACACAGATGTAAGAGTGCCAAGAACCAAACATCCAAAGGTGCTAATAACAGCAATGTTGGACCGAGACAGCCCAGTTTAACCCAAAATGGACAGCTGAGTCGGACCACTTCAAATGAAACCAAAGAACAAACAGATACGAAGCACAGTCAGTTTATTGATTAGAGTGAAACTGATGTTAAATTCTTTTAAATGTTATTTAGCCATCTGGGAAAGTTGTGTTCAGCGTCTCTTAAGTCTTTGCTGAGTAGGGCAGCTCCTTCCTCACTGTTCCTTGTGTCCTCTTGTCCTAACTGACCCCTGTGCTTTGGTTTTGCCTCATCTTTCCCACACAGGTTCCAGTGTCCTCAGTTGCCCGAATACTCCAAGTTAGTTTTCAATCCTCCTGTGTTTTACTAATGTTTCCTTTCATTCCCGCCTGGTGCCCTTTTCTGTTTTACATAGAAGCCTTTAGAAGTAGAGACCTCCCATTTATCACCATCACCTTCTCTTCTCATGACCTGCCCATGTCAGCTATTTTACACCAAGTGGGTTTCATTAGCGCTAAATGTAGACTGTCTATCTAATTTAATAAAGCAATACATCTACCATTAAGTTAAAATATATACATATATATTTGACCACATCAGTTAAAAATGCTGTATTTTTTGCACCCCAGCCACCTTCCCACTCACCTACTGCTTTATGGGATTTCTTTAACCAATCAGCATGCTAGTTGGTGCTCATCTGCAGCGTGGTTACAGCATGCTGTTGAAGAGCTGCACAGCCAGACATCATCCCTCTGCTCAGCACACAGCACTCTCACTGTCACCTCATATCACTGCGACCAGTTAACACTGAGCCTTCAACATGCATCTGCACTCTGTGTGCGCACACATTTCTGTGCATGTGTGTCTGTGATGGACAGCACTCACCACTCTCGCTGTCTCTGCAGGGATGAGGGAACATCCTCCCATCGCTGTTTGTGACCTGGCCGACCACATTGAGAGACTCAAGGCCAACGATGGTCTGCACTTCTCTCAGGAGTACGAGGTAAATGTTCCTGCTCTTATACACGCCTTTCAAGTAAAGCAATGCACATTTCAGCCACTGTCAGTTATTTCAGATTTTATAAGCTAGTTTTCCGTAGAAAAAGACCTAGATGTGTAATAGGAAAGCCACAATTACTGTGGCGTACAAGAGTGTGAGAATTGATCCTTCGTGGTTCAAAATGGAGAATTAGGTCAGTTGTAAATTGCCAGGTGTATTGCTGCGGACCTGAGTGAATGCAGTGCTGAGTTTTCAGGTTGTTTGGATCAGTTTTTCTGATGTTTTGGCTAAAAGTTGTTTTCTGTTACCAGAGTTTGCACTGCAGTCATTGCTGCATACTCTCGGCTGTGTGTAGAGGGGTTCACATGAACACAAAGACGTGCTCTTTTTGGCTTTGAACCTAATTTAGCTTAAAAAAATGTTCTAGCTTTTTGAGAAATATATTTTTTCTAACAAAAACAGCTGGATTCAGATGATTTATTTACCTTTTTTTGTTTGCATGTCTGCTTCTTCATACCAGTCTGCTCCTCTGAATAAGCACACTCTAAGCACACACATACTCAGTGAGCGTGTCCTTGCAGTTGTCCTCTTTTTAAAACAGAACAGTTCTTCTTCGCCTTAGTAATTGATTATAAAGTCACTTTAGAATAAGTGCTCACTTACGAATGTTAATCTCGAACTTTCTGGGTTCTAATTTTATGAGCAGCTTCTTCATCCTTCAACCATCTTTAACTTGTTTTCTCTCGAGCACTTGAATAGTCTCAACCTCTCCTGTGGTGAAAGTCATCGTCTCTTTCCACCTTGATGACAGCCCTGTAGCTTCTCTCTCTTTTGTCTGGTTTGACGCCTCGTACTAACATGCTGCTCCAGCTACACCTGCATAGAACAATATTAGCTCAAAGGAAGCTTTGTGTGGGAGGTGCCAATTATGAGCTTAAAATAAGTCAGTGCTTTTTAAAGACAATAAATAAGTGAATTTCCTTATACTAGTCAACACTATAGATCAGTTGTTTGTTTTTTAAAAACTGAGCTGATATCAGCCTGAATAAAATACAGTGGCATAATATCTTTAGCCCCTCTTGAAGAAGTGAAGAGAAAATAATCTCCTTTGCTGACTCAAAACTTTCTTTTTCTTGATTTTTAGCCATCTTTAAACCTACTGTTTGTTTCACTCAGTCCACGTTTAAACATACATATTTACACAAACGCATCTGTAAAATCAGCATTTTATTTTGTAACTAAAATACCTCACACAGCACATTTTCCAAGAACCATTTTGCCCCCTGAGATGTTTTCATTTGTGTTGGCCGAGCATTACAGAGTTAAAGTTTAGATTAGCCAAAAAAAAGGATGCTGCTAAGTATGCATGACTTCTCTGCTTCCTTTCCAAGAATAATATTCGACTGCTTTTACCTACTGTAAGAGCCAGTGAGGGATTATGGCTTGTTGATGTCCTACAAAGGAAGGTAATTTGCATTTAAAGTGGTGAATTTCCAAGCGGATAAACCAGGACAGATGGGTGCACTGTTTATGCACAGCAGAAGGAAGGGGGCATATAAATTATGAAACAGCAACTGAATCAACTTTTCCACCTTTCCCATTTTTTCTTACCTCTGTGATGCAATGGAGGGAACTTTCTGCAGACAAGTTGTCCTGTTTGCAAAACAAGACGGTTCAGTTCAGATACGAACATTTTGGTTTGAATGATCTGTTAAATGTGATTGTTCAGATGGAGAAAAGGAAATGCACAAAACTGGGTTTAGATGTCTTTGAAAATGAAATTTGATTTCTGATCACAAAAGTGTAAACTGTTAAAAAACAATATCATTGTTATTGTTATGACAGCAAACTGCTATCTACATACTTTCTAGGGTATGTGACAGCTGTATCGCTTCAAGCATCCGAGAGAGACTTTTTTAGACATGTTCTTGTTTAGAAGATCATTAAAATGTCAGGTGGTCTTATCCATAAACCATACTGTGGATGAAACATGGATGCAGAGCACATTTATTAACTTTCTCCAAGACTTAGAATAAGAAATGCAATTATTCATTCAAATTCCATTTTTTAAAAATAAGTAATGAAGACAACAAGTTTAGTGTTTGTATCCACTCGTGATGACATCCTGAGTGTGTGATGTGTAAGATGCTTCTCAGGCATGTGCACTAAAGAGTTCATTAAACTTTGATCAGGACAGAAGTGACAGAAGCATAAGGTCTCACACACACACACTCACACACACTCACACACACACACACACACACACTCACACTCACACACACACACACACACACACACTCTCACACACACACACTCACACTCACACACACTCTCACACACTCACACTCACACACACACACACACACACACACTCACACACACTCTCACACACACACTCACACACTCTCACACACACTCTCACACACACACACTCACACTCACACACACTCTCACACACACACACTCACACTCACACACACACACACACACACACACTCACACACACACACACACACACTCACACACACACACACACACTCACACTCACACACACACACACACACACACTGTCCCCTGTCCTGTTGCAAAGGAGGCCCCCGTCATTAGTCCACAGTGAGAGCAGCAAGGCTTGAAATGAAAAGCTGATAATGGCTGTGTTTAAAATGAGACCTGCCAGAGGATCCCACAGCTTGTTACGTCTGATAAATGGGCCAGTCTGTTTGGGGACTACTGGAGACCACTTCATATAACGCATATGGCCCTGAAACAGTGATTCCCTTCATTAATGATTACATCTGCTATTTTGGCTGTATCAAATGGTTTGCACAAGTAAAACTTATTTTGGGCTGATGCTCAGGACTCCTTACAGGATTTCTAATATGATCATTTCTAACTCAACCTCAACATTTTTATTCGTGGACTCTTCTAGAGTAGTATGAGTCACAGTCGCTGTTAGTTTGTTCACTGCCCAAAACAAGACAGCCCCCCTCCCTCTGAACGAAATGTCTTCTGATTGGTTGTCCCTTAAAAAAAAGAAGTTTTGAAAGGATTACAGGCGGGGCTTCTGTGCTGACAGCTAGAACTGTGTGCCTGGGGTGAATAGACCGCACCCACCCTGATGGGTGCGGTCTATTCATCCAGACAATTTGGGATTCATCCTCAAGGACAATATGCAGACTGAAAAATCCAGGGACTAATAGATGACACGGGAATATCTTTTATAACATCGTGCAGATCAAAGAGTAGAAAACTCATTTCAGTCTGAACCCTGAGCTTCTGGCTTAAAGGCATTAATTATTTTCACATAGATTGACCTCATTATTTGAAACTGGAACCAGTAGAACAGCATGTGACTGAAAGGGAAAGGCAGCCTAACACAGCTCTGTTGAAAGATCTGTTTCATATCTGCTGCCCTCAGCACTGCCATGAAAACTGCCCACGCTGCTGCTCCAGGCCTTTTCCACCTCACAAACACCAGGCGAAACGAATTTCATTTGAGTCCCTTTAAATGTCTCAGTAAAGCATGGCAGTGAACCTGTGTGTACCACAGCCGGGCCTCCCATAGGTGCAACACAGTCAGCATTAAAGCACGTCTGTGTTTTTCTGCTGTGTCAATTATTAAAATGAATTTTTAGGATGGGCAGCTGCTCAGAGTGCATTAGAACTATCTCGGGTCACTTGCACAGAAAACATAACACAGGAGGAGATGTTTTATGCCACTGTCAGTAAATCATCTGGGAACTAATCGTATATTAAAAACTGATGTGTCTGTTGATGATGTTATCTAAAATATTTTTGCTGAACTTCCAGTCAATCACAAGTACTGATGCCTGTGCTGCAGTGTGACTGTCACTGCTTCTTTTTTATTTCATTTTCTGGCTTCTGCTGCCTGCACAGCAGGCGGGGTGGTGACAGTGGGGGGGTTTGAAACTTTGTTCAAAGATGAACCAAAAGAAACAAACCAAAACCAACACCAGCTGCCTACTGAGCAGGAATGTGTAACCTCTGCAATGCTGTGTGTGTGCACTCAAGATAATCTACACTTAACTACAGCTGAGGTGTTATTAATGAAGCTGTGTTTACATCAGGGCTGCCACGATTAGTCGACTAGTCACGATTACGTCAACTATCAAAATCGTTGACGACTGATTTAATAGTCGACGCGTCGTTTGAAGCTTTGTAAGATCCCAAAAGACGCAGGAATAAGTAGCAGGATTTAAGAGTGTAATAACGGACTGAAACAGAAGATGGCAGCACTGCATGTACAAGGATGCCAGCTGCCGTTAAACCCCGAAGAGGAAGCTGTGTCCCAGAATTCATAGCGCAGCCCAGCTCAGTTTCCAACAATGGCGGCAGCTAGTTAGTTTTAATATTACTCTTATTATTCTTTATGGGTCACAAAATAAACGTTTAACATATTTTCAGGCGAGAATGTAGCTGTGTGAACCTCAAATATCTGCTCAGTTTATCAGGACACCGCATATTTTCAAAAGCGCTCCGACGTTTTCGGAGACGTCTGTTACCCACTAGCTCGATAGCTAGCCGGGGGCAAGGCTAACTAGCGCCGTGAGAACACCGGACTCCCAGCAAATCGTTTTCAAACCCACCGCTGTCTTTCACTACTCAGGTTAAACATGATATATAAGTCACTTAGATAACTTAAAAATGTTATTGTTTGGCTTTTTTCAGTATTTTATTTGTTCCTGTTTGGCTGAGATTAAAGTTATAATTTTTACACAGCTGAATAAACGTCAAGCAGACAGCTGATCATCAGAAGTGTGAGATGCTGGAGAATTTACTCCGGTGTCCTGTTATATTTTAGATAGCAAGGAGTTTATTAAACTTCACCGAAACAATCTGAAAACTTCATTAAAATGTAATAAACTATCATCTTGTCTTTATTGTTAGTTAGCACAGACCTTAAACACTTAAAGCTGTAAGCTAATGATAGTTATATAAGAGCAGATGCTGCTGGTGCAATAAGCTGTACGTTTTACATCCAATGGATGATGATCTGATTAGTCGACTAATCGCAGAAATAATCGGTGACTAGTCGACTATCAAAATAATCGTTTGTGGCAGCGCTAGTTTACATATGACATCAGTGTATTCAAGCTTTTTTTTAATTTAGTAAAACAGGTTATGGGTTTAGTTTAAAAAAAGCTAAAGTTGAAACACAGAGTAGTAAAAACATCTGATATTACCTCTAATCTGAAAACTAAGAAAAAGAAAACTATGTTGAATGTCTGCAGGAATAAGATATGTTCCTTATACCAGCTGTATAATAAAAACATTACATACAGCAGTGACTAGTCAATCAAAATGTAGCCACGAACTGAAGCTTATCCAGCTGTACCGTCTCTTTTCCTCTAAATGAGACCCTAAATTAGAAAATGAACGTCATGTTATATTTAATAAGACGTGAAACTAGTTAGTGAGATTATAAATGTGTCCGGCAAGTGTTTCCTGAGGTGATGTATCAAATGAGCAGTGGGGTATTTTCACATACAGTAAGGTTTATACTTTAGCCTGCTAGCGTTGCCTCAGACGCTGAGCATCTAGTTGGTCTTTGCTGATGGTCAGCATGGCTGTGTGTTTGTACAATGCACCAACTATGCACACGACCCAGGCAGCATAATTTAGGTGGACTTTAAGAAACTGTAACAGGAATGACTACTAGCGAGTCTCCAGATGTCCGTATCTGTAACAAAGTATAAAGTCTTAAAACATAGTTTTGCAGCTTATTTTTTCAACTTTTTGTGGCCATTGCAATGAATGCAAGTTTAAAACAGTACCAAAAACACAGGCGACATCAACACTCTAACCAAATGCATGCCTGCAGGAGGAGCGTAAAACTCCCGTAGTAATCTTGGCTGTTTTGTCCATATCTCCCATAATGTCTTTGGTCAGTCTAATCACTTTAGATTTGGAATTTGGTTTTGTAAGTGTTACTTGTGGCTAATGTTTGATGGTTTATGTTGCCAATACCAGTTTTCCTGTACATAGATAGTGTTTAAACCTCTACCGAGGTTAGATTGTTTGAAATGTACTCATTCGTAATCATGAATTTATGTGACTTTAACTCTGACTGAATGACATTCATAGTAGTTTCTTTTTCCATTCAGCTGTAAGCCGCACAAAACATCGCTGAGGGCTGCAATTAGCAAACAAGGCGTACTTGGAAAACCCTGGTTGTAGAAGATGTGAACAAAGAACACATTTATGTATGTTTGAACAACAGTGTGAAATAAAATAGATGTAATGTGTGCCTGTGCCGTTTGGGGGGATTTAGTGTATTAAAGGTAAATCAGTTATAAATTGCAGTCCACTAAATCTGCACACACTGAGTGTGAGCTAACCCTGTCACATGCATGTGCTTCACAGAGGCCTGTTCCTCTCTCTGTGTTTACCTGCTTTGTTTTTTTTGTTTGTAGAAGCGCAGATAGTGATTACGCTGTCATCGCAGTAACTGATCTACATGTAGGCGGAGCACATTAGCAGTAATGTGAGTGGTTTGTCAGTGCAGTGTACTGGAAGCCTTACCTAACAGGCTGTTAAATAAGATGTGCTTTCAACCTGTTTCCCCATTGTCATTATTATCAGTTGTAGAGCGCAGCGCTGAGCAGCTATGCAGCCAGTCAGAAAGAGAAAAAGCAGCAGGATATTAGAGCCCTCGCCACCGATTCATTTTTCCCGTGCATCGGTATCTGTGTGTTTATTTACAAGTGTGTGTGTGAGATTTCTTTTTTTCCAGGTGATGGGAGATAAGCAGTTGGAGCATAAAAGATCAATCAAGAATAACAGTATGCAGAATGCCATTTCAGTTAAACCTGTGCCTGTGCTCACAGCCAGCAATCGATAGAGACTGTTAACAGGCAGTAAACCTGCCTGGTTCATATCAGCTCACGAGTGCAGCAGAGGTAAAGGAGGCAGAACGGCTCGCACGCTAATTGAAAGACTGGCAGGTTCCTCAAGTCCGCCTGTCAAAGTCACTGAACCCCAACTAATAGCCAAACCGGGTGATTAGGCAGCAACTTAAAAACAAATAAAGCTGACACTGGTTTCTTCATCAGGTCAAAATGAACTTTGTTCATTTGATTTGTGTTTCCTCCCACATTAAACTGAGGTTCTTTCCTTTGTTGGGCGACTGCATAAACAAAAAGCCGCTCAGTGGAGTCGTTAAAAACAGTGACTTTCTGCAGAGCTTCTTTAAAACAGCACATGTGGCGTGACCTTGCTCTCTAGTGCCCTTCTTATGTGTTGCTGGAAGTATTTGTGCCTTTTTCTTGCACCTGGTTTGACTCAATAAACATCACTTAGTAATCCAATAATTTCCTTTTGACATGATATTTTCTGTTGGCCCAACCATGCATTCAACTACTGTTTCAAATCTATACGTAAATTGTCCAATGAAATTGTTCCGACAAGATGATGTAGCTAAAGGTTGATATCAGGGTAGCAAACATAATGTAGTTGCTCACTGACTTCATCCTGCTCAGCTTTGAAATGTCACCTGAAGCAGTGACTCTGCACTACATATTTCAGCAAATTCAATTATGCAGCTTAAGTAGTTGATGAGTCATTCCTGAGCCTCTGATCATTATACTTTTGCATAATTTAGGCTTCAGCAGTAACTTGTTTTGCTGTTCTCCTGTGAGTCTCTGCGTCTCTACCTCTGCTCACAGGTGCTTTTCAGCCGGCTCATATAATACAGCGACCCCCATCTCACTAGAGTTTGACTGCTTTCCTGCCTCTGCCTTACCGTTGGTACCGAGAAATAAAATCGAACACAGGTCCTTATCTCTTCACTTTAAATATGATGCAAGTGGTCCCCATCGTTCAGTCTCATATGAGGAAAAAGACATGTCTAAGGCCATTGTCCTAAACCTCACCTCAGTGCTTTCCTTGATTCACCACACACCGAACCAGTAGGTGGGTGGGTGGGTGGGTGGATGAGATTTTAGGAGTGGAATGTGGATTCAGGGGCTTAAAGATCAACCAGGTGATGGAGCTGCAGGCTGAAGGAGGGATGATGAATTTATGTCACATATATCGGCCTGCACTCTTCTCTCAAAGAAGAGTAAAGATGCTCTCTCACCCACCTCTCACTCCCAACGCTTGTGTGTCCAGTCTATTGATCCAGGACAGCAGTTCACCTGGGAGCACTCCAACCTGGAGGTCAACAAGCCAAAGAACCGTTATGCAAATGTTATTGCTTACGACCACTCCAGGGTCATCCTCACACCCGTGGACGGTGAGAAACAAGCAGTAGTCGACCTCCATTTTCTGATCTGCTGCCATTTGTTTTTGTTTGCTCATTATGTCCAACTGTGCTTCTTGCTTAAGGAGTTCCAGGTAGTGACTATATAAATGCCAACTACATTGACGGGTACAGGAAACAGAACGCTTACATCGCTACCCAGGGTCCGCTGCCAGAGACGCTAAGTGACTTCTGGAGGATGGTATGGGAGCAGAGGACGTGCACCATCGTTATGATGACTCGCCTGGAGGAGAAGTCACGGGTGAGCTCCATTCATTTCAGACAGTTTTTTATGGCCTGAACCTAAACATAAAGCTTTTTCTGGCACTTCCTTCAGGGCTATTTTTTGGGGGTTAAAGAAGTTATATACTCTGGGAGAATCTCCTGCGTGGGGCATCTGAAACCAGAACAACCTGAACAACCTCAAAACCAAGCGACCTAGACAAAACCAGATGAATAGAAGCACAAAAAGTGGGAAAGATGTCAAATTTCAAATCTGGAGTGGTGGATAAGAGACAGACAGTGGCTGAGGTTTAGCAGGCTAGACAGCGAGTAAGGAGAGAGGCTGGTGTTAATGGAAATAAAACGTTGTTTTCTGTCTGTTTTACAGCAGTTCCAATCAAAAACACATAATAAACACTAAACACACCTCTGTCTAACATGCAGGGACGCTCTGCTTGTAGCATCCTGTGCACTTTGGCTGTGTATGTTTGCAGACTTGCAGCTCTAATGCAGACAGAGAACAATAAACAATAACAGAACACTAGCAGCCTAGACCCACTGCAGCACAACTAAGAGAGCATGCAGAGTCATGTGATCCAGTCCTAACTATAAACTTTATCTAAAAAGAAAAGTTTTAAGCCTGATCTTAAATGTAGAGAGGCTGTCTCCCAAATCCAGACTGGGAGCATGTATAATGTAAGTGGACCTGGTCCCAGCACATAACCCTGTGATTCCATATATAATATATATGTGGTTCGGTACATAATTACAAAAATAAAGTATATGAAGGAGACTCTCAAAAGAAGATCATTTGTAACCTTCATTCATGCTGTTTCTGTGCTGAGATGAATTCTGAATCGGACTCAAACATTTGTCTGCAGCTGATCAGTTCGGTGTTTGTCAGCTACGTTTTCAAAAACGTTTGAAATAAAAGGAAGGTTATAAATTGGTCTGTGGTTAGCTTACACAGCTGAGTCAAGTAAAGGCTTTTATAAAGTAACGGTTTAATTAGCAGCACCTTAAAAGCCCGTGGACTGTAGCCCATTAAGCAATAGATTCATCATATTTAAAATTTAAAAACAATAATTAATGGGGAAGCTTCTTTGAGCGGTCTTCTAGGAATGGGGTCTGAAAGCCACATTGATGGTTTAGAGGAAGAAATCTTTAACGTTATAATATAAGTAAATATCAGGAGTTATTACAGTTGCTGTACTTGACAGCTGTAAATGTTTTTTCACTAATAGCTGCAGTTTTATTTATGAAGAACTTCATGAAGTTTTTGCCAGTTAAAGTTAAAGGAATATGTCCAGTTGAATTTAGAAAACTACAAACTGCACAAAGTTGCCTGACACGTAAGTGACTGTGTGTGAACCAAGGGTGTCAGACTGCTTTAGTCCTCTGGCATCACTTTCCTAATTATCAAGCTTAGGCTCACATGGACCATATCTCCTGGAGGCTATCCTGGCTGTTCAGGTGAAATACACTCTGGGCAAGCTGATAGTCCCCATCACATGACTAATGCAGAAAGACAGACAAGCATAGACTCTTGCATGTGACCTATTAAGAATCACCAATGAGCCTGACACCATATCTGTGGACTGTGTGAGGAAGCGGGCAGAGCAAATCTGCACAGCAGCACCTTCAGGAACTTTCTTCCTGTGAGGCAGGAGTGCTTATCGGTGCAATGTTCTGCTACTACAAAAAAGTCTTCAACCATCAAGTTTATGTGTACCATACAAACTTCTGACACGAAGCGACCCCCAAAAAGAGCATCAGTTGCAAAAAGACTAAAAATCCCTGGTCAGTTATTTGTGTTGCTCCTTTTCGAGCTCCATCACTTTGAGATTTGGCTTGAAGAAACATATTGTGCTATAGCTGTATGCCTCTTTTCAGTTCAAGGACGTTTCACATCCACAGCTCCGTATCTCTGCTGGTATGTGGATACAACGTGACACACATTGGGCCTCACTTTAAACTCAGTAACGAAGCACTCGGTCTTCCTCCTCTCCTTCAGCATTGATGTTCATTTTTACTTCCATTGCCTGTTAACTATCGTGCTAGCGTGCAGGTGCAGTGGAGGTGAACCTGTCTTTTATGTAGAGCAAAATGTCTTACAAATAAAGTGGTTTTTGGGTTTGATGAAAATTTCAAAGAGGCATTATTGATTTTGACACAATATGTTGTAGTCATACAAAAACGCATCATCCCAGCTGATGGAGGGAGAGAGGTGGTGGCTTGCTGCAACCCATAATTTGAGAATATCAGAGCACAGTTGATATATTTTCTAATATTTTGCTCCATTGCTGTCTGGATGAAATTCATTGATTCTCTCACAATGGAAAATACATTACAAACAGGAGAATATAAGACAGGAGGCTGGAAGAGGATTGTCGATCCTCTGATTTACTGCTCTGAACGTAGCTCACTCGCAGTACTGATGAGCTTGGCTCAGCAGCAGCACGCCGCCTGTGGAATCACATGGCAGGTAGCAGGGTAGAAACGGCATTCATGTGAGTAATGATGTGAAACCCTCATTCTCACTGTTAATAACTCCACAACCACAGGGCAGAGCTGAGTGCCACAGCACTGTGCCATTACTATTTGTGACAGTGGCCATCAGCCCTCTGCCAGAGCCAATAACAGCCTCTGTGGTTCAACCAGAGGCGCAGCAAATATTAGATGCTCTCTAACCTGAGAGCAGAGGTGACAACCTGTCTGTCCACACTTCCTGCTAATGTGCATGGCCCACAATCAAATGAACACATCCTGCCATTATTTACAGACTATACAATCAGAGGCTGCCATTAGACACACCAACAAGTTTCTCTTATTAGTTATTACATGCAGCTTCCTTGGCAATAATCATTTGGGGGCCATGTGAAGTAAATCATCCTGCAAGCTTGGGGTTGTGAGGGTCTAAGATTATGATTATGGTCTAATCTTGTGTAATGTAATCACTGAGTCCTTTTCCAAATCCATTTTCATATAGGAATGAATATATCAGGAGAATCAGGTGAGAGCATTGTTGAGTTCTCCATCCTTACATGTAGCATGCATAAGGACTTATTTTACTACTTTCTGTAGAAGCTGTTTCCACACAGGCATCACAGCCCTGAGCTTTTTCGTGATTATCTGATGGAGGAACATTAGAGAATCTAAATATCCATCACACCGGGCTGTTTCCTGATGTGTAGGAAAAAACAAATCTGGCTTTCACCCGACCCAACTCTCCCGATATTGCTGGTAGTTCATGTGATAAAAAAGGTATCCCAATGGCATGTATGTCTGGGCCTAATCTAGAATACTTATGGTACTTTTAGCTTTGATATAGCCCTGGTAAATGTGCTGTGCCCCAAATACCACAAGTTCCACCGTCTACAGTGGAACGTAGTTGAGGAAGCCAAACTTACCCTGAGTCAATACCATTCGTTTAGACCAACGGTGGCCAAAAACACTGCAAATAAGGGCCACATTTCAGGTGTCCAGGTCACAGGCCAGCAATCTCAGAAGAGATGCCCAGACCTCCCTCTCCCCAGCCCCCTCTTTCAGCTCTTCCAGAGGGATACCAAGGTATTACCTGAGACCAGACACCTTTAGAAAGGTGCTTGTTTCAGTCATGTGCATATATGATCCTGTTCTTTCAGTCACTGTCTACAGCTTGAGGCCAAAGGTAAGGTCATCTCCAGCTCTCTCTTTTCACCAGCTGAGTCCAGCACAGCAGTCACATCACTGCAGATACTGCACCAACCAATCTCTCTATCAACACCTACTCCACTTCCAACACCACTGGTTGTAGAGCTAAATAGTCCTTTACGTTGTCTCTGTTTGTAGGTGAAATGTGACCAGTATTGGCCCAGTCGAGGCACGGAGACGTACGGGATGATTCAAGTGACCATGTTGGACACGCTGGAGCTGGCTACGTACAGTGTGAGAACGTTTGCCCTCTATAAGGTAAGACCACCATGTTGCTGTTGATTCATTTAGTTACACAGATCACCAGGAGCAACTCAGGGTTCAGTATCTGGTACAAGGATACTTTGACTTGCAGATCAGGGATCAAACCTCTGACTTTCCAATTAGTAGACGACCAGTTCTGTCTACTGAGCCCACAGCTGCACAAGCGACCTCCCATCCAAACACTAACCAGGACCAACCCAGCTTAGCTTCCAAGCTCAGACAAGACTGGGTGTGCTCAGGGTGGTATGGCTGGAAGCCAGCGTCACATCTTAGTCCACTGGACTGTTTGAAAATTGCTTAAAAGTTAGAATCTTCTGTTGTTGAGATTAAGCTTCGTTAGCATACGGCTTAACTGTAACCTATCTCTAAATTTATGCTATGCAGTTTGGCAACCGCCTGGTGGAGGTTAAATCACATCAGTCACTATTTTTCACTAACAGTAGACCCAGACATATAAAAAATACGTAGAAAAATTAAACACCAATACTAATAAACTAAGTATCTGTATTTCCACCCTGTATATTCAGTTTACTTTCAGCAAACAAAGGAGAGTCATTTTTTATCCGCTTGTTAAGTTTCGCTTCATCAGTCGTTTCCAGATCCTTCATTGTTCAAAAGCAAATAAAAACTGAAGCATAACAAAGAACGAAAACAAGTCCAAATTTTTTCAATTTCAGTAAAATGATCTGAGACTGCTTCATACATCCGAGGAAAAATGGAAACAGGATCATAATTTAATCACTTAACAAACAGATTGCTGAACTCTCGCAATTGCAAATCACAAAATGTCTTTAGCTCATGGACCTAATTCTGCTCACCAGTGTGCAAGTATTATAAACTAGTGTTTCCCACAGAACCTTTTTTCTCTGATAATCCAAAAGCCACATACTTTTTTATAAGGAACTGACAAAGGAGTCATTGGGATGCTAAAGACATGCTACCTTCTGGGTTGGCCTACAAAAAAGGTCATCCCTGCAGCACTCCGTGCTGATTAAGGCTTCCGCAGCTTTAAAAGGATAGAAAATATTCTTTCTTGTCTAGAAAGTACTTAAGAGTCTAAGCCAGGGGTGTCCAAACCTTTTTCACTGAGGGCCACATACATAAAAATATAGGAGGGGCGGGGCCACTTACTAGAAATTAGGTATATAACCTTAACTTTACTGTATTACTCTGTGTGTTAACAAGAAAAATGCAGATAAGAAAGTGGTGCAAAAGCAGGGTAGTGACAGAATTGATGCGCATCATTGATATTTGAAGCATGTGTATCTGCACATGCATGCTTATTAACACACGGGTACTGTGGAATATATTTTTAAAGCGCTCGTGCTCTCGTCCACTCCCTGCAGAAAGTTGCAGTTTAATGTTGGCTGACGAGTCTTCAGTGAGTCGCACGACTGGATTTCTGGACACGCTGACGTTGTTGAAGTTCTGCACTTTTTCGGACACATTATTTCGGTGACTTTAACGAGGCCGTGTTACATGGTTTCCATGTTTGATGAGGTCTCCATCTGAAAAAGGCTCGCCATGTCTCGCGATGAGTTGGGCGACCTCACAGCTCGCTATTGGAGCCTTTTCCTGGACAATTTGAGCACGAAATAAATACTGCTGCTGACCCTGCAGGAGAGTTACTTTCTGCTCTGGCTCAGCACCAGTGTCGGCTGCACAGGCCTGATGTTTGGTTTCATAATGACGTCGTACATTATCCTCTTTCATAACTACCACAGTCTCAGTGCAGATCAAACAGACACGGTTCCCCTTGAGTTCTTTGAAGAAATCTTCACTCTCCCACCGTGTCTGAAATTTTCTGCACTCACTTTCTACTTTTCGCTTCTTTGGTTCTGCCCTGTTTAGTAACTTGGGGGTAAATTTCTTCTGTGATGTCCTTTTTGGTGGAGCAACTGCCTTGATCAACAGTAGCTCCCCCTGGTGTTAAAACTAAGAAGTGCAATACACTCAGTGCGGCTATTCTATTTATGAAATTACTTGCGGGCCAATTAAAAATGGACCGCGAGCTTGGACACCCCTGGTCTAAGCAGATTGTGGCCTTGGTGCCTGAATTGGGGAAAAAAAATGTGTTGTGCCTGATATTATGTTTGTCACTGATAAAGCTATGAAAACGTCATCATACACCAAGGACACTTTGTGTGCTTCTGAGTGCAGCTCAGAGTGCATTTGTGATGCACAAATAATAAGAAGTTCTTGCATTAATCATTCAGATAATCGAATTTATGCCAGTGAATCTTTTAGCCTCATAATCACATTAGTGTGTTGGGGTCTGTTTTTATGAGTGACAAACTTGAGTAAATGTGTCAACAGAATGGCTCCAGTGAAAAAAGAGAAGTTCGACAGTTCCAGTTTCTGGCTTGGCCGGACCATGGAGTCCCTGAGTATCCGACCCCAACACTGGCCTTTCTACGCAGAATCAAGTCCTGCAATCCTCAAGATGCCGGACCCATGGTGGTTCACTGCAGGTAGACCTTATCTTACATTAACACAAATACTGCAGCATGCTCAAAAACTATTGTTTCAGATCATGTGACATTGCTGGAAACCATCTTCGTGTATGCAACTCTCAAACCAGTAACCAGCCCCCTTTAAGGGACATGCACGCTCTTGCATCTTGCAAGGTTTTCACAGCTACTCTGTGTGATATTGATTTATTATACTTATTTGCTTTGCCTGTTTTCTGTCTCCATCTGTTGATCTGTATTGTTTAGTAATTCATTCATTTATTTATTCAAGTCTTGTGTGAGAACGTTGTAGCTGAAGTCTGATATTATCCTAAATTTCTAATATTTTTTAACTTCGTCTCAGGCTAACATTGATCTTGTTACAAAACCAGCTGAACCTTTTTCTCAGCTACGGCGCAATCATTTTAGAACGAAGATAAAAGTGAGTTTTAAACACTGTTGGTACGTCCGTGCCTGACATTTGCATTTGTGCAATTTATTTCTCTATGAACACAAATGCAAATACACCAAAGTGCTAGAGGTGAATCAGGCAGACAGAGATGCAGCCTGGAGGAAGCTCTCACAGAAGCCTTTTCACCCCAATTTCCAGTGTAAACATTAATCTGCCTTTAGACATGCTTGGACAATAAGTCGCAACCTAGTTTGTTCAAAGCATACTAACACCATTAAGCCAAGAGCAGCGATTCTGTTTAAATACTTTGCTTTAAGTGCTGAACGTTCCTCACAGCTAACCCATCAAAGAAAATGTGTTGTGCCGAAAGAAAACAGAAATCCTTCAAAGTGTTTTCGTACGCTGCACACAGCACACTCATGTTTACCAACCCAGCTGATCTGGGGAGCTTTAAACCAGACTTATCAAAGGAACAACAGGGGCAAGGATCTGAAAAGCCAGTCCAGTTTTCTGTAGGCAGCGTGCTCCCTCCCTGCTGTCTGAAGGACCTTCACACCACTTCTTCTGTGAAGAAGTGGGATCAGTGATTTCAAAGTGTAGCACTGAAATACTTCAGTATCTAAAGCTCATACTGCATTTAGTCTCCAACCTGTAATAAAGAAAAAGCAAAGCAAACGGAGGAAACTGGAGAAAAACAACTACTGTGCATATTTTACTCTACGCCCTAATGTGGCAGTGTGTTATTCATCATGGTCTCATGTGTTCACATACAACATGGTTTATAATTGAAATCCATTGATCTGTTTACAAGAATGAGTTAAGTTGGTCAAATGAACAGAAATGTATTTGATTCTGTAAATCAGAATACTGTACAGCCTTCCTGTTACAAAAGAATCGCCAACAACGCATTATTTCACTTTACAAAAAATGTCGTTTATTTGTCTTTAAATGGAGGGAACAGAGTCCCTTATGCTGGATGGATGTCACTTCCTGTTTCTGCTGTCATATAGTGCAGGAAAAGGGACCCAAATGCAGGACTCAGAAGCAGGCAGGGGTAAAACAGAAAAACACATTTATTAGGTTCATGCACAGAACCAAAAATAGTAAGTCCACTGGGGAAAGACGAAATACACAAACAAGCCACACAGGGAGGGTAGATAAATGCTAAGACATGGATAAAGGGGGACGGCTTGATTATAGATTTACACATGAGATAATCATGGATAATTGAACACAGGACAGGAGAAGTAAAACTATCAGAAAGACAAAATAAATAAATAGCCAAAAGAAGGACTATTAAATAAACAAACATCACACTACAACATAACATACAGTGAGGAAACACTGAGGGTGATAAGAATGGAATAAACCAAAATCACAAACAAACAAAAGAAGCCAGTCCGTGAGTATCAGAGTCCAAACTATGAATACTAAAGTACAGAAAGACCCAAACACAAAGCTAAGCCTGCAAAGTAAGGACTCAGACACCAGCAAAACACACAGACTCTAACATCTATACTTCTCCACCAGATTTATATGGCACCAAATCAGAACAACGGCTGCCTAAAGGTGCTTCATGTGACAATAATGCAGAGAAAAGCCTGACAAGCAGATGATTCCCTGTGAGCAAGCACTTGGCAACAGTGGGAAGGAGAAACTCCCGTTTCACAGGAAGAAGCCTGCGGCAGGACCGGCGTCAGGGAGGGGCGGGGCCATCTGCTGCATTGGGAGGAAAAAATAATAATATCGTTTATACGCTTTTCTTTGTCCTGGAAATGTTTCCGCTTTTATGCGGCTCTTGGCCAGCAGAACTCTTTCTTCTTCATTAGTCTGCTCTCAGCGAAGGTTCGTTTTAATGTCACGACATGCTGAACGCATGAACGAACTGTTCCCTCGTGATTTCATTCTCCTCTGCCGTCCTTTCAAAGTCAGCTTAAAATTCAAAACGGACACTGCTGAAGGTCGTGTAGAAACAGGAAGTGACATATAGCTGTCGTCAGGGACTCCCATGTGCCGCGGCAGCTTTTGGATGTTTGTTTCCTCCGTTTTTTATCAACCTGCATAAAACACCAGTTACAACATAAAAGGTACAATCTTAAAATGTATGGTTTCATTTTGTACTCTCACCTTATATTAACTGTTCAGGAACTTTCATTATTTTGTATTTAACAGTCAATAAAATTAAAAAATACAGAAACTGCTTTTTTATCATTTTAATAATCAGATACAATAATGTTCTACAAACAAGTTAATAACTACTACACATTATTATGTTTGTTAATTTTGTTAACTAACAATTTATAATTAAATAACAGTGATTAAAAAAAATACCCATTTATTAACATTAAGGATGGAAACTGTTCTAAGGCGAGCAGGAAATAGATTTTTCTTCTTTTTTCTGCATCTCAAATGACTGGTCTGCTTATACTGTACAAATTTAGACACAAAAAGCAAATATATTTCTTCCTTATGGAACAGATATTACATTTCCATAAAGTCAGAGAACCGTATCTGGCTTTTCCATTTCCAATTCTGCAGCACAAATCCAGAATTCATATATTCCCATAAGGGGATGTTAGATATAAACTGCAGGTATTTTTATTTATAACACAATAAGTACATGAGCACGTATGCAGAGGTCCTGAGCTGCACTTTAAAACCCACAGTCATCCTGTAACCCTGACATCCTGCAGTGCTCACGGTGCAATCTGTGGGCCTCGTCGTCCACAGCACAACATTGTAGATGGAACCAAATAATGGCAAATAATACAATGATATACTCTGAAAGCTCTTGTCCTGTTTATATGTTCAAAACAATACATTTTTGGATATGGACTGTTCTTCAAATGGCTCACAGCAGTTTGGTCCATTCACTAAAATCAAGGTTGTAGAGTAATCGCTTTACTTCTGCCACACAATAGAATAAAACAAGTTTCCATATCGGACTGCAGTTTGTTAGCTCCATTAACTCACAGTTTTTAAATTTATATCATCATTTATTTACCTTTTTACTGTTAAAATTAAAAATCTCTTTTACAAGAGTTTCCTGGCCAAGCTCAGCAGTGGTATCATAAACGAATTATGAACACGGCAAAAGACAAGAAACAGGTAAAAAGTGCATGATCGTAAAGCTCAAAACTGAGGAAACGTAGCTGATCTGTGTCAGAATAACTAGTTTAGGCAACTTTAACGATCTGCCTCCAGATCAGTTAAAATGGCCTTTTTTATAATTTAATGTGAGCTTTAAGTGCAGGTGCCACGAATAAGTCTTTGAACCAAAGACAATAACCATCTATAATTTCCTTCATGTGTAGGTCAATAAGAAAGACCAAGAACGGCCTTGTAAAAGAAGATTTTACTGATGCTTGTGTCTCCAGAAGGACAAAGCAGCCTATCCAAGCCGAGCAATATTCAATGAGGTGTAGAGACTCTAAGGTCCATCGTGAATCTCTGTGCACCATGACAGACAAATCCAGAACGTGTAAGCGTTGTGAGCAAGCAGGCATATAAACGAAATCATCCTGATCAACCAATGACATAAAAGTGGAATCAATGAGCCCCTCCTTGCCTCCATAATGTTAAAGGCCAGCCTCGTCTCTCAGTGAATCTTTATGGAGGGACGAGGACCCATTTGTAACTGGTTTGGACTGGTATTCATGAGGATTTCGATGCTGTTCCCGGCCCGTGGAAATGCCACAGTGGTCAGGGGAAAGATGTAAAGCGCTCAGGGATCTCTGGTCTGACGCCTGTGTTTCCTCTCTGTGCTCCCATCAGTGCCGGTGTGGGCCGGACGGGCTGCTTTATTGTGATTGACGCCATGTTGGAGAGGATGAAACACGAGAAGTCGGTGGACATATACGGTCATGTGACGTGCATGCGAGCTCAAAGGAACTACATGGTGCAGACAGAGGATCAGTACATATTCGTCCACGAGGCCCTGCTGGAAGCTGCAGTCTGTGGCAACACAGAAGTCCCTGCCCGCAACCTGTACGCCCACATCCAGAAGCTCACCCAGGTGGCCGCTGGAGAGGCGGTGACAGCTATGGAACTGGAGTTTAAGGTGAGCAGATCTGGACTTTACGATTGTACGGCTTTGGGCACTCAGTATATTTAAGGAAGCACTTTAAACACATACAGTAACTGCCTCGACTGTGCTTGGATTCAATGACAGACACTTTAAGTCATGGAAAAAGATGAGAGAGCAGCTGCACCTTTAGTTTCTTACAGGCTTTTCAGGATCATCACTGAGGAGAAGGTGATAGGAGTCCAACCCAAACGCCTTCTGTTGGGATTTTTCACTCTGTTGTGCAAACTCACTGCATTTCTGTCCGCTAGTAAACTAGAGGTCATTCCATAACAATGTACAGTACACACACTGTGTGTTACCATGTTTCAGTGCAAATTAAGAATAAAAGAAATGAGCTTTAAATGACTGCAGTGCTAGTAGTAGTCTCAGAGTCAGATTCACTACATGTAAACACTTTAATGCATCTAGAGAAAAATATTAAACAGGTTTTGGGGATGGGTGGATGGATCATTGACACAACCATGCCATGAGGGTAAAAGCATTTTTTGTTTATTTAAATTGGAGTCCCTTGGAATACGGGGATCTGCAAGACTCATATCCATCCAGCCTACTTTAGGTAGATTTTAAATCATAAAGTCAGAATCAGTTACTACAACATTGCAGTCAGTAAAAGTATAGCTATCATGGCCTGGTTTGTACAGTCTCTCCAAATTCATGTAAATGTAATACTCAAGTGCAAGCAAAGGCAGAAGGAAGATTTTCCTTCTTCTCAGAGGAGACGTTGTTAAAGCTTAACTTCTGAGCTCCTGATGAGGCTGGAGTAGAGGGAGCTGCAGAGGGAGAGCAAGAGCCAGGAAAACCGGGAGATAAGGTCATCCCAGGTTAGATAGTTTTATACGGGATGATCTGCAGCAATCCACTGTCTTCAACTGCTTTAGCAAAGGTGCAGTGGCTTAAGCAGCTTCTGTCCTGCAGCAGGGGGAATGCCCAGCATTCAGTATTATGCTGCTTTTTAATGCAAGCAGGGTGGCTGTAAATCTAAACAGAGCATGATTAGGTTTTGATCCTCAGTTCACTGCACTTGCACTTGCAGTGCAGAGGTCTCAAGTTGGTGCCTGTCAGTAAAGAAACACCTCCTCCCCACCGAAACTGAAAAGAAAAATTTGAGAATGAAATCATTCACGCAGCTAGGTTTGCATCCAAACATCTTATTTCTCTGGTTTGATCTGCATTGTCACAGGCCTGTCGGCTCACACTAAATGTTTCAGGATTTGTTTTGACTTTTCAGCATCTTCAGGATGAGCTTCAACACACAACAGTATCCGACATTCATTTGAAGTCAGAGAAAAAAAGGATCGTCTCAAAGTGCATCATTCTCGTGCATCAGTACGAACGTTAGCTCCTCGTGCCCTTTAACAACCTTGCTCACGCGCCACACTGGATTAGCACTATAAAGACCAGAGGCAGATGATAGACAGTGGATGCTGCCGTGTAGCTGCAATCACCTGTCCTTTCTTCTGTCTCTGCAGAAACTGGCCAACTCTAAAGCACATACCTCAAGATTCATCAGTGCCAACCTGCCGTGCAACAAATTCAAGAACCGCCTGGTGAACATCATGCCTTTCGAGTCTACTCGCGTCTGCCTGCAGCCGATCAGAGGGGTGGAGGGCTCTGACTACATCAATGCCAGCTTCATCGACGGGTACAGGTGAGCCCACAGAAATCACTTCACAGAAATGAGTAGTGCGGCGCATTTCTGCTCAGCTGCTGCACCTCTAATGAGCCAGGGGTTGGACCTTCTCTGTGGCAGCTGACAGCATTAAATTACAGGCTGACATGGAGTCCGGTGTTTCACCGCCTCACATCCCTTTGTTGTGTCAGTTGTCAAAACAAATTGGTTTTATTGACAGGCCTGTTCATTCTCCCACTTTTTCCACCTCTTGTGAATGGATAGGCTGTTTGAGATCAGTGACATGTCAGAGAAATGAACTGATTACACCAACAGGTCCACGACGCGACTGCCGTCTGTGTCCATGTTCTGTCTTTGGACATGAAGAAATCTTGAGGGTTTTCTACCTTTATAGAAGGGAAATGAACTGAGGAGACACTCAGCTTAATGCCTGTGTGATCATAGCTCAGTATGAAGGCCAGAAATCTGATCAGTCCTTTTCTCATTTCTATCAACATTTATGTGCAAAAACATAATGAAAACAGTTTAGGTTAAGTTTATTTTATTGTCTTCTTGGATCAAGGAAACACTGACATTGCAATAAAACATAGTAAAGTAGAGACATGCATGAATTTGAGATTCAAAGTAACGCTGATTTGAAGAACATGCAGTCTATATGCTTCATATTACTTATTCCTGTAGTCTGCATTTGGAGCTCTACGATGTAGCACGATGCCCAAAAGATCATGTGACAACACGAGTCATGATCGTCTCCACAGCTTTAGCCAGAACTCGTATGATCGCATGATGATATGGTTCAGGATATACAAAGTTGGTCACTTGAGCTTTGGGCTAAAATTCAACTCACAAACTTTCATGTTGTTGCTCAGATTTTATTCTGAAAGTTATGACGGCGAGTGATGATTCTCAGTCTGCTAACATTGTCTTCTGTTTACAGTAAGCTTACAGCTGCGAGATGCATCACTGAGCACTATCACAGTCCGTCACCTCCCCTTACTTCAGGTGTAGAAAGCATGTTTAGACAGTGCTGTTTATTTATAAGCACAGATGAATATTAAATTCTTTGAAATGGCCAGCAGGTCGTCGGCTGCAAAAAACAACTTGTGTTTGTATAGATTTCAGCTGGAAAATGACTCCAAAGTTATTGATGAGTGCCCTCAATGCACGGCCTTGGTAAACAGTTACCAAACTGAATACAACATGATGTTTATTTTCTAACATCTCTTCCCCAATCTTTGTCCAGAAACACGATAAACAGAGTGACTCTGACATTAGCCTAGCAGCATAAAGTGTCCCTCAGACTCTTAGTCACATTCAGCCCAACACGTCACAATGTGATTTCATAAACAGTACACATGTCTCTCACAACATTAGCACCGATATTGTCACACATCACGTTAATCGCGGGCTCTTTTATGAAAAGACTTATTGAAAGTTTTCTAGCGCACTTTCACAGAAAGCAGTGGCTAATGAGTCAGGACTTCCCATTTTACATGCAGGGTGGGTGTATGTTGTTTTTGGCTCCCAGCACCTAATGAAGTCCCCTGAGTACCCCCCACCAAAGGGAGGCAACGGAAAGAGGCAGGGGTGTCGTGTAATTCCTCTCTAATTCCTGTGTCGGTAATTAAGAGCGGAGTGAGATTCGGGAGCTCCATCCCTCACTGAGCTCAGCCTTTAAAGAGCGAAGCATGGATTAGGATAGATTAAGGTGAGGGGAATGCACATGATTATGATGATTAGTGGACATGCCCGGTGACGTCTTTGTGTATCACCATTCGTTATTCTCCTACTTACTGCGCTGCGAGATACAAAGGCAGCGAGTGCTTACACCACAATGTTATTAACTCTGCATGAGTCAAAAGTTACAACAGTGAAATCTGCTTCCTGCTTAATTAACTTTTGATAGAACTCTGTTGTGGTTCTCACTATTAACTGAAATGCTTTAATTTGTCTAATATTAATGGAAAATCTATTCTATTAACTTTTCTGGGTTATTGATTTGGCTTTCGTTTCTGTCAGCGAGTATGCCTGAAACTCTTGCTTCATGTAGAATTTTAACTGGTTCATATTTTTTCATAATTTCAAAAAGATAAACCTTCACATATGCTATACTGATTACATACAAACTGAGGTATTTCAAAGGCTTTTAATGATTATAGCTTGTAGCTCAAGAAATTCAAAAGTCTAGTATCTCAAATTATTGAAATATTTCGGCTGCTTTTCAAATAATATGAACCACATATCTGTCAGTCTAGTTCAGCAGACACAATCACAGGGAAGTGTGCTGACTTGAAAGTTGTCCAGGTGATGATCATCAACACCCTCTGCAAGGAAAGAAAGCCACAGAAGGTCATTGCTCAAAAGGCTGTTTGCAGCGAGTATATTCATGAAAAAATCATTAAACCCAAGCGACAGATGACCACCGATTTTTGTGGATTGTCAAGAATTTGGGAGCGCTTCATAAGTAGTAGAGTGAGGAACATTAAAAGCTGTCACACACAAGTGTCTTGAAGAAAAGTGCTACACCATCACAGTCCTGAATCAGAGGCTGCATTACTGCTTTTCTTTGGTGATTTGGGATGCCACGTCATCTGCTGGTGCTTTTTGCTTCACTGTGTTTTATCACGTCCAGAGTGAACACAGCTTGTACCAGGGTATTTAGAGCACTTCATGTTTCCATCTTCTGACAAGTTTTATGGAAATGGAAATTTCTTTTGTCCAGCAGGAGCCGACACCTGCCCACAGCGCCAAAATCACTACCAAATGCTTCGCTGACCAAATTATTACTGTGCTTGATTAGCCCGTCATTTGTTTGTGGTGTGAGGAAGATGAGAAATACTCAACCTTAGAAAAGAAACAAAAACAGAGAAGCTGAAGGCAGATAGCCAAACAACCTGGTAATAATAATACCTCAGCAGTGCTGCAAGCTGATGGCCCCATCACACAGCACAGGGATGCGATAATTCATGGTTAATGGTGTATTAAATAAGGACTATATTCTGCTGCACCCTTTCTGCTCTTGGCTCTGTATGATGGCACGATCTGATATGGTCGTGTTGGTGTTGTTCCCAGATCAACATAGTAAATGTTGTTCCAGGACCAATCAGAATGTTGTGACGTCATACTTTTGCGACTTCGGGAAAAAATGCCGTAAAACAAAAAACTGTACTTAAGCTGCAAGAAACCGCCTCTGTCCGCCGATCAACGGACCCTGACCCTTTAATAAATGCTGAGCAGAACTGATATTGTCCTTGCAACACTGGAACTTCATAAATGCACGAATGGCTTGGCGCGCCAAAGAATAACGTCAGAACAATGTGATTGGTCACTTGCAATGTTGATCCTGGATCAACACCAACACGACGATATCAGATCATCCCTGTAACACGACATATTATACATATGTTTAGATCAATATAGTCACAAAAGCTGCACCACATGTTGTTAAAGCCTTAGTCAGCCATTTAGATACAAGCTGCCTTAAAGGGGGGCTAAGCCAAGATAACAATAACAATGTAAATAAGGATTATTTTGAACTGCAAATCATGCAAAGCCACTCTACTCCAAGAATAGAAATGTGGAGCTTTCAGGCTTCCAACTTGCAAATGATTGCACACTGTTTTTATTTACATTTTAAGCAGCATCCAAAGTTTTGTATTCAATCCCAGGAGGCTTAAGTGACATCAGCTTAACATGAACATCCAGAGAGTTCTTAGAGACGGGCTGATACACGTTGGCTTTTGATTTTCTGCTGGCAGTAGAAAAAAAAGGCAGAATAACTCCAGCCTTGTCTCTAAAACAAAGCTCTGAATATTAGCATATATGCTAATATTCAGAGCTTTGTTTTAGAGGGTTAGGGTTAGGGCTACTACAGTTTAGTAACATTTGGTTCAAACTGTTCTCGGTGCTCATCAACAATCTGGCTTTAACCAGCTGCTGCTGGTTAAATGCTTCAGTCAGTCAGCAGCGCTCAGCAGGTAAAGTGACAGCATCAAAATAAGCAGCGTTCGTTCCTATTTGTTTTGGTTGTTGTATTATGGAGTATTGAAATATTAGCTCCACTGCTTGTGAGAGGAGGACAAACATGTAGCCAAAAACAACAAAGCCTCCAACCACCAGTGTCACACAAGAGCACTGATATATACAGATAACAGAAACACACCCAGGCATGCAAGTCTGTGGGAATTACCTAGGCCCACTGTTATATGCGTCAACACTGCCCCCTGGTGGTGTCCAGCTGCAGAGGATCGCCTGGAGCCGGCGGAGCAGCTGGGGTGGCATCTGTCATTTTAACAGAGCTGTTAAAAAGGCTATGTGTTCAAGCAAAACTATTTAAAAATCAGCGCACACATTAGCAAGCAGCTGACTCATCAAATTTTCTTTAAAGGGGTATGTGAAATTAAATATTTAACACCTGAGAGGTTCGTTCAACACTTGTGGGATGTCATTGCCCAGAACTCTTGTCCGGATGTGGTGAAGCCGCAGCTAAATTAACTCTTTTATTTTTGCAGTGTCACGAATTGTGAAAAACCATGACTGTAATTCATAATGAGCATTTTAGGCAGATGTACTTGATCCATTGCACATTTTAATGGAGCAAGTTCTTGTTTTCTAAGGTATTATTTATCAGCTTACGTGTCTCAGAACCAGCCAGGCAAAGTCGGTCATCACCCGAAATACCCGGACCCCCAAGTTCCTAAAACCAAATCACAGATCTCTTTGGGAGCACTGAGTCGATCATTAACTGACATGAAAAAGCAGGTAAAATTAGTTCGGGGCAGCTGGTGATTATCTGGCTAAGCAAATCATACACGGTTTACTTTACTGAATCACAATCAGGTAAGAAGATGAGAATAAAGATATTTCTTTGCTTTCATTGGACTGTACATGTACGAACTCACTCGCAGCCTTGACAGATCAAACTAAACCTTTTCGATTTCTGTCCATTTCATGATAATATGAGTGGGCAACAGTGAGATTATTTAACTGCTGTCACTTTGCTTTACAGAAAGAAACCCAAAGTGATTTTCTGAAGCAGAGCTGAAGTGGAAGAAAACTGAAGCCAAATAGCAGCAGAGCTGCTGCAGCCCAGAGGAGTAAACACAGGCTCTGTGTCTCTGTTTCCATTTGCAGGCAGCAGAAAGCCTACATGGCCACCCAGGGCCCGTTAGCCGAGACCACAGAGGACTTCTGGAGAATGCTGTGGGAGCACAACTCCACCATCGTAGTGATGCTCACTAAACTCCGAGAGATGGGACGGGTAATACAAAACAGCTTCACCTTCTTTTATGTCACGTTGCACTGAAAACAATGCAAGATCTGAATCGTTTCTATACATCAAGCAGAAATCTGGAATGAAAGTGATGATAAAGGCTCCACAGGGAAAAGGAGGGCAGAGCATACACACATGTATATTTTTAACATGAGTAAAAATGCTTTCTTTTTTTTTAAGGAGCATGAAATGTTTCTACATTTTGCCAAATCTGGTTTTAATAAAACTCGTATACACTGAATTTACTGTTAATACAAAGTAGAATGACACTTCAAAGAGTATAATGATCTGTACGTAACACATAAGGCTCTGCTTGAAACATCTGGCTGTGGGATTTTGTACGATAAATATTTTTCAACTACTGGTAAAGACAAAGTTTGTCAAGGATTTAAAGTCTTTGACAAAAAGTTCAATATACTCCTAAATACCATCCAGTAATGGGTTTCTAAAGATGGTTGGATCAGTGCGTATAAAAGTGGAATATACAATTTGAATATGCAGAAAATATAGTGCTTTACTTAAATGAAGAAAGACGTGTTTTTATTCAGTAAAATTTAATTTAATTTTTTTATTTTTGTCATTGTAACTTCTTGTTTTGTCTGTTTTTGCTTTTTAGTTAGGTATGAATCTATTATTTGATCATCACACCTCTCAGGTCCATTAAATATGCAGTCTTATAATAAACAGTAAAACAAAAGGCTGTTATGTGCAGTGATTTTATATGTCAACATGGATTTGCTCTGGCTGCTCATGGAGGTGGGTTGCAAAGCGGCTGGCAGCTTAAATAGTTCTGGGCTGAGCTGATATGGACGAGCTGTGAGATCAGCTGAGCTGACGGGCATGTAGCTGAGCTCGACGTTACAGCCTGCCTCATGTCATGCAGGATTTCTCCAGCTCTGTGTATGTTACAACATCGATGCATAGAGTTCATTGTCATATACTTTTAAATGTTACAAGAAACAGCCGTGTTGATGATTCATAAGGACATGCAGATACTCACATTTTGCTATAATTCAGCAATGACCTGCTTTCAACTGAATGCTCCTGTTCCACCACATCAGCCTTTGTCCAGTCTCTGTGTTATCAAAGTCCTCGAAGAAGCTGGTGCTGAAGTGTCACACTGCTTTTATTTCCTTTATCAGCAGACACTGGAGTTGTTTGCTGTGCTGTGAGTAAAAAGCGTGGTGGTCAAAAGCAGCCTGACAGCAACAGAAACCACTGCCCATTTCACACTAATCTGAGGCCTAATCATTGCATTTTGGTCTCAGTGTTAAAACTCCAAGTCAGTTATGCATTTCGCGATCATCTTCTCTCCATCTTTCAGGAAAAGTGCCATCAGTACTGGCCTGCTGAGCGCTCTGCACGTTACCAGTACTTTGTTGTGGACCCGATGGCCGAGTACAACATGCCTCAGTACATCCTCCGAGAGTTCAAAGTCACTGATGCCCGGGTAGGTTCTCTTTTAGCAGCAGCAGGAATGTGACTGCAGATCACTCGTACACTCTTTCCAGCTGGTGGGGGAGGCAGGGATCGTTCTGTGTGAGCCATTTATCCTTTTTTCTTTCCATTTTCCTGCATATTAACCAGGATGGTCAATCGAGGACCATCAGGCAGTTTCAGTTCACGGATTGGCCAGAGCAAGGAGTGCCAAAAACCGGGGAGGGATTCATTGACTTCATTGGCCAAGTGCATAAAACTAAAGAGCAATTCGGACAAGATGGACCCATCACTGTTCACTGCAGGTAACTAAGAGTGTGTGTATGTTTGACCGTGTATAATCGGTTTGGTTGTCAAAATCTGACACGAGAAGCTTTAAGTGATACATTTCAGTATAATAATGTTAATGTATGTTTACCAGTGCTGGTGTTGGGAGGACTGGTGTGTTTATTACTCTGAGCATCGTTCTGGAAAGGATGAGGTATGAAGGAGTGGTCGACCTCTTCCAGACCGTCAAGACTCTCCGAACTCAGAGACCGGCTATGGTGCAGACAGAGGTATCAGTGTGATGCAGGGGCGTTCATCACAAGGGCACAGTCATAAACAGCACATAAAAGAATATAACACATCTTTTTGATTCTCCCCAAACAATAACATATCTTGGCTGTATCTCTAGCTACAAATTCAAAAAGCAACACAACATTGTGGCTTCATTAGTATCTGTGCAGACACAATCCACGTCTCTATGGCTCCTCCTGCCAGAGCAATAAACAAACATGTTGATCGACATCACGAAGTGCACAGAACTACACAGAACTGTCAGCTGTGCCACAATGCACAGCTGACAATGCACAGCGCAGATGTTTACTGGTTTATCTGTTGAATGGGTCTGTTAGGGAAGGGCGGGACAACCGCCGAGTTTACAGAGTTCTCCCATAGATTTCTGTTCCGCTTTAGTTCCACACCTCCACCTTATAATGTCTCTGATGTAGCCTTCAGATATGAAAAGTGACTTTGCCTTAAACCTGCATTATATCTCATGACCAGCAGGGGGCAGTCCACTGAACGCAAAAGCAACCCAGTAAAACTTTGTCAATGAGTTTAAGGTTTCAGTTTGTGAATACATTATGATGTTTAAATTGCTCCATTTAGAGTGAAACAGAGCTCAACAGTAAGAATCCCATCCACATTCTGATTAGGAGCCATAATATTGGACTCCCTTGAAAAAGAGGTCTTTGATCTCAACGGGACATTCCTGGTTAAATAAAGGTTAAATAAAGTTTACTTTGCATCCATCCAAAGTAAACTTGGATTGTGAAACAATGGCAGGTGCTCCTGTAAAAGGTCTGTGATCTCTGATTTGTGGAGGTCACAGTTACTGTGGAACTGTTTAAAACCACAAACGTCACATCGCTTAGTGAGTATGAAACTTAAGTCACCACGACTGTACCGTGTTGAAAACAAGATTATCGATTGTATAATCTATTTATCAATGAATTGGTCTGATCCAAATCAAATCTTTTTATGATCACGATTCACCTCACCGCTGGTTGGCTTAGTTCATATAAGTGTTGTGTAGCGGGATAATTAACAGGGTATTTGGGGCAATTTTTTAAAACAACAGAAGGTCAGCCGGAAGCTTCAGAACAGGATTTATGTTTGTGACATATTTACATTATAAACTGCTGCTGCACTGCAGCGGCAAACCTGAAGTTCCTAATGAAAATAAATCCACTTTACTGTACAACTTTGTCTCTGCTATAATCCTCCTTACGTGCTGATCAAAACTTATTCTGTGTCTCTAGGATCAGTACCAGCTGTGCTACCGGGCTGCTCTGGAGTACCTGGGAAGCTTTGATCACTATGCAACATAACCCTGCCCAGAAAGAAGCCCTCAGAGGAGATCTGTGTCTCTTCTGAGCCACATCCACTCTGCTCCATTGGCCCCTGCAGGCTGATGAGGAGGCTCTGAAGAGGACTGATGAGGAGATGACCACAGCAGGAATCAGGAGAGATTAATGGAAAGAGGAGAGGCGATGTGATGACCTCCCCCTCCTGGACTGGTGCCATGATTCTGCCACAGACCCCACACAAAAACCTCCCAAAAAACAACCCTGAAAGACTCGTACTGTACTCATGCCTCATTCTGATCCCTGCGACTCCCCAATTTCTGCCTCCTCAAAATAGCAAAAACTATTTTTCTGCTACTTTCATTTATATCCATCATGACTATGTTGTTAGCCATTATTAGAGTTTATTTTGTGATCACTTACATTGGTTACTATATGTCTTAATGGGTCTTTTCTTAATTTGCTTCTCTTATTTTTCTTAATTTTTAATAGAGGACATGTATTTTCAACATGATCCAAGTCATTAATACTGGACGCCGTATATTCACAGCTGCTAATGATTTTTTTATTTTATACCACAGATATGATATTCTAATGTTTATCGTTATTCGGTTGGTCTTATTTAGAGGGAAACTTGGAGAATGATGATCTCTACTAGACAGATCAACTGAGCAAATAAGGTTTGTGACCTGCAGTATGAAATACATCACAGCTATAAATGTGCAAAGACTCATCACATCTGAAGAACTGCAAGCATGTACAGAGTTTTTTGTCATTAAACAATGTTCTCAGAGTCTTCAGAGATCTGGAGGCTTTCAGCAAAAGAATAATGAAGCAGTTGGAAAAGTTGTGGACTCAGGTAGACTAACACAGATGGCCTGTTCATGAGTGTTTTTGTGAAATAAGTGTGACGTCAAATGCAGAGCTCGTGCTCCACACGTAAAAAATGAAATTCTGACACCTGGAGAGAAAAAAAGAATAAAACCCCAACATCAGAAGATCCTCTGTGAGCAACATTAGTAACAGTGAGGACAAAAAACTACCTTTTAACAGGAAGAGACCTCTCACAGAGCCAGGCTCAGAAAGGAGCAGCCATACACAACTGTCCATTGGAGGAATGAGGGGAAATAGAAGCGAAAAAAGGGATCGTGAAAATGAACAACAGACAATATTCTGGGATGAATTTTAATCAGATTGGTTTTGTTGCTTCTCCTTGAAGGATTAACTTCACTCTTTATTTCTGTTATTGTCAGCAAATGCCATAAAAACCCAACAGCACAAGTTACACACTGCAGTGTAGGGAAACACAGTCAGGACCTCTGGTAGACTTTCTTTGCTTAGCTGTGATCAGCTCAAATGTGCTGCTGCTGCGACGCCAGTACTCGCTGCTCTTTGTGGATTTACACAACTGAATTCAAAACGATATCAGGTGATGTTACATGAACCCAGATACTACAAAGCTGGCATAAAGGTGAAATTCAGTGAGTGAATCACCTTAAATTTCATTTGATTTCTGCTATCTCTGATATAAACCAGCACAGACTGTGGCCACTGCAGCTTCTCTGCACAGTCAACATCATGCATTACTGTGAACATCACCACAATGCTGCAAACTAACCTGTTTCACCTTGCACTAAACTGCCTGGTATTTTTATGCAATGTTCAAATAACACAAAGTTAGTAGACTTCAATTTGCTTTAAAGGATGTTTTAAATTTAGGGAGAAAAAATGTCACATAAGCATTGATCTGATATCTGGAAATTTTAAAATGGCTTAAAAAATGACATGTAAGCAGTGGTGATGGCGCCATGTTGCTCAAAAGACAACAGGAAGAGTGTTTCTGCACAGCAACAGAAATCAGCATAGTTAAAAATTACTATTAACAAGAGACTTGTGTTTGAGACTTATTGGAGTTTGTTTTGACATTTAAGTTGAAGTTTAGGCTAAAATAGACTTTTATAATAATCAGTACACGTTACCAAGTTCAGCTTTCTAGCCTGCTACTTTTTCACATGACCACAAGAAACTAGAACGCACTCTCTGGCCTGATGTGGCTCTGTGGGATTGTTGAAGAGGCAAACTTAAAATGCCAAGAGCCTTACAGAGGCTCAACTGAGGGGCAAGCAGCGTGATACGTCTGGGGCTACAAATGTGCCACATGTTTTATGACTGGCAGATCCTGTGTGGACCAGACATGGATAAAAGTCATGAGATGGGCTTAACATTAAAACGAGTGTTGTGTGGGCCAGATATGACCCAAATGTCCAACAACAGCTGGCATCTTGTCCAAATAAGGTGGACCTGTGGCTGAATTTAGGGAGGCAGACTCAGCCTGAGTCGGGTACATCACCCAAGCCTAAATGCAGCTCATAGAAAATTTCCTGTGGGCCAAACATTTATTGGTGTCTGGATATGAGATAAATAAGGATTTTTTTTATTGTAAATGATTTAATGCTCCTGTAGTGGACTACAAACTTTTCAAAAACTGCAACAACAACAACAGGGAAATGCTTCTAGAAATAAGCTAAATAGGCCCTCCGTTAACATTAGGGGTTACTAATGTGAAAAAGCTCTGCTGTGACATGCAGCCTGGTTTCTGACGCTCATACTCATTTCACAAAGATTCTCCACATTGTGTTTGTACAAAAACAGCCCAGTTGTTGTAAAGCACACTGAATATGGACTCAACATCCTACAGTACAAGACAGTCATATCTCACATATTCACTCATCTTTGCATCTGCATACATGATTTTACATTGACAGGATGCATTTAAATGGGATCGCCACCACAGATAACTCACCTCTTTTATCACTGTGTAGCAGGCTCAGAGAACAACATCATTGTTCATTGATGCATCTCTGCGTTTTTCATTGAAAGATACAGTGAGGTGGCTTTTGAATGATGCAGCCCACTTAAAGGATTCATTTCTCATAGTTGTGCTGTAGGGGTCCTAACTGTTGTATAAACGATCTGTTTTCTATTAAAAGCAGAGAAAAAATGTCTTCAAAATCTTGATGTTAATAAAGTTGAAATGTTGGGTTTTTCATATAAAAGCAGTGACTTCTTTCAATTTTTATAAAAATGTGACGTGAGGTGACACCCGGTGGACCAAGGGGAAACAAATATGCTGTGCTTTGCTGTCCTCGTGTGACTGTTTGGTGTTGTTTATTTTAAAAAATATAGAAGTAAACCTTCATTAAAGTAAATTTAGGGGATTTTCTTTATGAAAATGACATTTCTGCAAATTTCCTGTAGTCTAAATTTTACCCAATAAGAACTTTATTTTGCACAGCATCAAAAGCATCAAAAGTAAAAGTACTGGAGGTGTATAAAAGGAAATCCTACAGTCACTTAGTAATAATGACTGAAAAGAAGCGTTTCTCCAGTGGAACTTTTTATCTTCTCTGCATTGTTACATTAGAATGTCTGGAGTAAAAAGACAGCAAAACAGTACAAATTTATCATAAATGCAGTGCTTTCTGGGCACCCGTGTACTGAGATATCGCACCCTGACTTCCTTCTTTTAACAAGGCTGTTTGGTTTGGCAGTCTTCCTACACAGTAGCCCATTCCACAGCTGCAGACTTCCTCCTTCATGCTGAAGAAAAGCAATCTCTGGATGACTGCTCTGAATAACACTGGATGGCTGCAATGGCTGTTACTTCCGATTTCACCCTTCCAATAGCGTCATCCATCCTGGTCCCTTTGTAGATCCAGCTTACTTAGCAGGGCCATTAGAGTATCACCCAATGGGAGTCTGGAATAGCAGAGAGTGATGCACCAAGTTGATCAGGACCTCATCAGGACCTCCTGATGAGGTGGTGAATTTAGCACCACATGGAATTTATCAACCACAGCCCATTTTACTCAAGATGATCATTTCTTTCAGAGTTCCAGAACCTCTCTGGGTATTCTTGATAGAGTTGGATGGGTGACGAAACTTTTCTCCCACTGAAAACGCTACATCCAAATGAACAGAATCAAACTTTGGGGATTTACTTAGCTGGATGATTGAGCATGCATCAAGATACAGTTTACATGCAGTATATAGGACTTCAGGTCAGCAAAGGCCAGGACGTAGGCCACGTGTGATGTCCAAAAGGCTCTGATTTCTTAAAATAGATGGTCCTATGTGCTGGAGTTTGCTTTCCTCGGTGTGCTGGAAGACAGCATTTTGTCAGAACTGTCAAGACTCGCACAAAAACTGAGTAACTGATAATAAAGCACTGATAATTCAGAAGGAACAGCCATATACAGAAACCCAAGAAGGATTATAGGGTCTTAAGATCAGTAGGCTGGAGCCACTAAGTTATTGCTTCTATTTTTCTTGGCTGGTGGCAGACACAATGTAGCAAATGTGCTTGGATACAGTTTTACAAACTTGGAACTTGTCAGTGGACACCTTCAAATCATATTCCTGAAAATCTGAATCAGAAAACTTTATTAATCCATCCATCCATTCGCTTCTGCTTATCCTTTTCAGGGTCACGGGGGGCGCTGGAGCCTATCCCAGCTGTCATAGGGCGAGAGGCGGGGTACACCCTGGACAGGTCGCCAGTCTGTCGCAGGGCCGACACACAGGGACAGACAACCATTCGCACTCACATTCACACCTAGTGGCAATTTGGATTATCCAATTAACCTATCCCCACAAGCTGCATGTCTTTGGACGGTGGGAGGAAGCCGGAGTACCCGGAGGGAACCCACGCAAACACGGGGAGAACATGCAAACTCCACACAGAAAGACCCCGGCCTGATGGTGGAATTGAACTCAGGACCTTCTTGCTGTGCGGCAACAGTGCTAACCACCGTGCCACCGTGCCGCCAACTTTATTAATACCTATGGAAATTATGTGGTTACAGTTGCTTCAAGGCAATAACAGTAAGAGACTGAACAAATTTCAAAGTTAACAAAATATAAGAAATAGCTCTAATATATACAAATAACTCAATTATAAATATACAGAATATCACAGAAGTGAAATATTTACGATTGATATTTTACATTAAACTGTAAAGCTTTGCTATTTGTTATTTTACTGTGGAGGATGTGCAAAAGGGTGCAGCTATTACACTGTGTACTGTGCATTAGATAGAGGAGTTGGAGATGGATATGGCCACAGGCAGGAATGATTTCCTATGTCGTTCAGTGGTGCATTTGTGTAATCTCAGTCTCTCACTAAACGTGTGTACTCCGAGGTATTTATAGTCCTCGACGATGTCCACATCGACCCCCTGGATTGAAACAGAGGTCACAGGTTTCCTGGTCCTGAAGTCTACAGTCAATTCTTTGATCTTTATCACATTGAGCTGTAAGTGATTCTCCTCACACCGCGTGCCAAAGGAGTCAACCACAGCCTGGTACACTGTCTCATCAAGCTCACTGATGCATCCAACCACTGAGTCTAAGGCATCATGGGTTCTTGTACTTATTTAGAATGGTCTGTAATCAATATACATCCTGATTATGCAATTTTCCCCCCTTGCTACAGCAATTGGGGATGCATATAGACTGTGCAACTCCTTGATTACTCCAGCAGCAAGTACTTTTTGTCGGTGGAACCACCTGTCGTCTATAACTGTTGGCACAAGGCACCTTGATCAGGATGATGTAAAAGCTCAAAGCTCATTTACTTACTAATGCTAGTTGTATTTCCACACAAAACACAGATTGTAACTGATCTCAGTGGAAGCCTACCCAGTGGCTTCTTGCCTCACAATCTGGTTCTCATCAGTTTACCATCAAAGGCCAAAGGTTTATCCACAATAAAAATGTGAAAAAATGAACATAAAAAAAGCTGCTGGCCTCTCACAACCGTGACATTAAAATAAAACATCAGAATCTCTTCAACTTACTTTTAATATCTCAGAATGGGAAACAGGTGTTTCATCAGCTGAGCTGTCCGTAATCAGAACAGCAGGAGGCGTGGTCTGGAAACACAGGGCGTTGTGATTAGCTGGGAGACTATGGTAGCCCCGCCTTCATATGCGCTGTGTAAACAAACACACACTGGGCATGCGTCACTGTAATAATGGAGGACTGTCTTTTCTAGCCGGACTGATGTTGTCCGTATTGCAACTCTGTTACCTGTGATCGGAGAGCAAACAACTCCCCTTCATTTCAGCGTGTGTAAGTTAAAGTTTGTCACTTGTGAAGCGGCTCACTTTGAGGGGAGCAGAAATAACTGTTAAGTTTGCGCATGAGAAACTAACGGTGAGCAACAAGCCATGTTTGCTAGTTGGTTAGCAGCTGTCAGATCTCCGAGTCCGCAGCACTTCTGCTATTAACTTCTACCAGTTTTGACGGTAGGATCTGCGCTGTCCGTAAATGTTGGCTACTTAGTGGTTACTTTTGAACATTAGGGTGTTTTTGATTTTTGTTGACTTAACTTTTAATTCTCGGGTCGCAGAACAAGCTATGCTGCAGATAGCATTTTAGCTAGCGGACTAGCTAAATATTTTTCCGAGGAGATGCGCTGTAAGTGGGCTACCACGTGTGAGTGACGTTCTGCTGAGCCAATCACATGCCGAAGATAAGACTGAGTCGGGACTGTGTCCAATCACAGAGGATCTCCGAGTCTTCCAGTAAAGTCCGTTAAGACAGAGTGCAGCGTTGCCTTTAGCTAAAAGTTGAGTATGTGTGTAATCGGAAATCGATTTTTGTGATACACATTGTTCAGTTAAACTAATTACTTCGGGAGTTTACGTTATTATTCTGTTAAAGAATAAACTAATCAAATATAGTTTATTGTGTGTTATTACTAAAGGTGGAGGCTTGGTTAAAGTTTTTTTTGAATTCACAAACCTGAAACGAGGCTGTAGATGGTGTTTGGGATCCGTGTGTTTATGTTCTGGTCCCAGTCTGGGTGGATGTTTTGCTGGGAGTGCTTTTGACTGAGGAGAGGTTTTCAGTTTTCATGAAGTTAGGAAAATGTTCACAAGCAGACAATAATGTAAAATCACAGAAGTTATTGCTGCGATGCTTGGTATAGTTCAACTTGGTGATATGTCCGAAACTGTGTTTGTTGATATAATTAATTATCACGAGAAGTCTCAAATAAGCATTTATTTCTAGTTTAAATGCTTCAAAGTGCGAATTGTTGGGTGGGTGTGGTTGTGGTGCCTTTGTTGAAACTGTAGTGCCCAGCACTGCTATGAGGTTGTGGTTTATTACATCCTGTGTAGAGATTTTAATTTGAATTATGATTATGGCTTTTAACAGTTATGAAAACAAGCTAATCAGGATAAGATTACTCTTTTTTTTTTTCATATTCATTTGAAGATTTTGTTTTGTCTTTGTAGTAAAATGAGACCAGATACAGCCTCAGGTCAACGCAATATTTTCAGAAGTAAAAGTTGCAGAAAGGATCTGTAGCATCATTAATGTTTGTGTGTGTTTATATTTGAAAGCATTTTGGTTGGTTGTTAGCTTCAGCTCTACTTAGTTCTGTGTGTGGAGACCAAGCATCTCTCCTGAGGTGTGTGAGTCTGCTGCTGTCTGGGCCTTTTTTAGGCCTTGTCTGCACCCAGAGAGATCCCACTGTGGAAGCTGTGGGCCAGCAGGTATTGACAGTTGCTCTTGCGAAACGGCCTTTGTGGTCAAAACACCCACTAGTCGGGCAACAATCAGTCCCTGTGAGCTTGACTTTTTTATGTATTTATGTAGTTTTTTTATTGACTTTTCTTTAAAGTTAAAGGGTATCATCTATAAACAAAGAAAAAATTTGAAAGGCCATAAAAACTGGATATTTGACAAATTAATGACTTATCACAGTAAATAATTGACCAAAATCATTGTTTTTGCTGTAATTGAGCAGCCTTGTTCCTGTGTGCTGATTTCAGAAGGTTTTAGGTTTTATCATAGATAACATTAGTCTTTGTAATGTAAAAGTTAAACTGGCTCCAAAGTTACACAGAGTATTTTTTTTTGTTTGTTTTTCAAGTTTGTATTAAAAAATTGATGTTCTGGTTTTATCACCTGGCAGTGTGTTTGAGATGATCAGTTAAGTCTGTTAAATGGCACAGAGGGGTTCAGACGTGGTCACAGACTTAAAAGAGGAACTGTGAACCTGTGGGGATGGTGGATATCTGGTGAATGTCACTGATTGTGGTGTTTGTGATCACTGCGGCAGATCAGTTAGAATATATGAGAGAAGATGCTTGAATGGTTTCCTGTACTTAACTGACAGGCTGTGCAGATTTTCACTTTGTGTGTATATGAATGTAGAGCACATGATTAAAAAAAATGCATAGCAACTAACGTTAATAAAGAGCAACATCAGCTAAAGGCAAGTCACAACAAAGAAACTGAGTTACTCCCAGGATGCTCCCACAGATGCTCCATTGATGCTAAGCGTGCTGCATTGTCTGAATGTATGCTTAACTGTCAGGCAAACAGACATAATCGTGTTTATGTTTTCCAGAGTTGAGGTCACAATAACACTCCCAAGATGACCACAGACACGCCAGCCCAAAGTGTGGGCTGCAGGGTGATGACATTCACCCCCTCCAAAGAGGAGTTCAAGGACTTTGGACGTTACATTGCCTTTATGGAGTCACAAGGAGCGCACAGAGCTGGGATGGCAAAAGTAAGTTGCTTCTGTCTTTTTGTCACTTTTTGTTTAGCAGAGCAGAGAAACGCTGCGAATGTCTTTGTACCACAGCTGTTAAAGACTTTTGAACCAAAGCACAAAGTCAGAAGCCAGTCGTTTCCTGTTCATTAGTGTTTAGAGGATCACATCTGAAAGTTTGCTCTTAGTGTGAAAACGTGAACCTAACAGGAAGTTAGGTTAACTGGTCGTGTTCAATGTTGACATATTCAGAGTTTTATCATCCTTTTAGTTACTTTAAATAGTTTCTTATAACATTTGTGTTGCCATATAAATGTTCTGAAGAGGCAGATGTAAGAGGAGTCTGAGACTCCTGTGCTATTGTTTAAAGCTAACATGCCTGTAAAGTCACTCATTAAAATAACATAACTTGTGCACTGATTCATAGCCGTACTTCCTGTGTCATCTTTACATACACACAATGGTATCTGTCTACACAATTTCCATCAATTGTTAAAATATGTTAAAAAAAAAAGAAAAAAAGACTTAAGACAGGAAGATAAATGTATTTTAAATAATAATAATATCAATGATAATATGTAAAAGGGGTGAGAAATTCAGTGTGATACTAATTCCAGAAATTCACTATTTTCCTTCTGCTGTTGCCCTGAGTTTCTCTCATCTGTGCTCCTTGCAGGTTATTCCTCCTAAAGGCTGGAAACCCAGAAAGACTTATGACGATATCGATGACCTGGTGATTCCCGCTCCCATCCAGCAGGTGGTTACCGGCCAGTCAGGACTATTCACACAGTACAACATCCAAAAGAAGCCCATGACTGTCCATGATTTCCGCAAGACCTCCAACATGGACAAGTCAGTTTACTCAATGAAAGTTTGCATGAATGGGTTTCAGCGACTGTGACCTCTGCTCAGTCTTCTCTGAATATCTCTCTCTGTAGATTCTGCAGCCCACGATACGTGGATTTTGACGAGCTGGAGAGGAAGTTTTGGAAGAACCTGACCTTTAACCCTCCACTTTACGGTGCTGATGTCAGTGGAACGCTATACGATCCAGTGAGTGGTGATAGGCTGCATACATGGAACTTAAATATATTAAATTCTGTTTGTGGTAGACAGGTGGGGTTGTTAAAAAATGTAGTTTACACATTCCTCCTGTGCCAGTGTTATTACCTGAGTATTTGTGATAAATCGTTGAGCGATAGAATCAGCTGGCTCTCAGAGAACCTCTCTTCCGGCGCCTATCTTCAAGTTCAGTGTCTTGACTGCCGTCTCTGTTCTGCAGCCTTGGTGAGCTCAGAGCAAATGAAGCAGCTCTACCTGTTGCAGATTCGGACTAGTCTGGCACTCCAAGATCAGAAAGATTACCGTTCCCAGCTGGGGTCCAACGAATTGTAATCTCTCATGGAAAGAGAGAATCTGTGGAGGAACGTGTGGATAGAATTGAGGCAAACTGATGGGAAAATACAACCACATATTATACACTGGAGCTAGCTTGTTACTAGCTGCACTACTAAATTGATAAACTGGGATGCGGTTGTTCTCATAGATTAAAAAAAGAGACTTTTATGTTCACAAACTCACATCTTTCTTCATTCCTTAGTTTTCCTGATCAGTTAAAGGTAAATCAGTTTCACACATACGGTTAGTTGTCCTGACTTGCAGCCTGTGTGAATCCTTCCTCTGCAGGATGTGACTGAATGGAACATTGGTCGTCTCAACACTATCCTGGACATTGTGGAGAATGAGAGTGGCATCAAGATCAAGGGTGTCAACACGCCCTACCTGTACTTTGGGATGTGGAAGAGCGCCTTTGCGTGGCACACAGAAGACATGGATCTATATAGCATCAACTACCTGCACTTTGGAGAGCCAAAGTCCTGGTAGGGTCACTGACAAACCTCACCTTTGTTTGAACGAGTGAATATTAACACATATCTAGTTTTTGTATTTAGCAGAAGTCTGTTTGCCAAAGCAGCCAGTTTACAAAACAGTTTAGAAAAATCCTTTAAAAATGTCTTTGTTTGTTTATTTACTGTTGAAAACATTCAGTTATTGTTTCTGTTCATGTAGTTATTACTTAAAGTGAAGCAGGGATCTCATCCACCGATTGGAGCATTTTTGACTCTGGTGTAAACGTCACAATCACCTTTTTCAGTATTTCTGTACGTTTGTTACTTCTTAGGTACGTCGTCCCACCAGAGCAAGGGAAACGTCTGGAAAGGCTCGCCAAGGGTAGGTGACAGAACCCTTATTGTTGTCTTTAAGCTGCTTGATCACAGAGTCGATGCCTGAAGTGACTTCAGCTTATTATGTGTAGATGTATGAATCCAATCCAATTTTATTTATAAAGCACTTTAAAATACCCAGCACAGGAACAAAGTGCTGTACAGAAAATAAGTTAAAACAATAGAATAACAGAAAACAGCAAAATAAACACATAAAACATAAAATTAAAACAAAAACAAGATAAAACTGCATCGAATCACCTAAAAACAACTGAAATAAAAATAAAAACCAACATCTCACGTGGTGTCAAAGGTCAGGGTAAAGAGGCGGGTTTTCAAGAGTGACTTAAAAACAGGTAAAGAAGTGGCCTGTCTGAGCTCTAAAGGAAGCTCGTTCCACAGTTTGGAGCTGCTACAGCAAAAGCACGATCTCCTCTAAGTTTAGGCCCAGTCCTGGGTACATGCAGGAGCAGCTGATCAGCTGACCTGAGAGAGCGGGTGGGTGTATAAGGCTGTAGCAGCTCAGAGAGATAAGATGGAGCTAGGCCATGGAGAGCTTTTAAAAGTAAATAAAAGAATTTTAAAATGAATCCTAAAAGAAATGGCAGCCAGTGAAGTGAAGCTAAAACAGGGGAAATGTGCTCAAACTTTCAAGTGCCAGTTAAAAGACGAGCTGCGGCATTTTGAGTAATATATGATGCGCTGACCCCAACATGAAGTGCATTACAGTAATGCAGCCGAGTGCTAACAAAGGCGTGGATCGCTGTCTCAAAGTGCTGCCGCGAAAGAATTGGCTTTATTTTTGCAGCTGCCTGAGGTGAAAGAAGCTCGATTTTACCACTGCCGTATGAAAGGGGAAGTCCAGTGTACACTCAGAAAGCACCCCAGAGACTGTAACGGCAGTGATGTTTACATATCCCACATAACTGTTTTACACTAAACCATTTAAATAAAAAGAGCCAACGAGGCCCAACTGCACCGCTGCTGATGAGATCCTGTTTCCAGGTTTCTTTCCAGGTAACGTCCAGGGCTGTGAAGCCTTCCTGCGCCACAAGATGACTTTAATTTCACCATTCATCCTGAAAAAATATGGCATACCATTTGAAAAGGTAATCTTTTATTTAATTTGCGTTGTCTTACATGCAACACTAAATGGTGATGAACAGATAAGCAGAAAAAATAAAATAAAACATTCATCTTATACTGATCTGTGTTGTTCTCGACTCAGGTCACTCAGGAGGCCGGGCAGTTCATCGTGACGTTCCCGTTTGGTTATCACGCTGGTTTCAACCACGGCTTCAACTGCGCCGAGTCAACTAATTTTGCCACTCAACGATGGATCGATTACGGCAAACAAGCAACGCTGGTACATAACGACGTTTGAACGGCACTGAGTATAACTCCACAGCTGGTTTATTTATAGTGAAGTGAATTCTTATCAACTTCGTAGTGTGTTAAGAGTGTTTTCCTCTCAGTGTTCATGCCGGCAGGACATGGTGAAGATCTCCATGGACGTATTTGTACGCAAGTTTCAACCTGAACGTTACAAGCTGTGGAAGGCAGGGAAAGACAACGCTCCCATCGACCACTCCAAGCCCACGCCGGAGGCCGCCGAGTTTCTGAAAGAAGACAAAAAGATCGGACCTTCAAAGGAGAGTCCTGCTGAGGTGCCATCCGAGGAGCCCAACACTGCTGTCCAGGAGGACAAAAGGTCTGATTTATAGTCACTACTAACCCACTGCTCCTATATTCACGGAGTTTTCTGATACGGATGTGAACCGGTCGTAATAAATCATTGTTAAATGCTCAAAATCTTTACCCAAACTATTTATATGGCATATAAACCAATTTTAAGTACAATAACAATAATCAGCTAAAGCTAATTAGTTGAATTAAAACATGCATCCACCATAAAGATGAAAATTTGAGTCACTGCAGATGTTCTCAGCTTAAAGATTGCAGTGATTCAGACTGTTTCCAGTACAGAGGTGGTTCTGTCTCCACTCAGAGGAGCAGCACTGACACAAATCTCTTTAGGCTCTGCCAGAAGTGATTGAGCATAGGCTGTGACAGATTATGTGATTTGCTCTCACATGTCAGCCTCACTCGGAGTCAGCTAGGGGTGGGGGAAAAAATCGATACTGTGTAGTATCGTGATATTTTGTTTGCTAATAATGTATCGATACAGGGACAGCAGAAATCGATATTTTGTTACAAACAACTTTTTCTCTGAAGTCAACATGCTCTGCAGTCAGAGCATGTTGACTTCAGAGCACGTTGATCCTTTTTCTGAGCAAGAATCCTGACATTCCTTCACTGTCCAAATGTGTTTAACTTTTTTTTTGGCAGCAATAAACATGACAGTTTACTTATTTTAATTTAAGACATGTTTTATTTTAATTAAGTTTAAAACTTTTTTATTTAATGTAAAGTTATATTTTTTTAAATTTACTTTCAAATTCTTCAGTTGCTGAAGGGGCTGCATAGTTTTCATGAATTGCATAGTTCAGAATAGCTGTAATTGTACCAGATGGTTGCATTCAGTTAAGCTGGACTAGACTGTAATACAAACCGTTCAGTTTGTCAACAATAAAACTGAAATGAGAGAAAGACTGAGTGCGAGACTTTGATATTAGATAAAATGAATATTGATAAAGTTTACCTTTATGTGCAGAATTTAAATATCGCAAAATATTTTTAAAAAATCGCAATAATATCGTATCGTGCGTTAAGTATTGTGATAATATCGTTTCGCGAGTTGTATGGTGATTCCCACCTCTAATGTCAGCCTCACTCGGAGTTGTTAGTTTGTTCGCGGCAGTCTTTGAGAAACACGGTTTAGTTTTGAGTCCTGTCCAACATGTCTTCGATTTGCTCTCCCAAGTATCAGTCCAGAGCCTCACACTGGGACTAAACGTCAGCTTGAAGCTGTCAAAGCCTCTGAAGATGTCAAACCTGAGCTGCCAGTGGCGGGGGTGGAGCCAAAGGAGGCGGAGGTGGAGCCAAAGGAGGCGGAGGTGGAGCCAAAGGAGGTGGAGGTGGAGCCAAAGGAGGCGGGGGTGGAGCCAAAGGAGGTGGAGGTGGAGCCAAAGAAGGCCAAGCTGTCACGTAAGGAGTCTCCAACTAAAGTGACCAGCAAGGCAGAAAAAGGTACCTCAGACTTCACACCAATGTTCCCTCACACAAACTCCCTGAGCCGACACTTGGACCACTGTGAGCAACAGCAGACGTGAGCACTGTGGTCACGCCAGCATCCAAGTTACATGTTTATTAAAATAATCAAATTACAGCGTTTATGTTAGACTACTTTTAACTGCTTCAGCCCACTTACAATTAAAATTTTAAAGACCTCTTGTTTATGACCTGTGCAGCATGTTAACACTATTGGAAGTAAAAATAACTTGAATATGTGAAATAAAGTGAAGATTATAAAAAGACTCTGTGGCACACTGAACCCATGTCCTGTAAAAGTTTGGGGGCAAAGTGCTAGTCTGTGTATCTCAATGAATCTCTTTCAGACACAGTGAAAGTCAAGGAGGTGAAGAAGGAGAAAGGGACCAAACCCCAGCCTAAAGCTCAGTCCAAAGCCAATGCCAAGAAAACTTCAAACAGACGAAGTCCGCTGAAAAAAGAGAAGAACTGCGTGGTGGCTATGGAGGTCTTTCCTCCCGAGTCCACTGAGAACCAGGTGGTTTCTCTGGGCGCTGAGGAGACCGCTGGAAGCGAGGAGCCTCCACTGGACAACAGCTGCAGCAAAGTGTTTCAGAGGACGCTGAGTCCCGCAGACGTCCTGCACGTCCACAGCTATGCCAAAGGAGACTACGGCGACGGAGAAGTGCTGTACAGAGAGGAGAAGACGAGTGAGGATAGCGACCATGAAACCGAGGAGGACAACTGTCATGTTGGCAAAGCAGTGAGTGGACATGTATTTAACATTGTAAGTTACCCACTGCTGTAGTTTTTGCACTTTTCTGGCCTTGTCATTCCAAGATGTGTGATCTTTGTACTGTTCTAAACATTTTCTCCAGTCTTTGGTTCGTGTGTTTGTCCAAATGCATACATGCAGCCATCAACACTCTTTGCTACTTTCCACGACTGCATTACTTTAACTATACCATCGCTAACTAAGAATTCTGGTGCAGCCCAGTCTCGTCATCTAGTGGTGTGTAAGCCTTTTTTACTTTCATGCTCAGATATTATTAATATAAAAACACCCTAAAATGATGAAGGCGCAGGCCTCTGGAGAATGATGCATATATGGTGCAAACATGATCAACTGCAAACTAGCTGTGTGGCCTTTTGAAAATGCTGTTTCTCTCCAGCAGGTGGCAAAAGCGATGGCAGGACTTCGAGACTTTGAGACTGACCTTGGGCAGCTTCCAGGACACCATCCACTCATAAAAGACGGCATGAGTGATGAAGGTGTGTCTGAACACTTTAAGGTCCCATTATCTGCATGTAGTTTATATTTGAGAGGTAATTAAGCCACCTTTGACTTCAAAGCCAATAACAGAATTAGATTAGTGAAACTAAACAAACCAGGCCTCTGTCATTCCTAATGCTGTTTTAGCTAAATGTGTTGTCTTTGCTTTTTGTGCCTCAGAGACTCCAGAAGAGCCGCCCCCAGTGGAGGCAGGGGGTGTGGAGGGTGAGGGCTGGGCCAAGCCTCTGGCTCACCTGTGGCAAAGCAGGCCACCCAACCTGAAGAAAGAGAGGGAGTACAACCAGCGAATAGGCTCCAAGCCTCCATACTGCTCCATCTGTTTGCTCTTCCACACGTACCACCAGGTAATTCGCAGCAGAGCAGACCTGCTCCTCACCAGTCCACCGAGACAAAACCAGATATGGTACAGGCCCCCGCAGCATCTGAACATGCAAGTAATATAGTGTTCTTTGGTGAGATGAGCCAAGCCAGGTGAGGTTTGCTAAAAGGGATTTTTATCAGAACAGTTGCATCATGGGAAGTTTACACTGTTTTAATTGGTCCAGACTGTATCTTCTGATACATCACAGTACAGAGTAAATCCAGCCTCACGGCAACTTCATTTACCAAACTGCATCTACATGAATTCAATGAATGTACTTGGTAGTGTCGGGCCATATGTAAAGATTTCCCACCGACACCTGTCAGTCCAATAATCGACGATGGGCGATACATTCGCGCACGCGCAGACTTTTTGATGGGCAATGTAATCATGCACGGACTGATTTGCCCGTTTACAACACAGAAGTTCAAACATGGACGAACTAATTTCCCCCCCAAAATTAGGGCTGTCGTTGATATGTTCGTCCAGTCCAACTCTCGTACTTGGCATTGATCCTCTTTATGGCTGTTCGTGCAAACTTGAACAGACTCCAGATTTTCCATTTTAAACAAAAGTCCGTCATCTGTGAAATCTTCAAACGTTCCATTCATAGACTGAATGTCGTGTCATATCATCTATATTTACCTTTTTCCTCAACTATTTTCCCTTCTTTCATCCTACAAACATCTCATCTCCAGTACTGGTTTCCAGTCTGCTAATATTAGCGCTGTACCTTAATGTGTGACTGTTTTGCTTCTTAGATGTTTGTTTGATCATAATCAGGTTTGAATATGGAGCGACTCCAAAAATAGTATTTTTGACAGCTAATCAGGGCGCGTAAGATTACGGAGCATTTAAACCTCTGCGGCTGAAGATGAAAGCAATAAATTGTGTGTTTTGAGAGACAAACAGCAACTCTTAACAGAGTCCACATGTGTTTGTTGTGACTGCTGTCAGACTGAGTGTGCGAACAGCATCGACACGCACGTGGTGGTGGCCGGGGAGCGGATGCGAACCAAACCTCTGATTCCTGAGATGTGTTTCACCACCACCACAGAGGACGACGCTGAGTGTGAAGAGCAACCGGTCACTCCTCGTCTGGAAGAAGATGGAACCAGTCTCCTCATCAGTTGCTCACAGTGCAGCGTGAGAGTTCATGCATGTCAGTACACGCATGTGCGCCTGCACACACACGCACTCTTCAAGTAGGAGTGTTAGTTTATATCTAACTTAGCCTTGTTTGGCATATGAGTGTTTTCATCAGAGGCTTTTCCTGCTTTAAAACGAGTCTTTAAGTGTGACCACTATACGCACAAATGATGTTTCAGCGAGAAGAAGAATTTTTGTTTCAAAATAGTTTATCGAAATGACCAGAGAACAACGAGGAATTAAATTCAAAGAACAAAATAGAATATGAAGTCTTTTACGCTCCTGAGTAATCATTTCATTACGAGTTTGAACCGATGCAAAGGCCAAACAAAACAGAGGACATTTCATACACAGCATTTATCATATCATCAGTTATTAATCATGTTATAAAAATGGAATCATTAAAGCTTTTCATAGTTCTTCAGTGTTTCACTGACGTCTCAAAGTTTGCATTTCTATCTTCCAGCCTGTTACGGTGTCGATCCAGCCAGTGTGAACAAGGAGTGGAAGTGTGCACGCTGCAAGGCCAACGCCATGACTGAGGTCAGCCAATAATTGTGGCTGTTTTTACTCTTTATCGAGCCGTGCAAGTTAGCATGAATCCAGTTGGTAGTCAAGGGATTTGTTTCCTAACGGCTTCTAAAAGTGGAACTGTCCATCCTGCTTCTTCACAAGTCCCACATTCCAAATCATGAAAAGATATTTTACACAATCACTATTTGCACCATTAACGTGTAACATGAATTACATTAATTAACGTGTAGTGTTTTTTTTTTTAAGGGTGTTGAATTATATTAATTTAGTAGATGTGATGGTTTTACAGTTACCTGTTTTCTACACCAGAGAGAAGAAAAACGTCACTTTTTACAACTTGTAGGCAGATCATTTGATACCGTTGGAGTTACAAGCAAAAGATTACTTGCCTAAAACAGTCAGATACATTAAATGCTACATCAGTTTATAATTAGCTTGCATCTTGATAATGTACTGATATGCACCACTGCATGAAACACATTATTATAAATAGAGACTCGAAGGAGAGACTGCTTTGAGTCCATTAGATTTATACTCTAACACTTTGGTAGTGCAGGGTTGCTGAATGAAGAAAGGATTAGGCTACTAATTACTATTTATGAATACAACACACACACACACACACACACACACAAATAAAGCAGTTATCTCCCCCCTGACCCGTCATCCTGGCTCCCCGTTGCCGTCCCGTCCCCAGGCAGGGACGATATATAGACAGAGGGAGATGGAGTATTTGTTATTTATTCATCAGGATTGAAATATTTCTGCCTACATGTGTGGTTGTCATGTTTGATCATGTGATTAAACACTGAATTAACTGCCTCGTTCATCACAGTTTAGAAAATAAATTCAGTGTTTCAAAAATTCATCACGGAGAGGAAGAAGTGTGTGTGCAGTCGTTTTCAGGTTTGCACCTTTTCTTGAGCTCTGCTGTGACAGAACCTGAAACTGCTGCAGGCTGACTTCATCACAACTGTGTGAACTTAATGTGACTTGACTGTAACAGATGTTCATTAATATGTAAAAGACGAATACTTAAGCTGTAATGTGACAGTGAGGAACTTGAACAGATCCATTGGGTCCCTAATTTTACCTCCCACGTGTTTGAATAAACTTTTAGATCAGACACATTGTGTTTGATATCTCCAACCACATCATAGACATTGATTTATTAAATCCATATTTAGATGTTAGCTACCAGATGTTCTGTATTTTCATCATTTTGATCATCTCGCTCTTTTTTTGTAGAATTGCTGCCTGTGTTCATTGAGGGGCGGAGCTTTGCAGAAAGCCAACAATAACAAGTAAGTCATTTAAGATACATTAGTGAGTGAGCACATCTGATCATGTGGTGCATCTCGAGATTAAATTCTGTTCTTAGAAACAGAAATCCTCTTGTTTTATTTTCCTCTCTTTCTGTCAGAGAAAATGCAGCAGGTAGCTTTTACCAGCCACATGAGATCTCTGTCTCCGCAAGAAGTTGAATATAATTCAGGGCCTGGCCAAGAAGCCAGGTGGTAGGAAATCATGAAATTGGAAGGATAAGAGCGTGCATGTTAGCAGGAACTGAAAGATAAATTCAAGGGGATTATTCTTGAGTAAATCAGGTGGGGATTTTGTCAGTCTGTGAGACGGTTATTTTAAAAAAGAAAACATTAAAATGAGTTGCTATCTTGGTGCCTGGAGGCCCTTATTACATCTAGACGGCCTGCAAGTAAAGTGTAAGTGGGGAAACGTGGGTGTGATTCAGTAATGGACTTGACTTCATTGTTTTGTGTGATGATGCGCACAAAATTGACTCCCCTGCCATCTGATTCATTTTGCTGTATCTTTGCTTGGATAATTAGAACCATAAAAACAGATGAAGAAAACAAACAACATCAAACTGATGCTGCCTGTGGTCGGGTGTGACCTCTTTGTGGGGGTGTGTTTGTGTGTTGCAGGTGGGTACACGTGCTGTGTGCGGTTGCTGTGCTGGAGGCACGCTTTGTCAACATCACAGAAAGAAGTCCTGTGGACTTGAGTGGGATCCCACTGCAGAGATTCAAACTGGTAAGTTCACATTTTTATGAAGAAGGAAATTCGAGTCTGAAAGCTGCTAATTAGAGTGAAAGTGCGGCAAACAACGTGAACAAAACAAAGATACCAGCAAGTACAAATAATGTCACGAACAGAGAGAGAAGCTGAAATCTTAGGACGTTTAACACTTCCTCTACACAGATGACAGCAGTTTATCATTAGTTATATCTCTTTAGAAGAAACACTGTTGTTCTGAAGAGATGACACTAAAAAGTGTGACACGGGTTTCTTTATGTAGTCGTCTGCTACAGATTGTGATTAGAAGCATTTCAGGACCCAGTACAGACTTTAAGCTGGCCAGGTGTGATTGCGGATGACGCTCAGGTGCGTCTGGACTCTGGCCCAGCGACAGGGAGGTGTCAGTTCAGGTGGTCGCCCGCGTATCCATCGGCGCTGGTGACGAGGTGGGTCCGGAGGTGGCGGTGCGGCAGGTGTGGCCGTGAGCCGAGGCTCCCAGACGGGTTGGCGGGCGGCCGGTGGGCAGGCCTCTGGTGGAGGTGAGGCCGGTCTGGCCAGCATGCCGACTTCAGGCTTAGCAGGACCCTCGCACGCCCCGACCTCCATCTCCGGCGGGTGAGGTCCCTCGTGCGCCTCGTCCTCTGGCCCCAGCTGGGTAGGTGGTGGGGGTGGAGGTTGCTCGGCTACCCTCCTTCGGGGATAAGAAACTGGGTCGGGCCACTGCCGGGCACCAGCCGCTCCTACCCGAGGAGTGGGTACAGGTGCAAAGACAGGTTGGCTGGTCTCACTCTAGGGGCCGGCGCGGGTGCACTCCCACACAGTCGAGGGTCGCGGGTGTGGGTGGCGTCGGCCAGGACCCAGTCTAAGCTGCAGTTCTTCCCATTGTTGCCACCTGCTCCCTCCACGTGGTCCCCATTTGGGCCAGCTCCTCTCCTGGCTGGCCCAGTACTGGGTCGGGCGTGCCCCCATCCTGGGTTTTGGCACCCCTGGAAACGACCCACAGCAGACCTGCCCACACATTCATGCTTTTCAGCATTTACTTTTATTTGCACGGTTGCTGTGACACACAGATGGCTGCAGCTTTGCAGCCACACACACCAACAACATTGACAACAGACAGGACCCAGTACAGACTTTAAGCTGGCCAGGTGTGATTGCAGATGCCGCTCAGGTGCGTCCGCCTCCCCTGCAGCAGCACTGCAGACCACGCCCCTCCACAGTCATGATGCAGCTAGATACAGTACAGTTGTTCGAGATAGCAGAAAAACAGCTGTGTTACGGTTAAACTCTAAAGAGGTTAAAATATCTTCGATTTCCTGACAGTGTAGCTCCTAACATGATGGCACATAAGATGAATTCTGTATGTTGGTAGTAGTGCTTTCATGTCACCTGCTCAGCGTCACTTTGTTATCAACCAATTTACTGATTTTTAGGATATTATGTGAACCAAGATACTAGGGGGGACTAATTTTATGGCGTACTTGCAGACAGTTCCTGCTGTTAAATACCAAGTACAAGGGAGCTTCTAGTGACACGACAGTGTCCCTGATGTGGCCGTAACTGTTCATATGTTTGAAATGGAAATGTGTGAAAGAAGAGGGAAGATCTTGGAGATGAGTTACCAGGTACATTTAATACTTGGTATGAGGGCAGTTTGTTCCTTGAAGTTTTGTTAATAAAAAATAATTTCATAGACTAAAACGAATTTTCTTTCACTTCAAACAGAAATGTTACTACTGTAAGAAGCGGATGAAGAAGGCGTCCGGCTGTTGCGTGCAGTGCTCTCACGGGCGCTGCCCCACCGCCTATCACCCCACCTGTGCGCAGGCCGCCGGGGTGCTGATGCAGCCAGATGAATGGCCGTTTGTGGTACACGTTACCTGCTGTCGACACAAAGGTCCCGCTCAGATTGAGGTAAAAAACAAACAAACGTTATTTTATACCCCAAACTTCCCCAAATATCAGATTTATGAAGCCGTTTGCAGTCGCACGCATAAAAATACTTTTTTCCCTTTGACAGCGCAATAAGGCAGCCATGCACGAGCTGACCGTGGGACAGAAGGTCATATGCAAGCACAAGAATGGGCGCTACTACCAGTGTGACGTGGTGCAGCTGTCCAAAGAGACGTTCTACGAGGTCAACTTTGACGATGGTTCTTTTAGCGATAACCTTTTCCCCGAGGACATCGTGGTACGTTCCACTACCTTCTACGTCTTTTCATTTTGTAAAGAACACAAAGTGGTTAAACATACTCTCAGGGAGTGGTCTCTTTAATAAAGGAGACCACACAGAATTTAAATAAACTTAATGTGAGGAAATGTCCATCAGCTGTCTCCAATAAGCTGCCTGCTGGTGTGGAGAGGCTGAACCGCCCTCTTCACAACCTGACTCGCTGCAGCGATGGCGTCCCATTACTTTACCGCGCTCAGAGCCAGTGAGCCGTTAGCTCGTTCACAGGTGTTTGCAAAGGCTGGTTTCATGTGGCAAAGGGACCCAGTGTCCATATATTGTGTATCCTTGTAAACAAGCCTAGATGTCGACTTTGTACAGCAGTTAGTTGGCAGTAACATCCCAGCGTCAAAACAGTGAGTCGCAGAGATTAGCTAACAGTTTTAGCTTAAAACCGGCAAAGCTGAAACTGTTTAAAGGAAGTTAACGTAAAAAAACCTTAAATTCAGAAATGTTGCCAGTGTAATACAGTGGTGTGGTCATGATGAAGATGATGAAGACGCTGGGCAGCCTCCTGGTTAGCCTGTGAAACAACAACCACTCGTTGTGAGACTGTGAAGCTGGTATGAGCCATGAATATGAAGCAAACTGTGCTGGATGTCAAAGGCGATGCTCGTGTGTTTGCTTTCTTTTAGCAGACATTTGTTCAGACGTGTAAATGCACGTCGACACCCTGAGTTATCCACAGCGTGTGTGTCACTGCAATATCCCTGCACTATATTTGGGATATTTTCACAGCTTGTCCCTGCAGGCAGACAGTTCATCCACCTGTGCTCGCCTTAAAGCCATCACACACCTTTGACAGTCATGTTACACAGCAGTTCCTGATTATAAGCCTCTGGAGTCATCCAAACATCATCTAGTGCTTCACACTTGACCCGAGCATCAGAACAGCTGACACTGCCATATTTCATGTCAGGTTGCATCAGATATTTATCCTCCTTTCACGTTTCTTTGAACTTGGTTTGTTTTTTGCCTGTTAGAACCGAGACTGCGCTCAGCTTGGACCACCGCCGCAGGGTGAGGTGGTTCAGGTGAGATGGACGGACGGCCTGGTGTACGGGGCCAAGTTTGTGGCAGCTCACGTCATTCAAATGTACCTGGTAAGATTTTTTTTGTCTTCTTTCTCCAGTTTTTAATCATGTAAAGAAAAAAACTCTTCAGTGTGTAACAGCAGAGACGGGAACGCAGGCGGGAACCATTTCTGACTTCCAGTAAGGAAGGATGCGTTCGCTGGCGAGCACATCTCCTTCATGCCTCGTATTTCTGATTGGGGAATATTTTCAGAGTAGGTTGGACGCGTAGTAAGAAATCAAAATGCTTTACAGCTTCACATAAAACGAGTCACCTGCTCGGCTTTAAAGGCAGTCGTCTTCTGGCTGTTCCTGGAAACTTCTAGTAAATCAGCAGCAGATTGCAAAGACGTTGTTCAACAAGCTGAATGTTGTTATCTTTTTGTGTCCTGACTCAATGTTTCTGGACTGCAGGTGGAATTTGAGGACGGATCACAACTAACAGCCAAGAGAGATGATGTCTACAGTCTGGATGAAGAACTCCCCAAGAGAGTTAAAACCAGACTGGTACGTTCTCCCGTCTGTCCCATTCAGTGTTCCTTTCAGTTTACTTGGAAGTTCATCAAAATGAAGAAGCACTTTCAGTGACGGTACCATCTCTTTACAGTCGAAAGCATCGGACATGAGGTTCGACGGGATCTTCGAGGAGAAGGAAATCATTCAGGAGTCAAAGAGACAGAGAGTAATCAACTCCCGTTACAGGGGGGACTACATCGAGCCTGTGATCTACAGAGCCATCATGGAGTAACGGCCACTTCCTGTCTGCCCACCCACTCACCAGCAGCACTGACAGACTGAACTGTGCTCACTGTACCTTAACTTAGCAGCTAGCCGCAGAGAGAGTGTAGCTCCAGATGACTTCCTTCAGGACCCGCTTTGGACTGTTCTCTTTTTTCCTCTCCTGTCTGTAAGTCGAGGAAACTGCAGTATTGTTTCATTCAGTTTTTTCCACACAAGTCCACAGACGGGCTGAATCCACGCCCGGCAGCACGCATCAGAAGGAAGCAATACAACAAAAAGCATTACATCAGTCAAGTAGCATTTTGACACAAAGATGTCAATTTAAAAAAATGAGGTTTTGAATCTGCTCTAAACATTTCAGTCTCCTTAGTGTTGATCTAAGCTTAAAGCAAACTCGGCTTTATTTCATTTTGTCCTTTACCATTAGTGCCTGTGATACACTGAGCCCGGCAAGTAACAGGTCAGCAACTTTTTATACGCTCGGATTTACAGTTTCTGACTGTCTGAGTTCGTTAGAACGACCAGCATCGTCCAAAATGTTCACTCTTAAATTTCACTTGATGATTTATTACCCTACACTCGACTGTTGTAGCACAGGAACAAACACGCCTGACTGCACATCCTGTGTTTGCCACTGGTCCAGTTCTCTTCTCTACAGTAGAGAAAAACCAAAACACTCAACTGTTCCAACAGTTGGACTTACTGAAGGAAGGCGTGTGGAAGGGGCTGGTGCTATATGTGCACGCCAAGATTTCCTTCACAGAAATATTTCCCCAGTTACTGGTTCTTAAATATGTGGTAGCGTCACTGAAGCCAGGGCCACAGCAGTAAGGCAGGCAGCTTCTGAGGGGGGAGGCTGAGCACTTCCTGCTCACACTGAGAACGAGCATCACAGACATACTTCTCGTCTTAAAGGTCATTTATGGAGATGTTTAACATTAAGTGCAGAAATCTTCCATTTTTGCTGACAGCAGCAGCTTCTTTGAGGGTTTTTGTGTTTAGAGTTGAAACTATTGCAAAACGATTGTATTTTCAGAATCAGCTGACGGCTCACACCTGCTGTTAGCTGCAGCAGTGGAAACGCAGAGACATCAAACATCTTAACGTTTACAGTTAATTATTTAAGGAGTCTGATCGAAGAGCTGAATTAACTTTATTCTTCTTCTACCAGTTACTCAAAAGATCAGTTGGTTAACTGATTGAGCTTTTAAAAACTTTACCCCTGAAACTTGCCGGGTTTCAAACTTTGAGGAGGTTAGACTGAAATACTGCCATGCTAATCTAATTGAACACAACTTGCTTGCACGCAGCAGCGCCACAGTGTTACAGAATGAACGGCACCCCCTACTTCACTAAAAGTGGATCAACTTCATAAGAATGTGCAAATTTGCCACAAACCATCAGACTTCCAGCTTGTGAGGCTCATGTACTACCACAGATTGTGGTCAGAGGAAACCATTTGTTTCCTTAAATAGCGTTTCAAAGATGCAGGAGTGACGTTGAAGAGTCGGGACAGTTCCCAACCTTAGAAGGTTCTTCAAGCTGTCCTGATGGTATTTTTAAAGGTTTAGAGAAACTGTTGATCTGTGACGTCTGTGACAGAAGCCTGAACCGAGGCAAATGTTCACTTTAACAAGCAGGTGATCAGACCTCGCTGACCGCCAGATTTCTTACTCGGGGCTACATTGTTGCATAATGTAATTCATCACTCGTTAACAAGCTAAACTAGCCAATCGGTTGATCTTCTTCCATTTGGCATCCACAGATGTAAATGATTTGCAGAGTTGGAGAATTAAATTTCCCAATGATGACATTTGGAAAAATCCCCAACCCCCCCCACCCCCCACCCCCCTTTAACCCAATAGAAACAGGAGTCTATTAAGCCACAGTGCAGGTTACACAGTTACTCTCACTGGCAAACCTTCCAGCACATCTGGACTGGTGTTCAGTCCAACGACACTCTGATCACCTCTTTGTCAGGCGATCTTGTTACAAGGAGATTATTTTAAACTGCAACCTCAGTGTTTATCTGTAGTGCAGCTGGAACGCCCGAGTTTCTGTACCGAGACTTAATCAGTACCAACAAAAACTTTGCCTTAAATCTGTCAATAACCTGTATTTCTACTCTGATCAGACAACTCCTAATCTGACGGGTTTTAGACACATAGTGAGCATTTTTATGGCGTTTCGAGTTCAGTAACAGCAGTAAACTAAATGTTTTCCACTACAAGTACTTGGGGACAAATAAACAACATATCAGTGAAGTCTGTTGATTCTCCAAAGAGCCTCTTCCTGTGGGTGGACTTTGGTTTCATTGGACTGCAGCTGGTAGTCCTCGTTCAGCTCTAACATCCTCAGTGAGCTTGATGTAGTGGCACATGAACCAGTACACCTTCTACTGGTTCTGGTGTCCATTCAGCTTGCAGTAGGTCGTCAGCAGCTGCAGTCCAACAGCAAAGCTGGAGTCTGTCAGCAGGGTGACATCCTCTGTGGAGGAGCAGCGCACTGATATTTAGTACAACAAGGACCCTGTGAAGGCGTCAGGAAGGGAAAACAAGATGAACCGTAGCAGCTGAACTTCTTATAAGGGCGAGAGGACTGTCCCAGTACAGGTGGCAAGAAAATAAATTCAATGCTTAAATTTGTCAATAAATATACTTGAGCAACACAACCACGTAAAGTTTGTATGTGGAAAAGACTAATAAGTGTAATATTTCAGAGTTCAGAGGATTTTACTTTGATGCTGTTTGAAAGAATCTCCCTGTAACTTTTCCCAGCATTCCCGGCTGCAGGATACAGAAACTGATGACCTATTTCTCTTTGGGAGCGGTGCCATCTAACTCACTGAAATTGCCTCCTTGTCATTAACTGCATTCCTTCACATTTAGCAGAACTGAAATTCGCTTTTTCATGTTTTTACCTGCCTATTTATTAAAGGTGCTTTGAGAAAGCAGCCTCTGCGTTAATAAGAGTCTGCAGTGACCCTGCAGCCGTCGAGGTTGCCGATGTATGTTCTATTTTTTCTACACTATAGAGATGAATTTTAAAGAGTCCATTTGGATTTTTAATGCGCTTTGTTTCCTCTCTCTCCTACTGAAAACTGTGCTTTGCACTTTTATTTAAATTTGCGAGGACATTTGAACAGCTGTGTGCTAAATTTGTTAATGTTTAAGAATGTTAATTGTACATTTATAAGATGTCTTATGGATTGTGTGCTCCCCTCCTCCTCCCGGCCGAGCCTCGGGCGTCACAGAGTTCGTCTCCATCAGGCCGGTGCAGAATGAATTTGTTTTATTCAGAAACTATCAAAAGAGTTTTACGAGAGCGAGTGGGGACGGGATTTTCTTTCAATTCTATTTTGTTGTTGTTTTGTAAAAGCTGTTCTGTGTAAATGTCATTTTAAGATGTTACCTGTCGACACAGGAGAGACCGGTCCACTCTCGTCGTCTCCTCTTGAAGGAAAATATGAAAATACTTCCAGATTATCATCGAAACATTTTGTAAAAAGTCATGTGTTCGTTTCAGTAAAGAAATCTGCTTAAGCACCAGTTGTCTGTCTTGATCTTATCCATATAATTGAGGTAAGCCGTTTCCTGTTTCATTACTAAATGACTTCCCCTTCACTCTTGCTGCTGTCCTTCTGTCACAAATCGCTTCCAATACTCGTCTCTGAGTTTGCAGATGTAACTGTCTTTGTGCTGAACGTCCAATGACCCAACAACTTTCACTTAAGTTCAGACTCAAATTTTAAAGCCTGAAGGTCCTCGGGCAGGTTCCTGTCCTGTGATGTAAGGACGTTTATGTTAATATCAGAGCCTGGTTATTATAGTTAAATAAAAACTACTATTACTACTAAAAGTAACTAAAATAAAGTATTTTGAATATTGTAGCATAGTATAATACCTGCACTGGTTTTCCTTATTTTGCCTCTGATATATGCCCTCCTTACAGTAATCATCACAGAGACTGAAACTAATAAAAACTGAAGTAAAACTAAACAGTTTCAAATAAAATCCACTCTAGAAATTAACTGAAACTAAAAAAAAGTCAAAATTACTAATTAGAAAATAAATTTAACTCAGAGGTGTAAGAGTGCAAAAACATGCTGGCATGTCATATTCTACCAACATATGTTTAAAGGTGCTCAGTGTGAGTGAGATTGCAGCTCATCAGATTTGGCTTTTTGAGATTTGAAGCGAATTCATTGCGTTAGAAGGGCACTTTCATGTAATACCAACTTCAGCCACAAGAGGGTGCAACTGCTCAATGTTGCGTCCAGTCAGTCTGAGTCCATGCGCGGCTCCACCTCTGTGCAAATACCGCGCATGAGGGGAAAAATACTGTAACCGAGGACAAAGGTACCGAATAAAAGGGGCAAAGAAATAAACTGATAATTTGTTACATTAATTAAACATAGTTTTCCCAGTTATTTCCAGACGGCACTTACAACACATCCTGCTGATATCCCCGCTGCACATGAGACGGCAAACAATCCAGGTCTCAGCACAGCTGGGAATCAGCGCTATGTGTTGATGTTAAAGGAAGTGGCACAAACAAAAAGAGAGGTTAGTCCTCACACGGCTCACTCTCAAGCATTAACCGCCTTTAAGGCTGCACGGACCAAAACAAAATTACAAATCAATGAAAAGAACGACAAAAGGACAGATGAGGCAGCACAACAACAGCTGAAAAACAACATTATGGTTTAAAATGTTACCAAATAAAATATCCGTTTTATTAAACCATTCAAAAATCACAGAACTAAAACAAACAAATATACCAACGATCGGTTTCCCTGCGCGCAGTCGATCAATTCCTCCATTAAAACTCGTGGTCACACTAAAAAAGTCCAACAACACGCATTAAAAATCGGCACCTACAACAATAAGTGATCCAAACGAAATGGCAAAAGTCTCTTACCGAACAATACACCCACTCGCACCAGAGAGCGTTAATCGCCTCTGGATTTTTCCACAGAAGAGCGCCGACCTCACCCCACGCACCCACTCTGCCAATCACCAGCGAACTGCCAGGTGACACTTACAATACATACTAGTGGGTTTTGTTGTTGTTGCTGTTTTTAAATATATTATTATTTCTGATATATAATTACTCACTTACAACCTCAGACGCGCACTGCGTTCACTCAGAGAAAAGCTTCTTCGGACTCACACTGTGGTGTGTTTGGACTGTGACACATCTGTCGCCTCTGCAGAGTGAATCTGAACTCAGTTTCATAACACTTATTGGCAACCAGCCTATTTTAAGCCAACGCTTCTTTTATTTTTTAACTTTCTGGAAAAGCCTAAAAGATGTATATATTTTACAGATTTTATTTATTTACAGGTTTGTGTCAAATTTATTTTTTTGACCTTTTTATTGGTGCCGTTTTGCACAGTTGTTTAGGTTTGTTTGTGTCATTCTTACAGGTATGTGCGTTTGTGTTGTGGGCTTTGGGTTAAAACTGGCCAAATTTTATCCACCACTGCCCAGCTGATAGCTCACTCTTCTTCCCCTTTGACCATCGTGGTAATAAAACAAATGCTTAATTCATTTTTAGTGTCCATAACTACTGTCTTTAACTTCTGTTTCACCTGATCATCAATGGTAGTTCTTTTCTACTCTCTTTGGCCACAACATGGCGCTGTTACACATCAAATTTGATTCAGTCCTGATCAAACATTAAAGACCACTTGAAAAATGGCAACAAAAACATTAATAAATAGATCAGATTTTGCATGGTTGGATCTTAACAAGGTTCCAAGTAGAGCTTAAACACGCAACAAGAAGAAATGAGAGTGAGACAAAACATTTTTGAGCATGACATCATGACCAGCAGCTTTACAGCTGTGGCTCCAGCAAACATCAGCTGATACTAGAAATTAATATTAAATCAATTCTAACAACAGCTGATCAAGCTTAAAGGTGCTGCTGTTGTTTAGCGCGACATCCGCTGGTTTCCTCTTTCTGGCGCAAAGTGGGCGATAAACAAACAAGAGAAAAGCGATCAGCTGATCATTGATCAGTTTCATGATTGAAGTAGAAACAGGAGAGGATGAGAGGAGAGGAGGCAGCTGCAGCGCAAAGACAGAATAACTGCAGCTTTGTGTCTTTTTCTATTCCAGCTGAAGTCCGGGACAAACTGCTCCTTTTGAGCTCAATGCGAAACTTCAAAGTTCGACCTCATCGGCTGTAATCTATCCAGCCCAGAGTCGATCATGACCAATTAGCCAATCCACCACCTTTCATTGTTTATGCCGTTACAAAAAAGACCCTAAAACAAACAAACAACAAAACATCGGCCCATAAAAACGAAAAAGCACCAGTCCAGCTATATATGCAGCGGGTGGATGTAACTGACTGATGCACAGAATGGAGCCCAGGTGGTGTGAATGATGAGACCAGACACAGAAAATCTGTCAAAGAAAACCAAAAATATATTGAACAAATTGGGAAAAAGCGGAAGTGGAACAAAACAAATACAAAACACAACATGGATAAATACATGTACCACAATTAATTTCACTGCTTGCAATCGCTGTGCAAAAGACTTTTAAATGCCTGTTCATTTCCTTTTGAAGGTCAGTTTTCAGGAGTTCCTCTTTAGGGCTCAGTTTCACGACGGGAAAAAAATACGTCCGTAATCCAAAGACAGGATGAAGGGGGGGGGGGGGGGGGTGAATATGAAGAAGCACAACAACAAACACATCTGACCTGCAGGGACAGAAAATGTCCATTTCGATTTGAATTCAGTTTAATATACAATGATTCCACACTTCTATAGCGTGAATCTGATCATTGCACTGTCACATTTCATAACAGTACAATATTTCATCCATAGCTTCATCTGTACACTTCAAACAAATACGGAAACTGCACGACGGAAGGCAGTTTAATAACAGACAGCGCAGCCGAACTCAAGGCATCTTTGCCGCGGCGGGGACGCAGCGAATCAGGAGAGGGACCTCGCGCCAGCTGATGTGGGTCATGTGACAGTGTGTAGGCGCTGTGGGTTACTTACGACTAATCAATTTCATAACCAGTTTCATGTGATTGGTAATATTAGACTAAGAGAAGCCAGATAAAGAAACGATATGCTCAAAGTCCTGAATCAGTTTCTGAAGCTGTTCCTGTGGCTCAGTAAATTTCCGCCTCTGAAACGAGATGACTTCATTTTATACGAGTTATCAGCAAACAGTAGATGTCATCATTATGATGAACGGGATTCCTGTTTATTTCACACAGTTGCATTTGATACGTTTTATTTCACTCAATTAAATATCACAGACCAGAAGTAACACAGATTAATTTATGTGAACTGAAACCAGAAAAAGCATCATAAAAATAAACTTTCTTCCATAAAGGAAGAAGTTGAGATTTATAATGGAAGTAATAAAGGACAAAACAAAAACCACGTCAACATCATCACAGACAATTAGAGAGATTCAAACAGCTGATTTTATTTAACCTCCACATCAACTCTACAAACTTTAATGAAAATAAACACCATAAAAAATAAAAGCACATTGTTTGCAATAGTCCTCATTAAGCGTTTTAATCTACGATGGTCATTAATCACTAATGTTTGTGGATAGTTAAGGATGTAACTCGTGCAGGTTTTTAATCACGAGTCTCACTGCCGTGTGTCTGTGGCTCAGCCTAACTTTGTCACCTCCCTGACTGCAGACATCTCCTCACCTGTCTGTCTGAACACCTCGCAGCCTCCGGCGCAGGCAGGGGTGTCCAACTCCAGGCCTCGAGTGCCGGTGTCCTGCAGGTTTTAGATCTCACTCTGGGTCAACACACCTGAATCAAACGATTAGTTCATTACCAGGCCTCTGAAGAAATTCAAGACCTGTTGAGAAGGTCATTTGGTAATTTAAATCAGCTGTAGTGGATCAAGGACACATCTGAAGCCTGCAGGACACCGGAACTCGAGGCCTGGAGTTGGGCACCCCTGGGCGCAGGTAGAGACGTTTAACGGAAAGCGAAGCGGCCGTTTGATGGCGTCAAACATCAGATAGACGAGTCTAACAGCTCGTGAGTGAACTGCTCAGCTGGAACCACACGACACCTGCAACGCTTCCGGCTGCACACGAGTCATAAATACAAATTATAAGATAATTAAGTAAAAGGCGATTGATAGAAGTTTAACAACCACCAATAAGAAGGACCTCAGCCATCCCAACAACAGACTGTTCTCTCTGCTGAGGTCAGGAAAGCGATTCCGCTCCCTGAAGACCAACACAGAGAGACTGAGGAGGAGCTTCTTCCCGCAGGCGATACGGTCTCTCAATCACACCACCACACAGTCCTGACCCACACATATGGTTCTTACACACACACTGGACTTTCTGGACATTGTTTTCACTTCATTACTTAAATCACGCTGCTGTTATTGTGTATATATTTATTTATATTTCTTCATACATTCTTATATAGTTCTATATTGTGTATTTTGTTGTACAGTTATTTTATTTTCAACTTTAATTTATATATTTATCTTTATCTTATTCTTCCCAGTTAAATTTACCCTTCATTCTAATTTGTGTTGTACAGTTATTTCATTTTTAACCTTAATTTATATTTTATTCCTTCCTAGTTAAATTTACCCTTTTTAATTTTTCATATTTATTTCCTATCTTATTCATAGCCTTTTCCTTTTTTGTTCTCTTTAGGTCACGAGCAGTTGTCCAAGCATTTCACTACATATCGTACTGTGTATGACTGTGTACGTGACAAATAAAATTTGAATTTGAATTTGAATTTAATTCCCATTGCGCAGTCTAGCCACGTACAGAAACTGATCGATCAATAAATCAATAATGAAAACAGTTACATTTTTACTTTTATAGGCTGATGCTATTGAAGACGTTATATTCCTGTTTGTAACTGACCTTGGACAACATGGCTCAGTGTGAGCATTTAGCATGTTTTCCTCCTTTGTCTCTGATTTTTAAGTTGTCCTGCTTGGCAAAGATTAAAACAAAATCCCAGTTTACCAGCATTTCATTAAGTCTTCTTAATATTATTAAATCGTGCCGTTTCCCTCTTACTGACGTGTCCTATAATAGCTGTAAACGTATTTTGGTGCAGAAATGTGAACAGATAGAACTTCCGAGGAGTGTATAAATAAAATAAAAATTCCCCTTAAAATTTCGGCTCACCTGAGAGGCGCATCAAAGCTACTCAACAATAAGTCTGAGACTTTCAGTTTTTTTAACCCCGCAAACAAAAGCGAGAAACCCCCAGAGCTGCCAAGAAAAGACAGTTTAAACAGAAACAGTCATATGGCGATGAATCATATGTGGCATGTTTGGTTTTACTTCAATACGTAGGCTACTTCAGTTAGTGTTTCAGTCACTGAGAAGTTTTAGCACAGGACCAGCCTTGATGGTCTGTGCGTACTGGGTCCGGCTGGCAGCGGTGGCGCCGAAGGCTGTGGAGTCGTGACGGAGGAAAACACGACTCCTACAGAGGGGGGGAGGGGGGAGGCGGACCAAGGACCCTGCAGGTCCCTGGAGAGCTGCTTCCTGGGACCCTGGGTTTAATGACTTTAATGGGACTGTCTTTATCAAAGGGGGCTCCGAGGAAACGACGCGCCGGGACACGGGGAGGTGGGGGTGGGAGGGTCCGTGGATATAAAAAGAGGCGACCGACACTGACTCTCCACAGAGCCGAGGGAAGGTCAACGGAGCCCGAACTGCCAACTGAACCCCGATTAGCCACCAGTCTCCTTCACTTCTGCTGCTTCTGTTCGCAAGAGACATGCTGCACGAAGATGTCCAGGACCTCCACACCTTCCGCAGGTGAGACCGGCGTTTATTAATGAACTGTAAACGGCTTAAAACAACCATTTTTGTTACTGTAAAGATTAATAGATGTTGGAGTTTACAACAGTCAATGTGTTTGCACTAAAAAGCTGCTTGTTTTACATAAGCCGCAGTTATTACCTGTTATTGGCTTTTTGATCTGCGGTATTTACACAGTTTTACAAGACAGGGAGAACGCCATTATAACGATTATGGTGCATTTGTTTCAGCATGTTGCTGGCATCTGCATTCTATTGAAACCATTTTTAAAATAAAATATGAGTTTCCATAATTCATCACCAAGGAGGATTTTTCTGCTCCTCACCAACGTGTCTGTGTGTCTGTGTGCAGTGATCCAGATCCACGCATCGCCTTGAAGCTCAGAGCGGCTCCGTGTGAGAGGAACCTCACTGAGGGTGAGTTCACTGCATCACCAGATATGGAGACACGCAGGTTAGTGTGCTCTTCTATAGAGCTGACAAAAGACATCTTAGCAGCATTAAGCTTTACTTAATTCAGCATTTAAGAAAAATAATATCACATTCAAAAGGTCCACTTATCAGTTATAAGTGGTTATCAATACTAGCAGCTGTTTTCAACCGTAAATTATAAATAAATCAGACAAGTATCCTATAAGATGAAAGAGGGCTGTTTTAATTTGTAAAAAGCTTCGCAGTTTTCCTTTCTATTAAAGATAAAACCTTGACGATGATGCTGCATAAAAAGATGTTTTACAGACAGAGTGAGATTGTGTTTCTTCTTCACGTGGTTCTGTTTAAGGTGTCGTGTTCTCTCCACTGTTCAGTGGTTTCAGTTGTGAATCCTTGTCCTTGTGTTTTTGAAGATTCTCTCTTCTTTGCTTCCCGTCTTTCCTCTGTTTGTCTCACTGTTTCTCCCTCTCCAATTCATGCAGCTTTCAGTTTTTTTCCACTTCCCTTCTTCGTTCTTTTCTGACTTCACCTGTATTTTGTAATCCTTGTCTTCATGTTGTGTGTTTAGTGTGAGTCAGTCTTTGTCAGGTGTTCGTCTCTGTTTCCTTCACTTCTGTCTCTTTTATTTATTTGGTTCTTTTATTAGATTTTTCCTACTAGAACAAAACAGTTGTTTTTTTGTCACTGCACATGCTTGTGCTGTCACCAGTTGAGGGTCACTCAGCTACTTTGTACCCAACCTTACATCCTTAGATGTGGTTCTCCAGCTGATCCTTCTTTGCTCTCCCCTCAGGTACCCGTCCCAGAGTGGTACGTCGGATTTTCACCAACAGTCGAGAACGATGGCGCCAGCAGAATGTGAATGGTGCATTCGCAGAGCTGCGACGTCTCATACCCACCCACCCCCCAGACAGGAAGCTCAGCAAGAACGAGATCCTACGCCTCGCCCTCAGGTACATCAGCTTTCTGGACCATCTACTGACTGAGCAAGACCTCAGCGGGGCCCCACAGAGCCAGGCTGTGAGGCTGGAGGAGGACAGACTGCAGGGGACACCATCACCTAACTCCACCTGCGAGAGTTCATCAGAGGGAGACTCTGATGGGCTGATGGGGGAGCAGAGGCAGCTCCAGTACCAGCAGGTACAGCTGAGCAGGTCGAGCAGAGATCAGCTGAGACTGTTTCATCACTCCAGATGTGAAGGCCCCTGCAGTCTGGGGTCAGACTGATGCTCCTGTGCTCCAGTTCTGCTGTTTGTCGTCAGTCAGCTGATTCAGGCTCAAACACAAAGATGTAAACAGGGAACACTAACAAGACAGAAACCTTCGTCGTTTACAAGCTTTTTGTCAGACAATGCCTCTGCATTATTTCTGACTGGTTTTAGAAAATCACAAAAATGATACACGACACTTCATGCAGCAGACAGATGAATTATTGATCTTCATGAATAAATGATTACAGGTCAGACGTACTGGCATTGGGAACATCTGTTCATATTGTAAATGTTTTGGGTTAAACTGATGATATTCTTCCTCAGTGAGGTGAACAGAGTGAAAGGGAAATGTGGATTTTAAAGGCCATTTAATACATGATTGAGATGTTAGTGTAGCTAAATAAAAGCACAGAGTGATGGCTGGTAGCTTTAAAAGCACACATGGAATTATCCATAAATATGAATTATTCTGCATTTAGTAATTCACTAATGAAAAAAGTTCATGTGATATTCACATGTATCAGTGTTATTAGACGTGTGCTTTCCATGTTGTTTGTGTGTTTTATGTTTGATATTCAGGGTGATGTTCTGCCATGAAGCAGAAGAACCAGTAACCAGATACAGGTTCTTTCATGAGGAACCTTTGGTGATTTTAATGTTAATAAAAATGTCTTTTTGTCTACTGATGAAATCTGTGATGATGCGCAGGTGTGATGCTCACATCTGAATACAGAGAAATAAAAATACAGAGAAACTGATGCTTTTCCTCTTCATTAATGACAACCTGCTGATTCACTCGTGCAAGACTATCATAAATTCTTCATTTATTTTTTTCTAAATTTGCACCTGATGATTGAGTGAAGAGCTGCAATAAACTGATATCATCACATACTCATATAGTCTTTGTCCAAGAAGTCCTCGGCATACTTCAGTCTGACTTAAGGGTGTCTCTTTTGCAGAAGTGGAGGTCTGGGGTCTTTAGACACATTGCTCACTAGTTTTCTTTCCAGAGTCTTTGAAATTTTCTCTTCCTGCTTCTGCCACACTTGCTCTGCACTGTGAGGGCCGATGTGAGGGCCGATGTGAGCTCCTTGACGATGCCTCTAACAGAAATGCTGTGATAACTTGGTATATCCATCTGCTGCTTTGTGACCATCAACAATTCTGTTTTTCAAATCTAAACTGATTACTGTTGGGTTTTTTCTGCATGATGTTTTCTCAAGAGGCAGCAGTGGTTAGCATTGTTGCTTCACAGCAAGAAGGTGGTAAGTTCAATTCCACTGTATGGCCGGGGCCTTTCTCTGTGGAGTTTGCATCTTCTCTCTGGGTACTAGTGATGGGTCGGTCGTGAACGAAATGGCTCTTAGAGCCGGGTCTTTGACTTGAACGACGCGAGCCGGCTCCTTATCGCGAGCCGTGGGGTTTTTTCTCTCTCTCTCGCACTTTTTTTCCGCTTCACTCTGCACGCGAGCCTTGTGCTTTACGCTGGGCAGAGGGGGGAGGGGCGGTAGTTACACTCGCAGTAGCACAGGAACAGAGCGGGAGGGAGAGAAAGAGAGCCAGGGACAACAACGTCACATTAGAAAGGTATAGTAATCATCCACAACTATATTCAGTTGCAGATGATAAAGGATTCAGAAAGTTTATTCATGCAGGTCCATATGACAGAGAATATGCATGTTCTTTTTGTTTTCATATTATAATTTATATTTAATTGTGTTGTGGTTTGCAGTGTTTTGTGTTGTTTCACTTTAAATTTGTAAAAGGAAAAAGCTGAAAATTTAAATAGTTAAAAGTTAAAAGGTGTAAATGTGAATAGTTGTTTTTTGTATTATATGATTTATTTATTACATTTTATGTGGAGTGAATAAATAAAAGTATATTTACGGTGGCCCCTACAGACAAAGCACATACAAACTCAAAACACGTACAAAAGACAAAAGAAGTGCTCCAGGATGCTAGGGGGCAGTGTTGAGCTTTTGTTATCTTGTGGCTACACAAGCCAGCAAGTACCAACGACCAGATTTGGTGTGTGGTAGTAACAGGTAAATGAACTTTTTTTTTTTTTTTAATTATTTGACTATATATGAATGCTTGTGTATAAATACACAAACAATACACACATGCTTTCATGATTTCAATTGTGTAATTTAGGTGATCCTGTTTTGGAAGTTCAGTTCATGCTAGAAATGTGTTTTGGAGTTTGTACGTGTTTTGTCTCTAGGGGCCACCGCATATATTTATGTATAAACATATATAAATAAAACCACTTTTTTTTACATTAGTAATTCCTTTTGTGCATAATTTTATATTATTGTTAATAATAAATTAATTAAAGCAACAAAACAACCTGAAGAGCCGGTTCGGAGCCAAAAGAGCCAGTTCTCTAAAAAGAGCTGGAAATCCCATCACTACTGGGCACTCTGGCTTCCCCACAGTCCAAAGACATGCAGTGAGTGGGGTTAGGCTAACTGGTAATTCTAAATTGCCAGTAGGTGGAATGTGAATGGTTGTCTGTCTGTGTGTGTTAGCTCTGCAACAGACTGGCTAAGACAGCTGGGATAGGCTCCAGACCCCCACGACCCCGAAACGGAGACGAGAATGGATGGACGGGTTTTCTGATGAAGCTTGGGTTTTCCTATTGTGCATAAACTGGAAGTTAACTCTCAGTTTTCACATGATTTTACAACCTTTGATCTTTATAAAGTTTGCACATCATTGCACAGCAGAGGTTTGTGCTCTGGATATAGCTCGATAAACAGGTTTTAGGGGATCGTAATATCTAACATGGTCATTTTGTTCTGACATAATTCTGTTATTGTGTGTAAATATAAATGATTCATTCTTTCTAAGGAAAATAAATATGTTTTGAAAGTAACAGTGCATAAGTAAACATTCTTGTTGTTATATTGTAACATGTGATGTTTTTTTCTTTTAAAAAAATTATTTAAATTAAGTTCAATGTCAAATTTTGTTGCAGCATTATTAGTGCTCTAACACAGCAAAGCACCTGAACTCACTGTGGAGGTGTGTGTGTGTGTGCGTCTGTGTGTGTGTGCGTCTGTGTGTTGGGGAGCAGGGGGGTTGGGGTGATGGGGCGGAGTAGACTGTCACTGTGCCACTGTAACAAGGCCATGATGAGTTGAGGAGATGACTGATAAACATCTCACCCAATCGGACGGCCCTGAGGGAGATGGCAATAACAACAGGACAACTCAGAGGAGCAGAGGGGCGTGTTTCAATTAGAGAGCTCTGTGTGTGTGTGTGTGTGTGTGTGTGTGTGTGTGTGTGTGTGTGTGTGTGACAGAGAGATATCGGCTCATCCTCAGTTCCCACCACTGTTTCTCTGTTTGGCTTCCTCCTGAATATCCAGTGGGGTTAAGGTCAGGTGGCTGTGGAGGAAAGTCCACTGAAAACCAGCTCCCCCTTTCAAAGCTCCGAGGTGGGTTTGAGGCTCATTAATCTGCTTCAGGATGAATCATTCTCCAAAAATACGCAAACCGGAGGATACAGCATAGCTCTAAAGGATGGATTCCTCCATCACCTCATTTAGATTTAAAGTGGAGTCACAGCAGAGAATGATTAAAAATTCTCTTGCATCATCTGCACTCTGTCCACTTCAGTTTGCCTCAGCTTCATTTCACTCTTGGTGCATTAGTTTGGGCCAATGTGACAACCTTACTGTGGCTCCAAAAGAAGAGCCAAATCATGACCTGTCCATCACCCCACTTGGCAGGTGGATTGAGGTGTTTGTGCTGGTTTGCTGTGTTTGCTTTTCACCAAACTTGGTCCTCTGCACTTTGGCCTCATCTTTGCAAAGGACATTATTCCAGAAGTCTTGTGGTTTGTTCAGACACAGTTTTGAGTCTGAGATGCATCCGTTTTCTGCAGTTTCTCTGAGCATTGCAGGCCAGCAAAGTGTCAACATCTGGTTTTATACATGTGTTCACACTTGCTGATGATCCTTCAATCGAGTACATTTGAGTAAGCAGTTAGTGAGCACTGCGTGTCAGCCAGTTGGGTCTTGGTTTTTTAATCTCTCAGCTAACACAACTTGATGTATTGGACTTCTGATGATGTCACCTTTATCCTCCGGATCCTGCTTTGGATCCATGAAGTGTTTTTGGGCTCCATGCTCCGCCCTCTTAGAAACCTTTGATCCAGCTCGATCTGGCTCTGAAACTGCCCCTTGATGCTCAGAACAATAATCTTACATCTGTCTATTTAGTTGGCTGTTCTGATGTCATGTTTCCCACTATCACAGTGTCTGCTGGAAACTGGAGGTGCAGCCATATTTCTAACAGGTGAACAATAACTGCAGGTTGATTTAGCTAAAATTAGTGACGGTCTTCAGCAGATTTATTGACACCTGATCAGATAAACTGTGTGAAAACAGAGAGACTAAGGTGGGAACCGAGGATAAGCCAGCATCTCACAAACACACACACATATACTCAGCTTTCTCTAATTGAAACACGCCCCTCTGCTCCTCTGGGACCTGTTGAGTTGTACTGTTGTTATTGTGGTCTCTCTGGGGACCGTCTGATAGGCTGAGACGTTTATCAGTCTTCAGCACCACGCCCACTCATCATTAGCTTGTTACTGTGGCAGTTCAGCAGTCACCCTGCTATCAGTGACCCCGACAGACCGTGAGGTGGGAAAAATCGCCACTTCCTGTTTTATTACCTCAGAATTAGCCTGTTTTCAGTGAGTTTAGTAACAAAGCAGCAACAGGTGGAAGAACAGGGAGAGAAAATTCTTTCAGTTATGGTGACAAAAAAATTATTTCCACATGAGGATTTGTGGGTGATTTCTTTTCAATTTGTTTATTGATTGAATATAACAGAAAAGCAAATTAGTTTTTATTAAGATACCAAAATAAAGTTATTTATTTACAACAATTTATTTACTTCCATTTGTGCAACATCTCTAAAGTTAGAAATATCCTGTCTCAGAGTGACGCTGAAAAACTAGTTCATGCATTTATTACTTCCAGGCTGGACGACTGTAATTCATTATTATCAGGAAGTCCTAAAACTCCCTGAAAAGCCTTCAGCTGATCCAAAATGCTGCAGCAAGAGTCCTGACAGGGACTAGAAAGAGAGAGCAGATTTCTCCTGTTTTGGCTTCCTGTTAAATCCAGAATTCAAAATGCTGCTCCTCACATACAAGGTCTTAAATAATCAGGCCCCATCTTATCTTAATGACCTTGTAGTACCATATCACCCTATTAGAGCACTTTGCTCTCGCTCTGCAGGCCTACTTGTTGTTCCTAGAGTATTTAAAAGTAGAATGGGAGGCAGAGCCTTCAGTTTTCAGGCCCCTCTTCTGTGGAACCAGCTTCCAGTTTGGATTCAGGAGACAGACACTATCTCTACTTTCAAGATTAGGCTTAAAACTTTCCTTTTTGCTAAAGCATATAGTTAGGGCTGGACCAGGTGACCCTGAATCCTCCCTTAGTTGTGCTGCAATAGACGTAGGCTGCCGGGGATTCCCATGATGCACTGAGTTTTTCCTTTCCAGTCACCTTTCTCACTCACTATGTATTAACAGACCTCTCTGCATTGAATCATATCTGTTATTAACCTCTGTCTCTCTTCCACAGCATGTCTTTATCCCGTCTTCGTTCTCTCACCCCAACCAATCACAGCAGATGGCCCCGCCCCTCCCTGAGCCTGGTTCTGCTGGAGGTTTCTTCCTGTTAAAAAGGAGTTTTTCCTTCCCACTGTCACCAAAGTGCTGTTCATAGGGGGTCATATGATTGTTGGGTTTTTCTCTGTATCTATGAAGCGCCTTGAGGCGACTTTTGTTGTGATTTGGCGCTATATAAATAAAATGAATTGAATTGTTTGTGTTTTCTAATTTTATGACAGGTGACCCTGTGTGTGTGTGTGTGTGTGTGTGTGTGTGTGTGTGTGTGTACACACATACATAAAATGAAGTATTTCTCACACTTTGCTTAACGTTGTTTCGATTGTTTCCTTATTTGAATACCTTTTGCAAAGATTGTTTTGGATGTTCATTCATAATATTTGTCCCGCGTTATCATTCAAATCTGATCTTTTTCTGATGTTCAGTTTTCTGTTTCAGGCTGTGCTAATATGATCCCTATACGACAGGTGCTTTGCTATTAACGTTGCCTTTAGCTTAATGTTTGAAACAGTAACACTGGCGACATCTTGTGGTGAACGCCTGCTACTACAGCTTCATTTTGAAGCTCAAGCCCTCTAAGTAATGATTAAATTATTTAAAAAAACAAACAAGCAGTTACACAGACTCAGCCGCTGCTTTGAGATCCTCATCCATCCCTGTTTCTAATTTAGGACCTAAGAGCTACTTGGTAAAAATAATAACTTATTTATTTTTTACATATTCCAGAAGTATTTTGCTTGGCAAAAGTATTTTCCAATATTTTATATTTATGGTTACAACATTTTTACATATTTTACTAAAACTTCATGTACTCTTTACTTCATGTATTTTCACTTCTGCAGCGCTTTTACAAAATTATTTTTTCCAATACTGTAAGCACATTTTTTTTTAACTACAGATATTTTAATTTTATATCATATCATGTCACCTGACACGACATGATAAAAAATAAAGTAGCCAATAAACACTCATGTTCAAAAACAAAAACAGATGATAAGACTTTTTTATATTCAAAAATCAGATTTTAATGTTTTGTTAAGAAGTGTGAATCTTGTCCACAGAGAAAAAAATGTCATCAGGAATCAGAGTTATACAAAAGCTTCACATTCACCCTTTTAGTCTCAACACAGCCGATGTGAAACACTGTTTCAGGGCAGGCTGACCATCTGTCAGGACAACAAATCCTGATCAATTGCAGCATTTCACACCACCATTGCTGCTGCCTGCCATCAGTCTGCAGTAGTATAAAGCATGTAGTCAGAGCAGAAAAGCTCAGAGTGGAAAAACACACCAAATAAACTCTTAGAAAAACACTCTGAAATAATATTAAGAGGAGTAACGAACAGAAAAGGAACATTTGGCCTCATGAGGATCCACTGATCCGTCATGTCTGCATTTCATCCGACACCACATTTAAAAGAACAAAAATTTGATTATTCTGCTCATCTTCCTTGAGCAGCTGAGATTTGGCATTTTTCTTCAGTGACTATTTGGTCAGTTTGTTTGTTATTTCCACTTGTCTCAGCAAGTCGTTGGTCACTTCTCCCACCCTCTCTCAATCTGTAATCAATACGGGCTGATCCGTCAGAGGACAAAGACCAGGACTCATCTGAACAGAGACAAAGATAACACCAATCAGACTGACTGTAAATCAAAGTCAGCAAAGTTCAGACTTTGGAACAATTCCAGTCAGCGTCTCTGGATTATTTAAATAATCAAACTATTCAAAATAATCAAATGTATTTATTTATTGTTTTGACAACTTTGTTTTCATGATTCTATGTTTTTTACTTTTGCTGATGAACATCAGATAAAAAATAAAAATAAACTTTTACTGGTATTAGCCTTAAAATCAGGTTCTGGTTCTATTTCAGCATTACTGCTGTTGCCTGTTAACCTCTGACCTGCGGAGGCTGCGAGATTCGTACAGCGTGTCGTCCTCGTCGCTGTCCACCGCATCCATCTCCACAGCATCGTCCTCATTGGACAGTAGACCATACTTCTTTCTGTGGGTGGGCTTCTTCAGCCTGACGACATCATCACAAAACAGACATTTACTATTAACTCGACGCCACTGTGCTCCAAACAGGTAGTTGTAATGTACAGCACTTAAAAAAAAACACGGGTGAATTATGATATTTATGAACTGAATGTGAAATGTTAGGAGAATGACATTCTTAATGTAAAGGCACTTAAACTCAGAACAAGGCCAAGTGATGGCCAAAACAAATTGAGACACTGGTAGACCAGGATTAGTGTTAAGTGTTACCTCCTGAACCACACAGTGAGTCCAGCAACTTCACACAAACGCATGACTGACACTCTGCACAGGTGTGTCACATCGCTAATATGAGACAGAGCTTAAAACGACTGAATTTACAATGACGTTTGGTGTGACATCACTCAGGTGGGAACCAAACCTGTGATTTCATATGAACACCACAGCTTTAAATGATGGGAGAGACCAAAGGCCAGCAGCCTGTCACTAAACCTTCAGGTTGATGAAGTTCAGACTGAGGTTACACAATGTGTCCAACTGGCTCTGACTCACTGACAAACTAATGGCGGGACTGAAGAGTGGCCACTAAAAGGCTTGCTCTAGTGTAAGTTTAGAAATTGCCAATCCTCATATGTGGACAAACATTAAGCCCCACTATTCACAGTTTTAAAGTTTCTCCGCTTCTCAAGTTGAGGACACGTTGTAAATGTGTCTCACGTGACTTCCTAAAACTGCAGGAGCCTCCGTTTGGCTTCTGTAAATATTTGTAATTATTGTGACAGTTGGCCCTCGATTCTGACTGCATAGTCTCCGTCTGTAAGGAGCAGGTTTGCTGACTTCAAATTAAAAACGTACTTCTCACCAAAGACTACGTCGGATGAAACGAGAGGCCAAGTTCTACCTCCTGTTATCAGAAACGGTTACACTGAGAGAAGTGATAGGAGTTTGGAGTGTATGCCGAACTAAAAATGGTCACTAAAACATAATGCAGGACTTATATATAGTCATTTACAACACATAAAAACAGCTTATACAAAGTTTTAAGTTGTTAGATTTATGGAGGGAATTCGGCTTTATGTATGTTACTCTATTCTTACTTTTGGATTTCTCTAATAACTTGTCAGATACAGTAATATACACAACCGTGTACCCCGAGAATGCAATCTATGTCAAAAAGCTAACAATAAACGTGCAGCACCTTATAATCAGCAGACTCCATTCATAAATCCAGTTTTTTAAACTTTCTTCGCTTCTCAAAAGTTACTGAAGTACTGTAAAGTGATTTTTTGAAGCTGGAAAATGTGCTCTTCAATTCGGCTTTCACCTGATCCGTAAATATTTCTAAATATTTTGGACATTTTAGGCCGAAATTGTGACTGCGTAGCGACTGTAAGAAGCAATGATTTTTGATCTTGAATTAAATTGTAGTTCTCACCGCACGGCTCGGATGAGGAAGTAGAGGACGCCGATTATAGTGATGCCAACGAGGACGTAGAGGGCCCTCTGGATCATCGAGCTGTCCACGTTGAAGGTATTAAGCGGACCCTTGCTGGTGCCGTTTATGGCGTTAACCCTGCTGGAGTTCGTCGCGGCGGTTCTACGAGTTTCGGTGCTGTTCCTCACCTCCTCCGCCACGGACAAGAGAACCCAGCATACCGATACAAGAACCGCTGAGAGACTTCGATAAAAAGTCATTTTATATTTGAAAACTCTCAAAACAAAAAATAAGAAAGGAAGCTTAACGACTTTCGAAGCGGTTCGGAAGCAGAGATACACGTAGCGTTAGCTAAACTCTACCGCCACACTGTTGACAATCCCAACAAGGAAGTTTACGTCCAGCAAGGGTCAACGTCACAACAAAGATGGAGTCGCAGTCGTGGGCCGCACGTTACCGCTCACCGACCAATCATTGCAAACCAATCCGCAGAAGGAGGCGCGGGGTTTACGCAGCACTGTACCACAAAATACACCATGAACCCAACACTTTAAAAATTATACAAATATAAAAATGGACGCTAAAGTTTTTTTGTGTTTTAGATTGTAATTTATTTTATTTTTAAGCATTTATACTTCATCTAAGCTTATTTGTTATACGTTATGTTTAATAGGCTGCTGTAACAAGTTCTAGGATAAATAATGTAACCTATATCTTACCCTATCTCACAAACCTACAAAGGGACTCAAAAAGAATCACTGATGAGTATAAAGACACGCAGACACACAACAAGGATACAAAACCAGCTGTTGTCACTGTTCTCACACTGTTGTCTGAGTCACTGAATGTAATTCAGAGATTTGTATTAAAAACTTGCTGGTTCATGCGAACTTTTATACTGTTTACAGTGTAGTTTTTATTTGTTTAATCAAATGTGACAATGATAGAAACACACACACGCACACACGCACAGAGGGTAAACGGTCTGTATTTGTATAGCGCTTGTCCCTATGGACCCCAAAGTGTAGATTCAGCCATTCACACACTGCTGATGGCAGCTACATTGTAGCCACAGCTGCCCTGGCTGCCGGACACTGGCGACACCGGGCCCTCTGACCACCACCAGTCAACGGGTGAAGCTTCTTGCCCAAGGACACAACGACCGAGGCTGAAAATAATTAAGACCACCTGATGTATTTTAAATAGTTTGGTATTTCTTTTGTATATTCTATTTACTTTACTGGAATTTTTTTAGTTTACTGTGGACTTCTGTACAATCAGGAGAGGCGCCATCTGGTGGATATTAGACGGACTGCAGGTTTAAAGCATTTCTCACTGGCTTCTCTTTTCAGATAATGATGTATTTAGTGTTGTGCACTCATCCTTTCATGTTCACAAATATCTTTATGGAGTCCCGGAATTCAGTTTGATAATATTTTTAATGTCTCTTTAATTTTTGCACCCTCTGGAGTGCTCAAATAAAAGTCCTGCAGCTTGTTTAAGTTAGGAAGCTGTTGCCGCAAGGTTACCACAGTATGATGTCTTTGAAATATAGAGGTTATCTTAGAAACAATAATAATCCTTAGCACAACACTATATCAAACTGCAAATAAAGCTGTGGAGTGCGTCTCCTGTTTGTTCGTTAAAACCTGACCAGAAACTGATGAGATGCAAAGAAGGAAGCACCTCAGTGTGTCAGCGCTGTGCTTCTGCGGCGCTGGGCACGTGTGAAAGAGTGGTTTGATTCGCGCAGAATCAAAGTCTCCACATGTCACGCTAATGTACATTTATGTATTTAGGTTATTTCTGTATTTAGGCTGCTGACAGAACTTCGGTGACTGAGAGGATGGTGGTCCAATAGGAGTGCGACTCGGCTCCCCCGCGGGGCTGTGATTGGTCTGCGGGGTGGCGGTGGGGCGGGGCTGTGAGATTACAGCAGCATCTCTCTCCCTCCGCAGATCCATCAGACATCTGGAGCAGCCCTACCCGGGAATCAGACCCCTGAGCATCGAACGCTGACACCCTCCACCTACTCACCCCGGTGTTCGCAGTCTGTTTCCCGACACGTACCCGCTCTTCGGTGTTGCTGTGGTGGCTCTGTGGGCTGCATCTCCGGAGGGAGGCTGCTGCGCTCCGGAGAGACGGACGGTCCGTTTCTGCCAGTGAAAACACGGAGGTACTAAGCCTAAACCCGGGAGGATGGTGATGGACTGAGCTGATCCGACGTCTGAGAGGTTTTTAGGGCCCGATGGAAGCTGCGACACATCTGGACCTGGAGCGTCTGGATCCCGGCTCCAGCTTCAGTCTGGATTAAAGAGCCGTGCTCATCACCGGGGGTTCGGTGTATTTGTTTTCTTCTTTTAGTTTTTGCCCTTTCCTCACAGATAAACGGTCCTGATTGAGAGTTTGAAGGAGCAGGCGGATCCCCCTCCTCCTCCTCCCCCTGCTGGTCTGGATTAAAGCCCATCAGGATCATGAATCATCCCCCCTCCGTGACTCTAATCTGGGTTTTACCGAGCTGGATTTAAATCTGAGATCTGATCGGGATTACTCTGTTCCTGGTTCTGATCGGGTCACATCTGGCCCGGTCTGAACCGGTCCCGGAACTGGTGTGATCTTTGACTCGGTCCCAGTCTTCTTGGTGCTGGTTTGGGGGAGGTCTGCTATCATCATGCCGACGTCCCGGCCTGGTTCGGAGCCGGTGGAGTTCTGGGTGGACGGATCAAGGCGGGACGGGACTGTGGAGGAATTCTACACCCTGAGCTCGGAGCTGGGCAGGTCTGGACCACATTATGGGGGGGCAGGGGAAAACCGATGAGTTCATATGGACACTTCATTGGGCCAAAGTTGCCTGCATGAGGGGTCCATGTGATCCTTCAGGATTAACTTTGGCCACACTTTATAATCCATCCCGTGGATTACAGAGTTACTCATTTGAATGAGGTACCGGTTAAATACTGGTTCCTGTTGGAATTTAACGGGAAACACCGAAGCAAGAAAACGAAGCTTGAGCTTTGGTGTCAAAATGTTGTCAGCAATCTTTGTCTTCTTGTGTAATCACAGAGTGAAAATGTGTTTTATGCGCAGCATCTTGCTGTCTGCACATTCACGTTGTGTAACCAATATAAGATTTCAGACTGCGCCACTTTAAGCAGATTTAAGTGAAGGTTGTTAAAAATATTGATAACAGTAAAACACAGCTGCATCACGTGCTTGGTGCACGCGTATAATCTATCTATCTGGTGTATGTATCTATACATATTTGTAATGATTTTCAAAATGAGGTATATTTTTTATCAAAGAGGTTTTGCATTTTTAAGACTAGTATTTGATTTGGTTATTTAGCTTTTAGCTCTATCTAGGTGGTAAATTGGAATATTGTACTGGCATCTATCCAATTTCATACTTACTTTTTGATGATAGGGGAATTATTTCCATTTGCCGATACAAGTTTTTTTGAACAATTTACAATACAGTTTGTCAAACATTTTATTAATATATTTGAACACTTTACAGATTTTTATTAATAAATCATATTAATATCTTCCAGGTTTTCAAGTCAGTATTGATGTGGATATTTTGAAACATAAAAAATGACAACATAGAAATAAATACATTCAAATGTCTTGCATTGATCAATAAGTACTTCGGTTGCTTAAAGTACATTTAGCTTACACGTCTCTACTTTGACTGCAGCAGTTTTAATCCTGTACATTTATACTGCTGTGCTTTTGCTCCAGATGCTCTGACGCTTCAGTGTCTGCCAGTCTGGGTGGCTCATGTTTAAAAACCATAAAAAGTCAGAGCAAACATGGAATTTGAGCTAAAAGACAACAAAGATGAGTCGTGAAAGAGACCTGCAGACTGTTTGGAGCTCGGGCAGTTTGTTCGTTGTTTGAATGTTTACAGCGTGCAGTGGACTGTGTGTATTTACACACTGTGTTTGTTGTTATCTCAGCAAACACCAACACCCACAACACTGACAGCAGATCTGCAGAAAATGATGAAAATGATGTCAGCAGTGAAATCACACGTGTGAGCATGCCGCCACCAGTTCTATTACCAGGTGTCCTGTTGCCATGGAGACCAGCCAGGACTGTGTGTGTGAGAGAGCGAGAGAGAGAGAGAGAGAGAGAGTCTGTGGTTGCTTCTCAGATGGATCTGTTTCCTCCATCTGTCCCGGCAGAATACCAGATCCCTAACCACACACACACATACACACAGAGTTGTGGTTGTGATCCCATGTCTTAATTGGACTTACCCTTAAGTAATCTTACTCTAATCCTAACTGAAACCCAACTCTGTTCCAGCTATAATCTAACTTAAGTCTAACTTTAACAGGCAGGTGTGAAAAGAAAAAAGCACACTCATAACAGAAAAGATGGGAATAAAACATCTCAAATAAAAACTCAACTTGATTTTTTTTGTATACGTCCACCAGCTGTTAAACCTTATCTAAACCTTTTTAATTTGAGTAACAGATAAGTTGAGTTTCATACTACCAGATTCTATTGCAGAATCTGCTGGGGCATTATTGGATGGATGAACCCGTTGTGCATGTTTCAAACACAAGGACTTCCTCTTGTAGGACCAAAAGTACCTACAGATTCGAGGCCTCTATGTTAATTGGTTTAAAAATACTATTTTGAGAGAAATGTGTGAGATGTGTAAAATGTGGAGCTGCCACAGCTGCTGTAGTTCTATAAAAAGCCTCGTGTAGATGAGGTCGTGAAATTGTACTTCAAAATTAAGGAAATTATTTTGAAAAGAGAAATTATTTCTCTTTTAGCACAAGAACAGTGTGGTGGGGGTTGTAAAGAAAGAAAACCCCACACAAACCTGGAAGAGTTGAAATGGCTGGCAGTGGACAGCTGTGAGAATATTGATGGTTACACCCTCGTGCAATAAAGAGGATGTATGCGGTATAACAAGACACAACGATCAATTTGTTTCACTAACTCATCCACACGAGGCATTTTGTAGAGGGAACAGGAGCCATGGCAGATGTTTGGCTTTACATGACAACTGTAATCTCCGCATTTCAAATTAATCTTGAAATTTTGACTTTAATATAAAAATGGACATTCATTTTTTTTTTCTTAATGTGGCCCTAATTCTCCGTCGTATAGTCTAGTGCAGGGGTGTCCAACTCCAGGCCTCGAGGGCCGGTGTCCTGCAGGTTTTAGATGTGTCCTTGATCCAACACAGCTGATTCAAATGGCTAAATTACTTCCTCAGCATGGCTTGAACTTCTCCAGAGGCCTGTTAATGAGCTCATCATGTGATTCAGGTGTGTTGACCCAGGGTGAGATCTAAAACCTGCAGGACACCGGCCCTCGAGGCCTGGAGTTGCCTACCTCGGTCTAGTGGAACATGTCTGAATGCCCTTCAGTGGAACAAACACTAGTTTCTTGGGTTTTTTTCACTGCACCAACATTTAAGTACCAGCAGGAACCAGTAAAAAGTCTAAATGTTGTGTCATTCATACAGTAGAATAATTATCAGTGTTTCCTGAAAATGAAACTAAATTTTAGTACTTAGTTCAAGTGCCTGTTTGGCTCCAATTAAAGAATCTCAGTTCCTCCTTTTCAGTAGCTCAGACTGGTTTCCATGTTGTACACACAGGTCTTTGCAGTGTTCAGGTTTAACTGTTTTGTGTTTCCTTCCAGAGGAGCGACTTCTATTGTGTATCGCTGTGAGGAGAAACAGACCCAGAAGCCCTACGCTGTCAAAGTCCTCAAGAAAACGGTCAGTGAACCAGCATGATGGAGACTTTAGCAGTCCAACAATATATAACATGTGCACAGATGAGTCGAAACATTATTAGCAAGAAATGATGAAGAAAATAACGTAGACTGTCCAGTTAGAACAGTGCAAGTCAAAGTCTAGGAGCCAAAGTGTTGGTTTGCCAAACTGTGTTTGATGGGGTTCTTCTGATTCTTGGTGGCTACCAATCCAACGTCCCGGACGGATCTGCTGCTAATATCTTTGTGATATACAGGAAACCTTCAAAAATCTGTAGGGTAACACTGTTTCAGCAGAAGACATTTGTTATATTTTGACTTATAAGGGTAAATCCGTCCATTCTGATAATGTTTCTTCTGTTGCAGATTGACAAGAAAATTGTTCGCACTGAAATCGGCGTTCTGCTGCGTCTTTCTCACCCAAACATTGTAAGTATATGCGATATATGTTATTGGGGTTTTCTCTCTATAACTGTAGGGTCTTTACCCTACATTATAGAGCACTTTGAGTGGTTTGGCACTATCTAAATGAAACTAAACTGAATGGAAAAGAGGGTTGAGTGCCTAAACTAGGTTTTGTGCCGAGCTGTAACGATGCTTGTTTAAGGGAGTCTGTGGGAATTGGGTTGTTCTTGGACCCAGCCTTGGTTCCATTTGGCTGCAAACAGGTAAACGTTTTTCTGAAATGCATTTTCAAAACCATCAGAAACTTAAACGTGGACCTGCATTTGTAAAGAATTATTTGATGGGTGGAAATGGAAGTCTTAGCCCAGAGATCCACTAGACCCCAAATGATCTATCAGATGACAGCCAATAAGCTCCCAGACTGTGAGCGGTCTAGTTCAAGTCAGGTCACTCGTAGAATATTTATATGTATTACTTAATCAAAACTTTCCTCCAGCTTTTAATGTCGTTGGATAAAAGCGTTGTAGAGTTGTGAACTTTCAAATCAAATTCAAATTCAAATTTTATTTGTCACATACAGTCATACACGGTACGATATGCAGTGAAATGCTTACACAACTGCTCGTGACCTAAAGAAAAAAAGAAAAGGCTATGAATAAGAAATAAATATGAAAATTAAAAAGGGTAAATTTAACTGGGAAGGAATAAGATAAAATATAAAAATTAAAGTTGAAAATAAAATAACTGTACAACAAAATACACAATACACAAATACACAGTATAGAAATATATAAGAATGTATGAAGAAAAAAAAAAATTATATATATATATATATATATATATAAAAATGTCCAGTGTCCACATTTGTGTCTTGTGCAGTGCAAATATGCTTAAAGTGATTTAGTGATGAAGTGATTCGATTAGATGACCACACATCTAATCGAATTAGTGTAAACAAAGTCCAGAATGTCCAGCGGACAACTTTGAGGAATTATTCTTGGTCCATTCATGTGAGTCACAAATAGTTGAAATAAGTGCAAAATATGAAAATATGGAAGAAAACACCAAAACAGACACTTCGGGTTCTGCCAGGACATGAATTAATGACTTAATTTATAATATGCAGAATAAATCAGTTCATTTTTATTGTTCATGTTCACCTGGTCTGGTGTGACTGAATAATCTCTCTTATTTTCAGTCGACTCTAAAATTTTCCCCATAAATCTCTCTTTTCTTTGTATCACTGATTTTAAACACGACCCTTTAATGTGAGCTAAAACACTTGTTTATGAGCTTGTAAGAATTTAGATTCAACTTTATTTCAGTCTGAGCATGGCCCAGAGTTCATCTACCAAGTATGCAAGCTATAGCATGTATTCTAATATTTTATTTAAGACAAGACTGACGCATCAGTTCTGTTTTTCTTTTCTTAGTACTATTTTAAAAGCAGGTCGATAAACTGCACCACATCAAAGTACGTGATGTGTGTGCTTTTTTTATTGTACTTTAAGTATTGAACTGTCTATTGTCTGTTTCATGTTTGTTTCTTTATTTGTTGAATCTGGGACAATGATGACTGGAAACATGAAAAAAATCTCGTTACTATGTTCCTGCTTGGAAAGTTCAAAAATACTTCAAAGTGTTTGCTCTTCTCAAGCATGTTTTAAGTGATATTGAGTGTTTATGTACCAGAGGCAGAATCAGTTGGTTTTGCCTTCACTATTAGTGCAGTTTCAGTTAGTGCCTGTTGTTTACCTGGTGGTTAGGCTTTGGCACTAAAAGCTACTTAGGCTTTAAAGGCTGGGTTTAGGCTCTGAAGGATCCTTGAAAAGGTTTACAGGCCTAGGCTGGGATTAAGTTGTATTAATTAACATCTAATCCACCCTGAAATGAATTATTGGATGTAGGGATGGATGAATAGGAACAACTTGGTTAAGATTAGGTTCTATAAAGTGCTTAGTTAGGTTAGGTTTAGGTTTTACACTGATAGATAATTAGCAGGTTCAGACACTTAAAATCCTGAAAGGGTTTAGGAAAAGATTGTGCTTATATCGTTCACATTAGAGTTGGGAATGACACAACCAAACCCAGGATGCTATTCTATACGACATCTTCATGTGTCACTGAGGAACACCAATGGCTTTGACAAAACTGGACATTTTTGCACTCTTACAGTGAATTATTCAATTACCAGTAATTTGAGCAAATAACAACAGTCCCACAGAAGTTCTATTTTTATATGGACATTGTTATTTACATATATGACTCTCAGTACTCGCTCATGCATTTTTAATATATTTCTGGCTTCTTGTGCTTTCCTGTGGCTCAGATCCAGCTGAAGGAGATCTTTGAGACAGACACAGACATTGCTCTGGTGCTGGAGTTGGTGACTGGAGGAGAGCTCTTTGACCGGTACGTACACACTCACATTAGCTGCTTTAGCTGTCCTACTGACATTGCTGTAGTTTTTGTGTTTAATTGAAAGTATCACTGGTTGGCTTAGTTTGAGAAATCTTTGATTACAAGTTGGGCTGTAGTCTGCAGTTCAGTTACAGTAGCTGTTGTGCAGTTGTAATGGCAGTAGTTGCTGTGCTGCATTTGTTACATTAGTTTCAGTGGTGTGTGTAGGTATATGCATTGCTGTATCATCAGTGGTTGCACATGCTGCATCAGTTGTGTTGGTTGGTCAGTTGCAGGTGTTGATCGAGATGGTGAATAGTGGAGTTTGGCTCGATCCATTTTGTTGTTATGTTTAGTTACAGATGTTGAGTTGGTGTGTTTAGATTTGCTGCAGCAGCTGTTGTGATTGGTGGAGTAGCGAAAGTTGCAATCGTCTATTTTTGGTATATGGTTTTGTTCAGGGTTGGCAGTGTGGCTGTAGTGGCAGAGGCTGGTTTTGCTGCAAAAGTTGTGATGTTTGGTTGCTATAGTTAAGAGCACAATTCCTGCTAATGAACCAATCACTTAACTTGGCAGTTTTCCTGTAGTTGCAGTGGTTGCCATGGTTAGATGTTGCTGTACTTTGGGGGTTTTAGGAGTTGCTGTGTCCGGTTACAGACGTTTCTGTAACTGAAGTTCTATGTTTGGGCACAGAGGCCCCTGTGTTAAGTTACTCATGCTGTTATTAAAGAACTTGTCATGTTTACTGGAGGTGTTACTGAAGTTTCCGTGTCAGCGATTGGTCATTTACATAAATTAACATGTTTAGTTGAAGCAGGTGTTGCTGTGTTTCGGTGGCGTTGTTGGTGTAATGTGATGTGGTTGTTTTGACTGCATAAGTTGCCATTTTTACAGGCTACAACAGCTACAGCTACAGCGGTTTGCTCATTTTGTCCTGAGACTTCCAAACTGAGATGCAAAAGTCAAAGAGAATGAAAGAACTAACAGCTTGTTCCAACATCTCTGTTGGAACACCGAACCAGACAAACACGTACATTAGTAAAGTGTAACCAATCAGAGAACAGATAAAGAGATGCTGCTCTTGATTTTCATGTCATTTTATCTTTGACTGTATTTTTGTTTCCAGGATTGTGGAACGTGGTTACTACAGTGAGAGAGATGCCGCTCATGTCATCAAGCAGATTCTGGAGGCTGTGGCGGTAAGATGCTGTATTCAGTGTCTGGTTTGACTTTGACAACGTTTTATTAAATTGTAATAAAAAATTGAATTATTGTGGAAACAAAGGCCTCTACAGGCTACGAGCAATGAGAGGAACTACAGAAATCCTGAGAGGAATTACAAAAACAGACTCTTTGCCTATAAATAACCCTTACAGGCCCAAATGCTGCTGTTATTAATTTAAAAGCAAAGCTTTAGCTGCTGTTTGGTTTAGTTGCTGTACTTCCCATGTTTAATCCCTGGTGCTGCCTTTGTTACAGTAGTTGATGTACTTGCAGGAGAGGCTTATTTTTTGACCTGTGTTTGGTTACATGTGTTGCTTAAATTGGTTGGCTTAGTTGGAGTGGATTCCTTGTGTAGCTGTAGGTCTTGCTGCCACTGCAGTAGCTGGTTTCATGGTTGTTGTTTGGTTGCAGTAGCTTCCGTGCTGCAGGTGCTGCTGATACTACAGTAATTGGTTTAGTTGCACAGTAGTGATGCTTAATCACATTTTCAGTAGTCGCAGGTTTATTTAGAGTAGCTGCTGACAGCTGGCATTGAGGCTCAATTTGATCTATTTGGCTGGTGTTGCTATACTTTATACTTCGTAACTGCTTGGTGTGGTTGCAGCAGTTGCTATGTTTAGTTGCAGTTTCCTCCGTTGACGCGTAGTTGTTTGGCTGCATTATTTTGCAGTAGTTGCCATATTTATTTCCAGCTTCTGTCATTCCACTAGTTTGTTTGTTTGATGTGGTTGCTATGTTTAGTTACAGTGTCGCATCAATTGCCATGTTTGGTTGCAGGTGCTTCTTTTGATGTAGTCGTTAATTCAGTTGCAGTAGTTTCCACGTTTAGCTTCTTTTGACATGCAGTAATTGCTGTTATTTTAAGGCTTAAAATGGAAGAAGGTCTGGGAACCTGAGCTCTGTCTGGGTTTTCTGCTTCTGATCAATCAGCTGCAGCGTCTCTGCTGTCTGTGGATCATTTACCTCCATCCACCCCTCTGCTCATTAGATTACTGCTCGCCCCCACCAGCTCTGCTCAGCCTGTGCAGCCTCACACCAAACCTCAGCTTTAAACAGTCTGTTTATAGATCTGAAAGGTTTCATGGAGAGCAGGTCGTCAAATCCGTAGAGGCAATGTATGTAAAATTAAATCAACACTGTCAAAGGTGTTGGGCTTTTATCCTCATCTGATGGAGCTAATTTACCGTTTTTTTTGGTCACAGGCTGACTAGAAACGTATTAAGCTGATATTTATCTGAAAGAACTAGATGTGACATTTCATTAGCACAGAAACATTATACGGCTCTAACAGGAGTCTGCTATCTTGCCATTCAGAAGAGGATTTTTTTCCTCGTGTAGGCGTGAGCCCTCCTCCAACTGATGAATCACAATCTTCCTGTTTCTCAACAGATTTGATCAAATGTTGAAGTGGCAAAGAAATCATATTTAAAGGTCAGCGTGCTATGCTTAATACAAAACCAAGAAGCATTCACTGACATGCTTATACAACACTGTACTGAACACAGACACACAGAATGAGCTGATTAAAGAAGCGAGTGAATCATAATAACATGTCATTATCGCCAGCATGAGACATCCCAATCTTTTGATGATCGTCTGAAGCTTTTTGTTGCAGCTGCGGTTCTTTCTGTAAGCATAATGCAAAACACACTCAGGCTGAGAGGCGTGTCTGCCTGTCAAGGCAAACTCAGGGGACCCAACACAGGTGTTGATGTGTTTATACTGTTGATATATAAACATACTGTTGAGATAATTTTAAACACCCAGCACGCCCCTACGGGCGGTTTATCCTTCAAGCTCGGGTCCTCTACCAGAGGCCTGGGAGCTTGAGGGTCCTGCGCAGTATCTTAGCTGTTCCCAGGACTGCGCTCTTCTGGACAGAGATCTCTGATGTTGTTCCCGGGATCTGCTGGAGCCACTCGCCTAGCTTGGGAGTCACCGCACCTAGTGCTCCGATTACCACGGGGACCACCGTTACCTTCACCCTCCACATCCTCTCGAGCTCTTCTCTGAGCCCTTGGTATTTCTCCAGCTTCTCGTGTTCCTTCTTCCTGATATTGCTGTCATTCGGAACCGCTACATCGATCACTACGGCCGTCTTCTTCTGTTTGTCTACCACCACTATGTCCGGTTGGTTAGCCACCACCATTTTGTCCGTCTGTATCTGGAAGTCCCACAGGATCTTAGCTCGGTCATTCTCCACCACCCTTGGGGGCATCTCCCATTTTGACCTCGGGACTTCCAGGTTATACTCGGCACAGATGTTCCTGTACACTATGCCGGCCACTTGGTTATGGCGTTCCATGTATGCCTTGCCTGCTAGCATCTTGCACCCTGCTGTTATGTGCTGGATTGTCTCTGGGGCATCTTTACACAGCCTGCACATGTGGTCTTGCCTGGTGTGATAGACCCCAGCCTCTATGGATCTTGTACTCAGAGCTTGTTCTTGTGCCGCCATGATTAGTGCCTCTGTGCTGTCTTTCAGTCCAGCTTTGTCCAGCCACTGGTACCTATCACCTCCTCTATCTGCCGGTGGTACATACCGTGCAGGGGCCTGTCCTTCCATGATGGTTCCTCGTCTCCCTCCTCTTTCTTGGGTTTCTGCTGCCTGAGGTATTCACTGAGCACTCGGTCAGTTGGGGCCATCTTCCCAATGTATTCTTGGATGTTCCTTGTCTCATCCTGGACTGTGGTGCTGACACTCACCAGTCCCCGGCCCCCTTCCTTCCGCTTAGCGTACAGCCTCAGGGTGCTGGACTTGGGGTGAAACCCTCCATGCATGGTCAGGAGCTTTCTTGTCTTTATGTCAGTGGCTTCTATCTCCTCCTTTTTTCGTCCCTTGCCTTCTTGTTCCAGTAGCCCACTAGACATACATATACATATACATATATATATATATAGGGGGTGCAACGATACACAAAATTCACGGTTCGGTTCGGTTCGATACTTTGGTGTCACGGTTCGATATTTTTTCGATACAAAAAAATGTTCATGCCTTTTTAATTTGTCATTTATTAAAATTATAAATATATATTTTAACTCAAAAGTACAGTTTTTAAATTTAACCCTAACCCTTGTGCGTGTTTTTTATTTTGACAGCGAATGCGCACCTGCGGACCACTTATGTGCAGCCCTGGTTATTTAGCTCGTCATATTGCAGCCACAGAAATTATTTTGTCCATGAAACCATAAAGCTGCACTTTCTTTTTGCCTTATAGTCTGATTTGTCATAACTTTTCCGTTTTGCGGTAAGCTTTTCTTTGGCTGTCACTTCTTCACCCTGACCTGTCTTATTTGGCTCAGCAGAACTAAAATATATATCCTGCTGCTTTTACACACGCACTCACATAAGCTCAGCGATTCTCTGCGCGATCAACCTCTCACATGTTTAAGCTTGCTGCGGGAGATTTCACTTGTCATGTTTGCATAGTAAGCTAACGATTAATAAGACGATGTCAGAGGAATTGGTGCACAAATTATCATCACTCACAGATCAGTGCTGTCGCTCTCTATACACAGTTTGCACGATTGCAAAGTGAAAGCAAAAAACAAGCGCAAATTCAAACGCGATTTCAATATGTCACATATTGACAGTGGCTCACCGATGCCAATGACATAATTACCCAGCTACATTTCTGAAAGAATGCAAAAGCATTGACATATATTTTTCCTTCCTACAAAAGCCCGACGGGCAGGGCAGAGATAGATTTTGGTAGCCCGACTGAAAAAATTGCTAGCTCCGGGACGTCGGGCTAGCGATATTGCAAGCCCTGTATCTGATTGAGGAATCACTCATCTTTGGAAAAGAGAGTTTATTACAGAGAAATGGCTCTTTCCAAAATAAAAGCTATACTATCCGCTTCTTCTGGGCTATATTCTCAGCAGCATAAGGAGAATCATGTGCTAACAGCTGTCTAAATGACTCGGCTAAAGTTAGTAGCATGCTTGTTGTTTTTGTCTTTGCACTAGGATGATGTCGGCGTAAATGTGCAGTCATATTCGTTGTGTTCCCACTAGTGCTTTCAGGTTAATCTCGTTGAAATGACCTTAACGCCACAACACGGCAAATCTCCGTTAACGAGCTACCGCCGATCGCCCCGTGCGTGGGGCTAGACGGCCAACATGTTAACGAGCTAACTGCGCTAACACACTAGTTCCCACCCATGTAATTGAGCATTGCATGGCACATCCAACATACGGTTTTACTTTAGTCCATGACGCGCTTACCTTCAGGGTCATACGTCACATGAAAACCAAAATAATTCCAAACGCCAGATCTGAATGAGGGTGGGGGAGGGTGGGGGAGGTGCCCGGCGCTCTTCCTTCTGATTATGCTGTCTGTGTTGAGCGCTCAGTGGATCTGCGCTCGACAGTGCAGCCTAGGCGGAGTAGTCGAACGCAGATTCACTGAGCGCTCAACACAGACAGCATCGTCAGAAGGAAAGTTGATAAAATAAATTACAAATGTTGTATTGTTCGATACATATGCGTACCGAACCGAAAGCACTGTATCGAACGGTTCAATATCGATACGAATATCGTTGCACCCCTAATATATATATATATATATATATATATATATATATATAAAACACCCAGCACGCCCCTGCGGGCGGTTTATCCTTCAAGCTCGGGTCCTCTACCAGAGGCCTGGGAGCTTGAGGGTCCTGCGCAGTATCTTAGCTGTTCCCAGGACTGCGCTCTTCTGGACAGAGATCTCCGATGTTATTCCCGGGATCTGCTGGAGCCACTCGCCTAGCTTGGGAGTCACCGCACCTAGTGCTCCGATTACCACGGGGACCACCGTTACCTTCACCCTCCACATCCTCTCGAGCTCTTCTCTGAGCCCTTGGTATTCCTCCAGCTTCTCGTGTTCCTTCTTCCTGATATTGCTGTCATTCGGAACCGCTACATCGATCACTACGGCCGTCTTCTTCTGTTTGTCTACCACCACTATGTCCGGTTGGTTAGCCACCACCATTTTGTCCGTCTGTATCTGAAAGTCCCACAGGATCTTAGCTCGGTCATTCTCCACCACCCTTGGGGGCATCTCCCATTTTGACCTCGGGACTTCCAGGTTATACTCGCACAGATGTTCCTGTACACTATGCCGGCCACTTGGTTATGGCGTTCCATGTATGCCTTGCCTGCTAGCATCTTGCACCCTGCTGTTATGTGCTGGATTGTCTCTGGGGCATCTTTACACAGCCTGCACCTGGGGTCTTGCCTGGTGTGATAGACCCCAGCCTCTATGGATCTTGTACTCAGAGCTTGTTCTTGTGCTGCCATGATTAGTGCCTCTGTGCTGTCTTTCAGTCCAGCTTTGTCCAGCCACTGGTAGGATTTCTGGATATCAGCCACCTCCTCTATCTGCCGGTGGTACATACCGTGCAGGGGCCTGTCCTTCCATGATGGTTCCTCGTCTCCCTCCTCTTTCTTGGGTTTCTGCTGCCTGAGGTATTCACTGAGCACTCGGTCAGTTGGGGCCATCTTCCCAATGTATTCTTGGATGTTCCTTGTCTCATCCTGGACTGTGGTGCTGACACTCACCAGTCCCCGGCCCCCTTCCTTCCGCTTAGCGTACAGCCTCAGGGTGCTGGACTTGGGGTGAAACCCTCCATGCATGGTAAGGAGCTTTCTTGTCTTTATGTCAGTGGCTTCTATCTCCTCCTTTGGCCAGCCTATTACCCCAGCAGGGTACCTGATCACGGGCAGGGCGTACGTGTTGATGGCCCGGATCTTGTTCTTACCATTCAGCTGACTCCTCAGGACTTGCCTGACCCTCTGCAGGTACTTGGTGGTTGCAGCCTTTCTAGCGGCCTCTTCATGGTTCCCATTCGCCTGCGGGATCCCCAGGTACTTGTAACTGTCCTCTATGTCTGCAATGTTGCCTTCTGGTAGTTCAATCCCCTCAGTTCTGACTACCTTCCCTCTCTTTGATACCATCCGACTACACTTCTCCAGTCCGAACGACATTCCAATGTCATTGCTGTATAGCCTGGTAGTGTGGATCAGTGAATCGATGTCTCGTTCACTCTTGGCATACAGCTTGATGTCATCAATGTACAGGAGGTGGCTGACAACTGCTCCGTTCCGTAGTCGGTATCCGTAGCCAGTCTTGTTAATGATCTCACTGAGGGGGTTCAGGATGAGGGACCTGTGGATGGAGGGAGATATGTATATATATATATATATATATATATATATATATATATATATATATATATATATATATATATATATATATATATATATATATATATATATATATATATATATATATATATATATATATATAGTTTCTGAGCATGGCTCAGTTGGAGGTATTGCTGTAGTTGCAAAGGTTGAATGAGTTGTGGTAACGACCATGTTTAGCTGTGGGAGGAGGTTGTTTGTTTGTTGGTTTAGCTGCAGAAGTTGTTGCTATATTTGCAAGGTTTTAATTAATTTTGATATTAACCATGTTTACTTGCAGGTGTTGCTGCTTTGGCAGGATTTGCGATTTTTGGTACCAGGCTTACTGCTGTAGCAATAGATTAGATTTAGCTGCAAGTGTTTTGGGTTGCTTGGTTACATAGCTGGCTAATTTAAAGTCACATACGTTGCTGTAGTTACCAGGTTTGTTTTAGTGCCAGTAATTGACATGTCTAGTAGGAGGTACGGCATGAGTTGCAGTGGTTGGCATAGTTACAGTAATTTATATATATAGCAAGTGACATTATTAATTGCATAAATTACCCTGTTTAGTTGCAGGAGTTGCTGTAGCCGTGGTTGATTTAGTTGCAGGTGTTGCTGGTGTCAGTGTTGTTGCACATGGCAGCAGCGTGCAGTGGCTGCAGGTCTCTTATGTAACAGCTGCTTCCATCCTGCTGCTGAACAGATTAAAACCAGAGAGGATTAACGCACGCACACACTCGCACACACTGACCACAGCTGACCTACATCTACAAGAGAAACATACGCCCCTTTATGTGTGTGTGTGTGTGTGTGTGGGGGGGGGGGGGGGGGGGGGGGCAGGATTACAGTACTGTTGTATTTGTTGTATGTGATGTGAGTGGCATTAATCTGTAGCACAGAAACATCCCGCAGCCCCTGAACACAGCAACAGCTTTAACAGCAGATTCTCAGCATCTGAGTAAAGACCCTACAAGGTTGTGTTTGAAGTTAGAAACAAAATATAAAAAGAAATCCATATTTAAAAGCAGAAGTGGAAAACGACACAGAGCCCGTCTGCCTGTTCTGAATTACAACCCCACACCTTCACCAGCATGAAGGAGGCTCTTTGACTTCCTCACAATGTCAGCAACTGATTTTGTGATTCAACATCAAGCCGTAACGTGAACCTTCTCTGTGGCTCTTTTCCTCCTGTTTGGCAGCTCAATCTTCAACATCCTTTGTCCAATATATAAACCATCTCTCCTACGCACATCTTTGCTGCTCAACCTGAGCTGTTCCTCTGATGTACTCATTCCTAATGCTGTCCATCCAGCTCTTTGGAAAATCTTCACCGTAGCCACCTCCAGCTTAGTTTCCTGTCTTTTTAAAGTGCCACTGTCTCCAAACCAAGCAACAAAGCACATCTAGCTGTTATAATCTATTTAATTTCATTTATATAGTGCCAAATCACAACAACATTTACCCTGAGATGCTTTATATTGCAGGGTAAAGACCCTATAATGATACAGAGGTAATCCCAACAATCAAAGATCGCCCTATGAACAAGCACTGTGTGTCACTGTGGAAAGAAAAACAAGAGCGCGTCTGTGGAAACAAGAAAAACACCCTTTCAGCTAGATTGCTTGTCTTTATTTGTAAATAACATACAAAAAAAACCTGGTCCTTTAGAATAATCAACAGTACACCGTTTTGTTATTTACCAGATAATTGCACTAAAATGCTGTAAAAGGCACCATCACCACAAGAATAGTCAAGAGATGAGGCCATGGCCCTGTGATGCAAACTACGCCTTGATAAAGTTTTGATATTGGGCTCTATTCCAGTTCTAATGCTAGAAACGTGTTTATTTTTGCTGCAAAGTTGGGGATTTTAAATTGGGAGTCCATGGGGACTGACTCGCTTTTGGACCAGCCTCAAGCTTCAAGTGGCCATTAGAGTAAATGCACTTAAGCTCTGGCTTCATTTTTCAGTCCAGGAAGTTTCCGCTTGATGAGGCAACAACTGGATCATCTTTCCCACGTTTTTCATGCTTTTCTTCTCTGTGCTTTAGTATTTACATGAGAACGGTGTTGTGCATCGTGACCTTAAACCAGAGAATCTGCTGTACGCCGACCTGTCTCTGGATGCTCCGCTGAAGATAGGTAACAAACTTTCTACATACCCTCCACATCTGAATACAACAGAATGAAATGACAAGTTTATCATGTTCCAACACAAGTTGTGGAAAATATTTTTCTGTTATTATCGACCACGCTGTCTGTTATCATCAGTGGTGAAACAGTGCAGTTTGGAAATGCCGAGTATGACTGTGATGAGACATCGATGATCTAAAACACATGAAAGTAAAACAAAACTCGTTTCCTGGCTCATAACAACAGGAAATTATTGCTTTGTTTACTTCAATTTTAAACATTTGCAAATAACATGTCAGTAACTGCCCTAAAGACTGTTTTCAAATCTGCTCCTATCATCTCAATTATGTCAGCTCCTATTGTGCTTATACTGTATGTAAAATAAAAATCAGCATTCTTAAAATAACCACAAACCGTGGTCGTCTTGTGGCCCTGAAAATATGCATGAACACTGGAGTTTGCTGTGAGAGCCCAAACATTTGCATACAGATTTAGCATCAGTCTTAAACTGAGGTTTTGCATACAGCTCAACCTTCAGTGTCTTTGGCTGCATTTGAGGCATTAAACTTGTGACTGCATCATATTTCGAGCTTGTTTAGTCCGAGAGGTAAAAACTCACAGAAACATATTGTTGGCTCAGAATTTGGTTCATTTTTGGAGGAGCTCCTGCGTCCAGATGGCCAGCGAGCCCTCGGCTAACAGATACAGATGGAAGCCTCCGTTCCTTTCGAGTGAAACTCTTCTCCACCAACACCTTCCTTTAGTTCAGAGACTTGCCTGCAGAAAAACACATTTTCCTCCACCTCCACTGCTTCACCCCCTCATTTCTCTTAATATAGAAACAGGAAACTGAACAAAACAAATGCATTACAAGGTTTTTATCTCGCTTCAGTCTGAATGAAAGAAAATATTCTCTTCTTTTACAGCTGACTTTGGTCTTTCAAAAATCGTAGATGACCAGGTGACCATGAAGACAGTCTGCGGTACTCCGGGGTATTGCGGTGAGTACCAAACTTAGCGTGTAGTGTGTAGCGTAGCTATGAATACCACATTCACTTAAGCTCACTGTATTCTTATCTATATGGCCTCCAATCACACAACAGTAGTCATCTCAAAGTCCTTTGTACTGTAGGTTGAAAGCCTACAGCACAAAATAGTCAAATGATCCGATATAAACAGCACTTGGCAATCAGAGAGAGAAAAATTTGCCTTTTAATAGGAAGAAACTTCCAGCAGAAAAAGGCTCAGGGTGGGGCTGCCATCTGCTGCGACCAGCCCGGGCTCAGAGCAAACAGTCGATGGCAAAAATAAGACTCAGCTCACAGAAACAACAAACAGGACAACACAAACTACTGCAAAGAAGCATAAACGAGTGAATGAGAGAAGAGTGATGGAGAAGTGCTACGAGTGTCATGTGAAAATTCTCAATTTTCACTGTGATCCTTCTAATCGGCTGAAGGCTGAAGGACAACCAGATAATGAGAAGTTACAACGTTAAAATTATTTTTCAGCATTGCTCTGAGCAGGATGCTTCTATTTTTGACAATGTTGTCAGTTAATTAGTACATCCTCAAAAACGACTGCAGCGTTGCTCACGGTAGTACTGGACATGTAACACCATCCAGAGAGGATTTCTGTTTAAACACCAGATTTTTAGGACCAAACACAGAATGACTGGATGGTGTCTCTCCCACAGCAGCACATCGTGTTTGAGGAAGACTCAAACACTCCAGCATAGTGTGGGACCTTTAATCTCAGTGATACGACATGGCACAGCAGCAGGACTTGGTGGTGTAGTAACAGCCAATGAGCAGCACTTTGAGGTGTGGGGAAAGTTAAAGTGGTGACGATATGGCAGCTGACGCTCTGGATGGTGTCTGTAGATGTTGCTGTAGTAGGTGTAGTATCAGTAGTAGATGTGTTTATTCACCTGCGTTGCAGTGATATATGCGAGTGGGCAGTAAGGCGTTCCCTGTGGCGTGTTCTCTGTGGGATTTCAAAAACTCTCTGTTAGAGCTTCTGTCAGCCATCTGCTGTCTAACAGACTCCTCTGCTTGCAGCTCCAGAGATCCTGCGGGGAAATGCCTACGGCCCTGAGGTGGACATGTGGTCGGTGGGCGTGATCCTCTACATCCTGTGAGTCCATTAACACCTTGCTGCCAGTCCAAGCGTACACTCACACATATATACTAAAATATTCATCGCTGACTCACTCTCATCAGTATATAAGTTTTATGGCCCATCTGATTCATGACAGCCATTTAACACAATGACATAATGTGAAAGTCTGCATCCTGTTTATCTGCTTTCCTCAGACAGCAATTAAGCTTTTAATGCTGCCTTCAAATGGATCTGAGACCGACACACTGCTGTGGTTTCTCATCTAGAAGGGATGTGGCAAAATAAGCGTCCTTTCCTAGACTCTTTCCTTTGGTTTGTTTCCCCAGACTCTGTGGGTTTGAGCCCTTCTTCGACCCAAGAGGGGATCAGTACATGTATAGTCGCATCCTCAACTGTGACTATGAGTTTGTTTCTCCGTGGTGGGACGAGGTCTCCCTCAATGCTAAGGATCTGGTGAGTTACACCAATGATTTGACATTATTATTTATGTTAAATGTGAAGAAGTGCAGGACCTCACACTTTATTTTAAAGCTCTCAGACATGTTTTAAACTCTCGCTGCCCAGGACAGCGTAGTAGAAACTTAAACTGACCTGAAAGACTTTATACTGGGCATTGACTGGGATTGGTGACATCACTGGGACTTCACACTTTATATTAACTTGTCTGGAATCACTTTGGACTTGGATGTATATTTGTGATGCTGTTTTTGGACGGCTTGGTACATGTTGGATCTTTGGTTGGTGTCGACTAACACGACTAAGGCTTATGCTAAACTAAAACTAGACTTGACTTGAGTGGAGACTTGTTTGAAATGATATTGAGATTTATGGAATGACTTGACACACTAAATTATCTTGGCCTTTACCTCTGGATGACTAAAGATCCATTTCTTGGTGTGATTTGAATTCAGAATGAAGTGAATGACTTGATAATTCACATGAGCCTGATTCTACATCTTGAATCTTAACATTTATTCATAGATTGGACTTGGACTTGTTTGAAGGCCTCGGTTTGTCCTGTCTGATTTGTCCGCAGGTCAGTAAGCTGATTGTCCTCGACCCTCACAAGCGCCTCAGTGTCCGGGAGGCCCTGCAGCACCCCTGGGTGCTGGGCAAAGCTGCCCGGTTCTCTCATATGGATACTACCCAGAGGAAACTACAGGAGTTCAACGCTCGACGCAAACTTAAGGCTGGTCCTTTGTCATAGTTTCATTTCACAGTGATTGGTTTTGTGGGCATCAAAGGTCATAGAAGACTTTTCTGTCATTTTAAGATTTGAGTTGACATTTTGGGAGATAAACTAGGGAATGACTCTTGTACATAAAGCCCAAAATGAAATCTGCTCAGAGCATCTGCACCTGTATACTATGTGGCCTAAACTTTTATATACACACACATAGACTAGTTAAACTGCAGGTGAAACTTCACCGGGGCTCCAGATTCCACCCACCAAGAGTTGGCTTTCAGATGATTCAAACTTCATGAATGAGGTCAGTAAAGATCTTAGTAAAGCTGGCTCTGGTGAGCCTGGGTGCAGCATAAAAATGTAAATTCAACAATCACAGGATTTACATTCGAGCGGGCAGTTGGTAACAAAATCATATTTTTTCTACATGGCATTTTGAATTTATTGAAATTACAGGACAGGGTAATAGAGAAACATATTTAACAGGGAAGAGGAAGCTGAAAGCAAATATCAACTCAACATAGTTGACAAATCTGCTTTAAAGACTTTTAAAAGATCCTGAATGCTCACTCACTGTTCTGTGTGCTGACAGGCGGCCATGAAAGCTGTCGTGGCCACAAGTCGGATGCATGAAGGTTCGCGGCGTCGCACAGACAGCTGTGACATTCCAGGTTCAGGGGCTTCCAGGCAGAGCAGCATGCAGCAGGACCCGCCTCCTGAGTCTGCATGCTCCACCCAAAAAGACAAAGAGGCTCCACCTCCTGACCAGCAGTTGCCACAGGAAGTTGAATCGAAGTCTGCTGACCCAAACGCCCTCAGCCCCTCTCCTCCACACAGCCCCAAACTACCCAGCTCTGATGTCACACCCGCAGGGCCCATCCCCACCAGACCGCCACTGCGCGCTGATGGGCTGCGACAAGTATCTGTAATCCCTAAAAGCATGCTGGTCCAACCCCGGCCGCCGCAGAAAAGCTGCTCTGTCATAGAGCCAACCCCCAGAGTTGGGGCCACACCCACACTGGGCTCACCCCCGAGTCCCAACAACCTCAGCAATGGCTTCACATCTGGGGCGGAGCCTACCAGTAAGACCACCCACTGCCAGTGATCACATGGCAAAATTAAAAAAATTCTGACTCTGCTTCAGTTTCACACAGAAGTAAAAAACGTTCAGCTTTCAGCAGCTAAATGAACTTATTTGGACCAAATTACAGTAAACCCAAAATCTGCAGCTCACATTTAACCCGCATCACCACACGTCTGGGATCTCTTTGGCTTATATGCTAACAGATACGGATTCATGGAGGGGTCGCTGGACATTTCTGAAGATGGGCAGGTGTTTTATCTTCTGTTTTTTAGTATAAAAGTATAAAGGCCTTCGATTATTTAGGAGAAGTAAAAATAATTTCCCCCATCAGCACTCGTTTATGTGAGGGTTGACTAAAAACACAAGAAATGTAATAAATGTGAATTGTCTGTTAAGCACTTCAATCTCAGCAGCACTGTCGAGCTTGTTTGCTCATTTTCACTGAGACAGTGGACGTGTTAAGCTAAGTCAGTGACAAATAACCAGCATGCTGGGGAGCAGTTATCAAGGCCGTGCACATTTGGACCTGAGGGTGTGTTAGCATTTAGCTCACCCACTACAGCACTTCATCAAGTAGCTCTGAATTACTCAGCACATCAGCAAGACTCAATATATTTTTGCAAAGACTCAACATATTTGGAAAAAATTCGAATAATAAAATAACTCGTAAGAGCTACAATTTATTTGTCTTACCACAGAAATGAACCAGTGACGTGTGTGTTTACAACCAAAATGAAGCACTCGATCAGTGACACTGGATGATGGCGTCTGTTATCACACCTTCTTACTTACAACCGGTATCAAAAGGGAGCTATTATTTTTTAAGTTCTTATTTTTTGTTATTTTCTGTAATATGTTACAGTTTGAGCTGTTAATATTAAACATGGCTAACATTTCAAATAAAAAGGTGAACGTATGTAAAAGTTATCCATATATGCAAAAAACTCAGAACTCAAAACTGTTTTCTGCTGTTTTTTGTATTTCTTTTTAAATGTATTATTTTTTAATGTTCAAAATCTTTATGTTTTCATCTGCTACAGGCAGTATATGCTTACCTAGTGTCAGGCTTACAGAAGTTAGCAGATTTGAAGAAAGTGTTTTTTGGGTGGGGGTGTGGGGGACGGATGAATAGCTCATTTCTGACAGGATGAATTGAGGAGTATTTTTAACTCTGCTAACTCTGCACTTACTATCTCAGTTGTAGAGATTTGGGGAAACTTCAGAAATAGGCCACTGTGGCGTTCAAAGTAAACTTTAATGGAGCACACATTAGAAAAGTAAAAACTAACACCCAGAAAGTTTCTGGATTACTGCAACTAAATGCAGTTATTGACTGAGCAGTTTATTAATACAGAGTTTTTAATAACCCAGATTCACCTACAAAATCTGCATCTAACATCAAAGAGGTTAATCGCCGGAGAAATAAACGACAGGTTTTCTTCAGGGAGGAAAAAAGTGCTTCATTTTTGCTGCAAACATTTATTTTGGTCTTTGCAGACTCCCACATTAAAGGGACATTACAACATTTTGCACCAAACACTTTTGCTAAATTTGACTATGACTCACATGTCCTACAGTTAGCTTAGCATAGCATAATACTGGCAATAAAGAAGCAGCTAGCTTTAAGTCCACTTTCCACCACCTTCAGACTTAACAGCCCAGATCTCGTAAACAGACTTGGACTGCTATCATGTGGGCTTGATGAATGTATCCGGTACCTGAGGAATTAGGATCAAATTTTGACTCTGTTTCTTTTCTTTAGCGTTTCTGTGGTAACATTTGGGTGAGATCTGGCAAAGAGCTGACTGTTTGTGGGCCTAGATTGTGATTGTGCCTGCTGTGATTTAGATTTGCACCACAGCTTGGGTTTAACAAAATCAAGTTCAAGTCCAACATTCAGATAATGTATGGATTCCCTAACTGAGTGGCACCGCAGGCCGACCTTTACTGCAGCTAAACATTTAACAATCTAATTGAAAAGAAAAAGGAATTCGTTCAATTTCCACAAAGAGGCAATAATCAATTATTTCTATCCTATCCCAGGTTTAATGTTCATGCTTTCTGTCTGTTGGCAGGTGTAGGTGGAATTTCCTCCATACTTAACACAAAAACATGAAACTGAAATCCATGCTGATCTTTTCCTTTAAGTCCTGCTCTGGGACAAACTGAGACTTGAGTATTATGTTTGGGCTTCTTCTTCTCCTGACGCAGAAAGCGGACTTTTCCTGTGATGCTCAGGACAGAGACTGATTGTATTTTATTAAACGTACACAATGACTTGGCGCTCACCTGCATGAACGGATGCTCTTTATTCATGGACAAGGAGAGAGAGCGCAGCTTCATTTCTCGGCTTTTTCTTCTTCTTCTGCATCCCTTTTTTTAGCATGCGCGCTCAGACGCTTCAGACTTTCATGTTGCTGTAAAACTCTGAGTTTTTTAATCCTTTTTACTATTTACCGCCGACACCCGCTGCCGTGATTACGCAGCTGTATGAGTAAATAGAGTTCCTCCAGTGTGTAGCGTTCAGGTAAGTAACTCGTGTTTGTGATCTTCTCGTAAAACGTTGTGTTGTTTACACTTTATCAGCAGTGACGATGCGATCTTATTTGCACTGTACATACTGTAGTTTGGTTTTAGACAAGTTATTACTAACAATTTTACTGCTCGACTCGCTAAGAAACATGTTCAGTGTTTAAGCTCCCAAATATACCAAATTTGACCTTCGTGGAAAATAAACCCCTTTCATCCGATCTAAAACCACACGTTCTACCTCTTTTTGTACAGGGGCTTCCAAAATGAAATGAAAAGATGCAGATCTGGAAAGAAAATGAGATGAGACAAGAAAGATCCAATTTACATTTACACTTAAAGTTATGGTGGCCAAGACAGAACCAACAGAAAGTCTGAGAAAACACAAGCAAGCCAGCCAACAGTGTATGCTACCTAGCAGGAAACATTATACTGTTTGCTGGTTCCACAGTAGTTAATCGCTGTGAGGTTTTGGAGATGTTAGAGGAGTTTGTAAGAACACTACATTGGCTACCGAGCGGTTTCTCAAACATTTTGTTTGATGTGTCCAATGTCCACTCACGACACCACAGCTCATTAGTCAACAAGTCCTGAATTTATCACGAGCCAGTGCAGGAAATTCCTCTTAACTGACCGCACATATGCTCACACAGAGCAATTCATTTGTTTGCTTAATCACTGAGTGAGGCTGGTCAGGAGGCTCGCGATGAACTGGCTGCTTCAGATGTTGTTTATCAGCATCTGATAGCAAGGCCACGATCTCCGAAAAATCATGGAGAGCCTTGCCAAGATGTCCAAGCCGGGATGCCTCTTACTTCATTGTTTTCTGCATTCGTTCCTTGTCTCACTGCAGGCAAGCAGTTTTCTTGTACTGCATATGAAGAATGGACACGACGTTGGTTTTTTGAATAGATGAGAGGGTGGATAGCTCATGTATCAGCTGACACTAGCAAGCTTGGTTCGTAAGCTGCATCCATTAGTGTAAGGTGAATGATGCAGTATTCTCTCACTGTGCTTCTGAAAGTGAAAGAAGGATGCTTAACTGCATCTGAATGACATCATCTACAGTTGAATCCGCCTCCAGTTGTTTCTCAGCAGAGAGCTCAGTCCACAGTGAACCGCTTCACATAAAACCAGTCCAGTCTCTACTTTATCGAGACGTTTTCACTTTGCAAACAGCAAACCTGCATCACAGCATCATGTCTGGAAGATAACTAAAGCTAATATCTCACAGCTTTGATTCTCAGCTCACCCACACAGACGCCCTGCTGATTTTAGGATCAAATCTTTTATTTTAAAAGAAGCTAATTATGTCTGCAGCACACCAGGCTGGATGAACGTCATTATATATCAAATTTGTAAATAATATTAATATGTTGAAGCAATGCATATATCTGGTATGTGATTTAGCTATCTTTTGATTCTTTTGACTCAATTCTTTTCAGAACTGAGTTAAAAGAATCTCATTTTAAAGCACTTTAAGAAGAAACGTGAAGAGATGCAGTAAAGTCTCATTAAGCAGTAAACTGTGGTGTTTACAGCTGCCTAAAGGTCTCTGCTTTGTGTTCTGTCTCAGCCACCATACAAAATCCTAGATTATGAAGAGGAGCACATTTGTTCCTGAAGGGCTTTTCTTTTTTAAAGAGGAACCACAGCTGTAACCAACACTGCTCCCACAATTGATGAAAACTGATGAATGGATGGACATGCTGATCACAAGCTTACCATCTCATAAATTCAACAGTCTGTCTAATCGCTGTCCCATATTTTATTTAGATAAAAAATATATTTGCATTTATGCATCAAATCATTCTCTTCAATTCAGACCACTCACCCGGGTTTTCACATGGTTACATGGGAAGTAATGAATCATTAAAAAGGAAATATCAAACCTGCAGTTTCAGACTGTCAGTCACAAAACATATATTTTGGATTTGAATTTCAGTTTGTGATTTGGTTCCTCTTTAAACCATTCAGTTAAAGCACGAGTTTTCCGTTGGACAGATGTGTCACAGCTGGATGCCACGTTTACCTGAGCACAGGTGTTTAAAGCTTCTTGCCAGACGGAACACACTGGATAACTAGCAGTCACGGTGAACGCATGTAACTGTATATTTGATTTATATCTATACGCTTCTGTAAGAACATGAACATTTTGCTTCTATTTATCTAGCCTGTTAGAGATTTGCAGGGTGGGGTTGAAGTGGGTGGGGCTACAACTGTAAATGGTATTTGTTTTGTGTTTGAGTATAATTGTACCTTTTTTTAAAGATTCTGACAGCTGACATATAAAGTGACAGTGTAACAGTCTGAGCTGTTACACGTGTATCTTTGCATGTATTATTTAACTTCCTTTGATCACATCAGATTGAAGAAGCAAACAGGGAGTTTGAATCCTGCAGGACTCTGTAACAGCTGCTCAGCTGATCTGAGGTCTGTTTGAATGAACTTTTGCTGCAGGATGTTTCAGGCAGGGTTTTGCATCACATGTACAGTAAAGGATATGAATCACTCATTGCTTCTGGTCTTCTTTCCACACCTTTGCTGTCAGCCAAAGACGTTTGGAGGACAGACGGATGCAGTGTTGACGGTATTCTGGTATTTTCTGGTATTTCTTTTGGTGACAAATGAGTGTGCTCATCATACACACGTTTTGTTTGTCATACTCTTTCTACTTTTAAATAAAATAGAGAATTCTAGTGTGAAAATGCTATCATGGCGTCTAAATTCAAGTGTCGCTTTCAATATAATCGGACAGAAAATAGAATTCCTTGGAAAGATTTAGAATCAGAAAGAGGAAAGAGGAGGCTGGAATGGGTTAAGTTCAGGATATTACACAGAGTCAGTGCAACCTGATTGTAAATCAATTATGTAAAAAAATAAAAAATAACATATAAATATAAAACAAATATAAATGCTATGTACTTATATGGTTTATTTTTGACTTCTGTTGCCATGATGACAGATCTTTCTTCAAAATAAGATTTCTAATCTCAATGAGATTTTTACCTGGATAAATAAAAGACTAATAATAAAATGTAATTTGTGTTAACCCACTGAGCATTATCTGTTGGTTAGAGAAAAATCTACAGAAATGCAAACATGCCTTTGAGTATATCCACGTTTATACTCTGTCAGTGAACTTTCCTGACCAGGTTCTGTTGTTTGACCTGACCAGTGTGTTGACCAGTTAGCTCACGGGCTTCGGGGTGAAAGGTCAAAGGTTTCGTTTCGAGAGTTTCTGTTCACTTTTCTTCATATTTATAGAAAGATAATATAAAACAATTCTTGCATTCACATTTCCAACAATGATTAGGACAAAATGCATCAGAGAGCACGGTGACGTTTTCAACATCACAGAATCGATTGCTTTGATTTTTTGTTACAACTTTTTAGTACAGACTACATGTGAAGTCATCCAGTGTTAAAATGTACAGTTTCCCATGCTAAGGGCACACTGAGGACTTGGTAAGCAACCAGAGAATGCAAGTGGAAGTCGTGCCCTTTCTCCTTTGAACCATGAAAACCACAGGGAGAGAGGTGGGGTACAACCTGGACAGGTTAACACAGACAACCATTCACACTCACCCCCATGAGCAATTTAGAGCCAATTAACCTACCCTCACTAATTGCATGGGACCACACAGACACGGGGGAACACGCAAACTCCACACATAAAAGTTCTGGCTACACAGTGGAATCAAACTTGAGACCTTCTTGCTGTGATGCAACAACCACTGTTCCATCATGCTGCGGCTAAATAACACACTAAATATGACTATGAAACATGAAATATGTGCTTCAGGTTACCGTGTGTCTTTCTGTATAAAAGCCTGGATTTGTTACCGATTAACCCATCCATCCATCCAGTCACTGCCGCGCATCCTTTTCAGCGTCACGGGGGGCGCTGGAGCCTATCCCAGCTGTCATAGGGCGAGGGGCGGGGTGCACACTGGACAGGTCGCCAGTCTGTCACAGGGACACAGAGACAGACAACCATTCGCACTCACATTCACAGCTATGGGCAATTTAGATTTTTCAGTGAACCTTTCCCCACAAAGTGGATGTCTTTGGACGGTGGGAGGAAGCCGGAGTACCCGGAGGGAACCCACGCAAACACGGGGAGAACATGCAAACTCCACACAGAAAGACCCCGGCCTGATGGTGGAATTGAACCCAGGCAACAGTGCTAACCACTGTGCCACTGTGCTGCCCATTAATTAAATTCAAACAGAAGATATCAGCCTGACCATCATGTCCAGTAAGAATACCAGTTTAAGGTTTCTTTGGATTCATTTAATTATTTGCTGTGATTTCCTCTCTACACCTTCATAGCAGAGAATCTGAGAAACAGCAATTGTAATAATACAATTTTACCATCAGTTTTATTGTTTCATGAATTATTCCTCATAATTATGTTTGTTTGTTTTACCTTATATAAACGTTCCCATCAGAAAAATACTGAGTTTAAGTAATATGAGCTCAAATCGTGATCAAGGACGCCTAAATGTCATTCCAGGAATTGAACCTGTGGCCTCCAAGCCATTACTCAGCCTCTGAGCAGAGTTTCTGTCTGTACATTTTCCCTCCTTGCGTTGTTCCACACCAGTATGAAGATGTGAGCCTCCAGTCTGCCGTTGACACCTCCCTCACTGAGGTGGCGCTGTAGCCCCGCTTTGACTTCTTCCATGGCCGCTCAGGGCGTACTGATGTCAGCACCATATCATTCAGGCCCCACAGGATGTGCTGCTGAGGAGAGGTTAGTCCAGTCAGAAGGCAGACCAGGAGGGGAGCAGATCGTGGATGCTGAGAGAGCCGCACGGACGACAACAACTGAATAGACGGCGTGTTGGAGGAACCTGGAAACAAAGAACATTGTAGTATTTTTTTCCATGTTAACAGAAGAAAATGGCAGAACTGTATGGATGTGTTTAATATTTTAGATGAATTTCCAAACTTCCATTATTAGGTAAAATGCACTGAAACAACAACACAAACATCAGATCCCAGACAGGCGCCTTTGTACTGCTTACTGTGATTTCTACAGTGCCATGAAAAAGTATCTGCCCCCTTCCTGAGTTTTAATGGGGTTTTCTTTTTTGCATAGTTACATGTGTCAGACCCTCAAACTTCCCTTATTAGATAAAGAAGGGGAAGTGGTAGCTACTCAACTGAAAAAGTTCAACAATGTTGTCTCAGGGATTAATGTTAAAACATCTTTTAAGGTCAAAGCTGCATAAATTTTAAGATTATCCAAGTCAAAGCAAAATAGTTTTAAAATGATTATTTCCATCTATGAAGGGTGGAAAAAGCGGATGATCTGATATCCGAGTGTCGGTGTTGTTCCCACATCATCATAATAAATGTTGTTCCAGGTTCAACATTGCAAGTGACCAATCACATTGTTGTGATGTCCCCCTTTTGTGTCTTTGAAAAATACCGCCTTAAAAAAAAGTCAATTTCACTTGCGAGAAGAGAAACCGCTTCTGTCCGCCGATCCAGGAACTTGAATTCTTTGCATTTCAGGATACTTTCCTTTCATAAACAGTAAGCATTATACATATTGTCCTTACAGAGGCGCTTTCTCTTCTCGCAAGTGAAGTAGATTTTTTTAAGGCGTTTGTTCAGCAGAAGGTGAGTGGTCACTTGCAATGTTGAACCTGGAACAAAATTATTTATGATGACGAGGGAACAACACCAACACGAGGATATCAGATCGTCCGGAAAAAGCTCTCCTGGACCGCTGTAAATGGGGGGGTTTCCAGTCTCATCTCAAATTTTCCAATAAAAACATCAACACCTGTAAGACTTTTGGGAAAGTGTTCAGTGGACTCTCGAGACAAAAGTCGAACTTTTGGGAAGGTTTGTATTCTGTTATATCTGGGGTAAAACTACCACAGCATTTCATACAAAGAAAATCCTATGAAGACTCAAACGCGGGGGTGATGTCTCGGGGCTGCTTTGTGATGGTCTTGGGCTTTTTTGCTGCCTCAGGGCAATTTTCTTTCCTGGACATACCCGTAAGTTCTGCTCTCTACCAGAAATTCCTGAAGGAGAATCTCTGGTCATCAGTTTGTGAACTGAAGCTCACGCAGACTTGGGTTATGCAGCCGGATCCAAAACTCACCGCAAAGTCCAACCCCTGAATCTGTGGCTCCAAAGAGAACCAAAATGAAGTTTTGAAGTGGCCAAAATCTGGACGTAAATCAGACTGAGATGTTTTGAAGTGACCTTAAACAGGCTGTGCATGCTGGAAAACCTCAATTGTGGCTGAATTAAAGTATTTCTACAAGTAAGAGTGAGCAAAATCCTTCACAACACCTTAAACGATGGCACAAGCAGTTATTAAGTTTAGGGGGAAATTTCTTTTCACACAGTGGCAGGTAGGTTTGGATAACTCTTTCCCCTTATTCAATGAAATCATCATCTAAAAACTGCATTTTATATTTGCTCTGGTTATCTTTGTCTTCTATTAAAAGTTGTTTGATGATCTGAAATATTTAACAAGCCATTCGTGGCATTGTATTCTTAGTTTTTCAGTTCTAAAGTCCAGAGAGGCCTGGACTCAACATAGGGGAGACCGGGGATAGTTGTAACATGGGTCAGTTGTAACACTTCCAATTTCTCCAATCAGGGCTAAGTTTCAAATGATGTGACTCATCCTGTGCATGCCCAACTCAGTTCTGCTATCACATGTGAAAAATCAGCACATTTTGTCAAACACAGACAATTTAACACGAAAAAAAGTAATTTGTATGCCAAAAAGTAAGTTTTTCTACTTTATTTCAATTTCTAATAGCATTATCTGCTTTGCAGTTAAACTCATCAAACTTAAATTATGTTATTTGTATGTCTATGGGGATATATTCTGTGTAGGTCTTTAGTGCTAATGTTTTAGCCGTTGGCTGTAATGTAAGCTAGTTCATGGCTATAGGAGTCTGGGTCAGTTGTAACAGCAACAGTCTGGGTTAGTTGTAACAATAATGCAGATGTTACCACACTATTACTTTAACTTATATTAAACAAGTTGGGGCAACGACATCAGCAGAGAGAGGTTCACTGGTCACCTTTGTATATGTGGTTAATGCCATTGGCAACACAATTCCTCCACTGTTTGTGTTCCCACACATACATTATGCAGACCACTGTGTCAGAGATGGACCAGTAGGAAGTACTGGTAGTGGAAATAAATCAGGATGGGTGCAAGAAACAGATTTCCTCATCTTTCTGAAGCAAACCACACCAAGGTAAGCCAGGATAAAAAGTAATGGAATTGTGATGCTGGTGAACAACTACATTTTTTCAGCTTCATTGTTATGTTCAAAATTGGTGCAAGAGTTGTAGGTTATAATGCCCACTGAGCCAATGAGGCCAAACTCAAGGAAGACCAACCAAAATTAATGAAATATTCAGTTGCAGAAAATTTTATAATTTGTCTTTTTTGGGGGGTTGGAATATGTTCAAAGTTAGATTTCTGCATTCTGTCACACACACACACACACACACACACACACACACACACACACACACACACACACACACACACACACACACACACACACACACACACAGCTACATAAATGGCTCTAAGTGCATTCATGTGTTGAATAAACAAAGATTACATGTTAATATTTTGTCAGTACCCTTATTTCATTGTGTTACATTTCACCCCAGGATGTGTTACAACTAACCCAGACTATGGGGTTAATTGTAACATTTCACTCTTTGTGTTTGAGGCCATACCATGCAATGGGTAATTGTGCTGCAGAGAAAATAGCTGCACTATTTAATAGCAGACTTTGCATTACATTTTGAATCCACTACCTTAAAAGAGCTTCAATTTACAGACAGAAATGTCAAAAATGTTACAACTATCCCCGGTCTCCCCTACAGATAATTAAACCCCTGACATACTGGTCTAAAGGGAAAAACAAAGAAACAAAGACGATCTTTCATCTTGTTTTATGTTTCCATGTTTTTGTTAGTTTCTAAAGAGAAGCTCTCAAAATCCAAACAGAATACGAACACAGTGCTGACCGTGGTGCAGTTTGTCTAGTGGAGCTGTACCTGTTGACTTGTTTTGATGGTTGAGAAGGTCATCATCAGCATCAAAGTCAGCCACTTCTTCATCAACATGCACCACCAGCCGGGTCCCAGGGCCAAAAACCATCGAAAAAGAGAAAGTCTGTCTGGTGGGAACTGAGCAAACAGTGCAGCAGCTGCAGCAGCAGCAAACCACCATTACTAACAGTGGAACAAACGTGAGTGTTAAAGGAACAGTTCACTATTCTGTGCAGCATCTTACCTTATGAGGATGATGAAAGTCACTGCAGTTTCCATGACGATTCCACTAAAGATTTAGCTGAAGAGAGAAAAATCCTGGTAAACAAAGATTAAAGTAAAAAGCCTACACCACTCATAATGCTGTTGAATAATACCTGTGCATCTTTCAGATTAAAGTCTGGTACTCCAAGAACATTTCTAAATCATATCGTTTTCCTTAAATACTGATATTAATTTCTCAGCTGCCTCGACCTTAGATATTTACCTTTGATAAGTGTGTCCCCGTGGTTCCTGCTGTCACTCTGATGCCCACAGATCTCCTGTGTCGTATCATCTCTCATCAGTGAAATCAGGAAACTTCAGGGTCTGGAAAATAGAAACATGAGAAACTGCTGGAGCAGAACAACAACAGTCTCCAGAGGAGAGAAACTGCTCTTGGATCACATCGACCGTTGGTTTAGTCAGTTGGTGAAGGACAGAAAAACAGGAAATTTTCAGTTTTTTCTTAATTCAACTGTTGGACCCTAAATAAGATCCCAGTGAAACCGTCAGTTTGCATGTTCACAAACACTGTTTTTATGATTTATTAGCTGAACATTTCCCATAAAGATACACTGTAACACAACATCTAATCTAATCTAATCTAATATAATCTAATCTAATCTAATCTAATCTAATCTAATCTAATCTAATATAATATAATATAATATAATATAATATAGTTCAAGTTACATATGATCTTTGTTACATTTAAATAAAATGTAACTGATGCAAGAGATTACTGACAGTTTAAGGAGACTGGCAATAAATACAGCGCTGATTGTAACTATGGCAATTACGTTTTTGATTATAATTTTCTTGAGATGCTTGATGTTGAATGTTTATTTCCTATTTCAAGTAAAAGAGTTGATGAGTATTTTTAAAATATTTCACATAAAACATACTAAAATTACTTTGGGGACTTTAAGGACAAAAACTTTCAGAGCAAATAAAACTAAAAGACTACGTGTGATTAAACATTTCATTTAACATTTCACTTGATTTTTGTTTTACAGCACAAACACAAAAAACACCAGAAGTATAACAGCTCTGCATCAGACACATTTGTAATTTTATTACCATCTTGTACTGAGTTTTTAAAATGGTGTAAGATTGTCTTGAAAGAAATTTTCATGTTATAGCAGCTTACAGGAAAATACGTCTTTAAAGGGCGCATCCACTTAGAAATATGATTTTGATGCATACTTCACTTCATGACATCTGCGCAGATGTTGTTCGTCTGCTTGCTTGAACACCTGCAGCTTTTATGACATCACAGCTATTTTTCAGTCACTTGGGTTCGAGCTTTAAATGTGAAACGTTTAGGTTAAAGAAGAAATAAATCTCAAGTTAAGCTGGCCTACATGCCCCCATGGCACAGAGGCAGGCTGTCCTTAATTCAAGGACAATAGAAGGGTGAAAAGTAAGTTGTAGCAATGAATCTTTAAGTCATGCTTTATCTGTATTTTCAATTTTAATAATGTAAAATATATATGGTTAGATATTTAATGATATGAGGTGCGTCAGATTTTGACAAGCTCTAGAGGTTTCTGCTTACTAATGAGAAGTTTTTTACTTTAATAACTAATAACTCTTTTTTTTAAACTATTCTTCATTAGGTCAAAAAATGTTGTTACATGTGTTTCCCTGTGCATATTATTAATATAAAAGAGATTATAAAAAACTTTCAGATAACCTCGACATTCATGGTATAAATTTAGGAGTGGCAGAGAAGTACATGAAGGTTGTGCAGAGGCAGCGCTGAGGTGTGCAGTAAGAGTGACAGAAGGCTTTGACTTTACACCAAGGCTCAACTCTGAGCTGCTTCTTGTTTGCAGTGGTGATGATGAACAGGTTGACAGATGAGGTCAGACAACAGTCTCTGTGAACTATATGTTTGCAGATGATACTGTGATCTGTAACAACAGCAAAGAGCAGGTAGAAGAAAGCCTGTAAGTAAAAGGAATGAAATGTCCTGGTATTACAGCACACATCTGTGAATGAGAAAAAGGTATAACAGTGAAGCTGCACAGAGCACAGGTGGTGAAGGTGGATGAGTTTAAGTACCTGGGGTCAGCCATCCAAAGCAGCAGTCAATTCACAGGAGAGGTGAAGAGGAACGTGCAGACAGGGTGGAGTGTGACAGAAGGACAATAGCAGGAGTGAAAGGGAACGTTCATATCCACCAAATCAAAACACACACACACACACACACACACACACACACACAACTAAATTATGCTGAAAACACAGTAGACACCAACAAAACCACATCACTGCTGTCAGAGCACATTCACCGACCAAACACAGCCTGGCTAACTGCTGCAGCTGTGCAATGGTTTCTCAGGGGAAATGGGTGGCAGAGGAGTTCAGGGAAGAGACAGGACACAACAACAGGCACACAAGGCTGAAACTATGTTTGGATCAACAGTTTTTATTATGGAAGGTATCAACAGGAAGCAAGCATTCTTGCTGGGTGAACAAGTGTGTTTCCTGTATTTGGCAAAGACAGAATCAAAGAAAAGATAGCGTACTGCAATGTACAAGAAAGGCAGTTTTTATTTATGCATTTTTAGCTTTGCTGATGCTATAATCTAGCAATAAATCTGCCAGCAGAAATGGTGGGGAAAGAAAAAGTAGTGCCACAAAGCAAATACCTTTACAGCAACAGCTTCATTTGGCCGGACTGTGAGAGCGCATGGATATTGAAAAAGCACAGCCTTTAAATCACTCTTAATTCAAACACAAGTTAATTAAAAATCTCAGAAACTTGGCCGTTGTACATGTAAGCTCACTGTTTTCAGTCACTGCACAAAAAAAGCACATTTATTAAACTGTGAGATGGGGTGCAGATATTCTTCTGCGTATGATGTTCAAAGATGAGGCTTAAAAATGAGGGGAACTGAAGAAGAGCAGAGAAACAGTCGGAACAAGCAGCCAAGTAAAGCCGATCCTCACTCCTGACATTATTTCCTTCTGCGGCTCCGTGGCCTTGGTTCCTTCTTCCGGTCATCTCCCCGGCTGATTCCACAGTAATAAACCGCCGAGTCGCTCTGCTTGGAGCCTTGCACCACCAGTGAGCCATCGGCCGCTATAGAGACTTTACTGCGGGGAACACCGTTGCCGTATTTCAGTTTGAGTCTATCCATAGACCTGAAGGAGACAAGGAGCTGTGGTCCCTGTCCTGGTGCTTTCCTGTACCAGCTGAGGGTGGTGGGCGCGGTCGGGGCAGTGGTGGTGGTGAGCATGGTGAAATTGGAGGTGTCCAGCAGAGGGCACTGCAGGGTGGCATTCTCTCCAAGCCTCACCTGGATGGTCGATGAGGGATCGACAGCTGCGTGGTTCTGTAAACCTTTACATGAACAACATCAAAGCGTTTGATATTCCTCACATACTGAAATGTTGTGTACAGTAATATGAACACGTAAAAAAAGCTTGTAGTGGAAAATCAAAACCTACAAAGTGAGTGTTAAAAATAAAAAATTAACATGGGAAAAAATGTTATAACATGTCATAAAATCAGAAATGTTTGGGTCCAGATTTGTTGAATAAATGTTAAAGAAGAAAATAGCTTAAAAATTAAAGTATGTTAAAAAAAATCTCAAAATATTACCATTATGATCAAAAACTTTAACCTTTTGGAAACGTATTAAAAAATGTGCCTGTTTTCTTTGCATTCAACTTTAAACAACATCAGCGTTTAGTTTGTTTGACCAAGATTTAAAACAGAGGAAAACCTTCTAAATTAATTTTTAATGAATGTTTATTCAATCAAACCTGTAAGTCTGTAAGCCAATAAACATTTTCTCTTTTGCACTCTAATCTCTTAATCCTGCACACAGGAAGCTTCATTTTGAACAGATTTTCACCATAAAATCCTTTTAAATTGGCCTAAAGTGGCGAACCGAGCTTCAGCCTGTCGACAGCGTCTTCGTTAAACATCCAGTTTTAAAGTCGGTGAGTCAGTGAAGTGTGAATTTGAATTCATTAATTGACGACAGAAAAGACAGAAAGTAGAACTCACCACTGAGAGCGAGCAGGATCACCCGGACCAGCAGAGACTCCATCATCAACTGACTGAGGAAGCTGCTGCTGCTGTGAAACCAGCAGAGTGTTTCAAAACAAGACTAACGGATAACAACACATGGCTCAGTATGTGAACGCTGGATGTTTTTCCCTCATGTGAGACCTTTAGTTCTCATGTATGTAAATGTGGTAACACTTCATTCGTATGTTAGCTACATTTAAAAAAAATGCTGAAAATTTCAAGATATTTCAAAGAAGGTTTTGTACTAATCAGAAGAGACATACTTTTAACATTTAACATAGTTAGGTCCAGATATATTTGGACACTGACACAAGTTTGTTTTTTTACCTGTCGACTGAAACATATAATGGACATGGACATAACTCTCAGCCTTCGTTTGGGGCTATCCACATTTCAGTTCGATGCAGGGTTTAGGAGTTTCAGCTCCCTAACATGTGCTACCATCTTTTTAAAGGCGCCGAAAGTAATTAGACAACTGACTCAAAGAATATTTCATGGGCAGCTGTGAGGAATTCCTTTGTTATGTCATTATCAATTGAGCAGATAAAAGGCTTGAAAGAGTTGATTTGAGGTGTTGTGTTTGCATTTGGAAGATTATGCGGTGAACCGATAACAGTCAAAGGAGCTCTCCATGGGTGAAACAAGCCAATCTTAAGCTGCAAAAACAGAAAAAAGCCCATCCGAGGTATTGCTACAATATTAAAGGTGATAAAAACACTAAGCTTTGGTTCAGTCAAACCCCAACCCATTTGACCTTAGAACTGAAGAAGCTTCTCGGATGAGAGGTGAAAAGTCCAGACGCTTTTCTTTGCAAGCTCCTTTGACTACAATGACCTGGATGACTGAGAACCTTCACAGACATGACAGCATATATTGCTCTGCACACCTTTCAGCACTGATCATGCTTATCTAGACGTGCAAGCTGCCAGTTCCATATGCACTAATGCAGCGGTCTCCAACCTTTTTTGCGCCACGGACCGGTTTATGCCCGACAATATTTTCACAGACCGGTGTCCCAAAGTAGGTATCCCCGACATAATTTGTTTCCCCTGTGCTGGGAGTATGCAGGAAGTACTGATGTTTTCATTTTGTGAAAAAGTGAAAAATTAGTATCGTTACGTTACCATTCAGTTTGAAGGTTACAACAGAAAATTATATATTTATTGCTCACGAGGTATCAGATGGGATTATTTTAATAAACCATTAACATTTTGGCTGATAAATATTTTTATTCTCCTGTAACTTCACTATATAAAGAGCTAAATCCTCCAAAGTTTCAGGAGTAATGCGTGTTTGTGAACAAAAAATCAACAATGTGGGACCCTGTTTGTCCGTGATTTACACAGGGGGAACAAATTGTGGCAGGACCAGCCTGATATTATTTGTATCCCACTATAACTTCGTTGTATAAAGAGCTAACATCTCAAAAATGTCAGGAGTAGTTGGTCATTATAAGAAGTGTTTGTAAACGAAAAATCAACAATGTGGGATACTGTTTGTCCGTGATTTGGACAGTCCAGCGTGTGCTCCCTACGCAGGGGAAACAAATTCTGTCGGGGATACCTAGTTTGGCACAACACCTGTACCGGTCCGAAGCCCGGGGGTTGGGGACCGCTGCACTAATGCACCCCTATACCAACAAAGATACGGGCTGTGGACTGAGTGCTGATAACAAGCCATATGGTCTCTTTCTCTGACCTTTACCTCGATGGATGCAGCATGCATGTTTTACAAACAGAATTACAAATCTCGATTCTTCTGACCATAGAACAGGTTTCTACTTCCCCACATTTTAAACGAGCTTTGGCCCAGAGAGGAAGGACGCATTTCTGGTAACAAATGGCTTCTTCTTTCCATGATAGAACTTTAACCTGCATTTATCGATGGCATGGTGAACTGTGTTCACAAACAATGAAGTGTTCTGGAGCCCATTCAGTCATTTTCACCACAGAATCATGCCTGTTTTTATTGCAGTGCCAGCTGAAGGCCCAGAAACTGAACGAATACACAGATCACTATTGATGGTCACAATTTTTTTAAAATATAATTTTAACAGAATTTTGTTAAATGACCACAGTGTATAAAATAATACCATGAATAATTATTGAACTCTTGTCTGTGTTGGGAGTTTGAAGGTGTAGAGTATGTGATCTTCCAGCAGGTGGTGCTGTAAAATCATCACTGCTTCGGAATCAGTCCGAGGTATGAAATCATGAGATGATGAAGCCTCAAAGGGCACACAGGGACTGGAGACTGTCACAAGCCAAAAACAACTTGTTTCAAATCTGAGCTTGTGCAAGGGGTTGCACAAATCTCTCCTCACAAAGCGACAGTACTTCACTCACTGTCTGACATGCTGGATTCTTATGCGTTCTGTTAAACTGAACCACATTATCTCATTAGTGATGTCTTAGTGTCAGCAGTAACACAACGCTGAACAAAACAATTAGAAACAGAAATGAAAACTTTGGTTGTTTTTGGACAACACAATCAGCTGCAGAGCACAGCACTGCTTTTATTGGTAAGCTGGAATATGAAGCCACTAACACACAGCCAGCAGGAAGTGTGACAACATGACACTGTTTTAGTTTACCTGAGTCACCCACACATTCACACACACATTCATCCAAGCACACGCTCACACTCCTGGTGGATTGGGGGCATTTCAGGGTTCAGCAACATTCAAGGTTGCTTTGGCAGACAGGGAGAGCTCGGGATTGATGAGTAGATTAGCTGCTCTTCCTCTTAAGCCTCTGTTTTTGGTATATCTGCTGCTAACATCAGCACCACTGTTCCTGGTTTGAATTAGCTCACTTTGCTGAGACTGCTTTTGCACTAAACTTTAAACGTGTTCATTTGTGCTGTAAAGTTTTGTATTTTAAAATCAGAGTCAGTGGAGATTGATTCACTTTTGACACCAACACCAAGCGGCCATCGGAGCGACTGTGGATGTGTGGCACTGATCGGCTCATCTCGTTTCCAGGAAAGGGAGGAAAACAACCTGAACCTTATTAGAAACTACATGTTAAAATGCATTTAGATTTCAAAGAAGGTTTTAAAGAAGTTTAAAATTGTAGGTTTGAGTTGATGCGACCATGTCTCTGACCGCCACGTTTCTATCATTGGTTAATACTGCTGCACCATCAATAAATAACAAATACAAGGCACTTGATTCATAAGACAAAATTCACATTTAGATTATCCCAGAGTGACGGAGTACAACACCGTGTATCCAGTACTCTCATCATATGGAACTAGAGGGTTGTATTTTTACTCAGTTGTATATAGTATTTGTATTTGTATTCTATTCTTATCTTATTGTATATTTATTTTATTTTATTCTACTGTATATAGTATTTTATTTTATTTTATTCTGTACAGCTGTGTACTGTATTTATTCTTATTGTATTCTAATTTTTGCCTCATAACTTTTGCACTGTCCACTTCCTGCTGTGACAAAACAAATTTCCCACGTGTGGGACTAATAAAGGTTATCTTATCTTATCTTATCTTAATTTAATTTAAAAAATACAATCATGGACATATTATTTCCGGTCTTGGCTTAGTATTGCCATGCTGTGTGAGAGTGCGGTTAACCCCTGACCTCATCTGAATGCACAGCACTTCCTCTGTTTGGACAGTAGAAAGGAGGGTCAGAGGTCAGCTGGCTGTCTGCCTTCAAGCCAAAAACATCAGATCTGAGAACAGAGGAGTGTTTTCTTTCTCTGTTCTCATGTTTTCTCTGCATTATTGGGTCTTTACCTAACAACACGAAGCCCCTCGAGGAGACCGATGTTGTGATTGGTCCTATATAAATAAAAAGAATTGAATCGGTTCACAAATCTTTATATGGTGGCAAGAAAGTGATGCTGATTAAACATTTCCTGTTGGCTTTTGCTGCAGCTTTTGAAGGTTTGAAGAATTCAGATAGTTTTGTGTTTGCAGGTGGTTCATATTTTAAGGTATACACACCATTTGGCTAAAGTGATAGCTACTCTGTTTCTTAGTTTAAACGGTGATTTTGAAAACCTGCATTCAGGATGGCAAAATGAGAAAAACATACGGTAATTTTAATGAATGATTTATTGCTTTAATCAAGAAAAATAATCAGTTTCAGCTTCTCCAAAGTGAAAGGTTGGTGCTCTCAACTGTTCTGCATCCTTGTATATTTAATATTTTTGGAGCCCTAAATGAACTAAACCTGTGAATGTAAATATCTTTTTCATGGCACTAACATATAATTAACTAGTGTAACTGAATTGTAGCTATCGAAGCATGCAGAGGTCCACAGCATTGTTAAACTTGACTTCCTTTGAGTCTCGATTTCTATAAAAGAAGTTAAAACTGGACTGTAGCTCTGATGTGACTAAATGAGTCGCAGCTCTCGTTTGAAAACTAATTCTAATGGGACAGTCGATTGGTGTGAATTGTAGAGAAACATATTTTATATTTTTCAGTCGGTTTTCTCTTTTTAACTGAAGGATACACAAACACCTGCAGAATAATAACAATGGGATTATTTTTCAGTATGAAAATGTGCATGTTAAACTAAAGCATCCTGTATAATGAATATAATTAAAGGATTGAAACAAACCAACCTGGTTGAAAATGAGCTGAAATTGTGCAGCAACCGATTTTGTGTACAGCTGTCGCTCCTCATAGATGCACTCAACCACCCAGCACTATGGCAGCTGTGCTGATGAACAGGCATATTTATCATTGACAATGATGGCAGAAAGCCACTGTTTCCTGCTCACTGTTTTTCTCTGCTATTTATGGACTTGGCCCAGGACACCTTCACTACACTAACTGTTTATCTGTCAGAGCAGTTAGCAAACACAGAACTAAAGGCAGAGGTCAGTGCATTATTGTTTGGACAGGAAAATGAATGTTATTTCCAGTTAGATTTGAAAAAAGAAGCATTTTTATTTAAGCTGTAATGCATTTTGATTCTAAAATCTCTTTAAAGCTCTCCCATCAGCAACAATAGTTTGGTGTTTTCCAGCTGTGAGCAGCTGGTCCATTTACCAGAAGTGAGTGTTGTTTGGTCTTAAGGCTCTTTGCTTTCAGTAAGTCTCCCTGTTTCATCTATTCTGCAGACGCTGCCCGTAAACCTGCTGAGAAGTATTATCCACTGGCTTCTTTATGAAAACAACTTGCATGTGTTTGGCTCCATCCCTGAAAACTCTGTCCTGACGGGGTGGGGTAGGTGGGTGTTGTTAAAGGAGTGGCTAACCCTAGGTGATTCAGGGACATGGAGCCACAGCTGGACCAGGGTCCCTTAAAGCTCCTGGTAGGAGTTACAGATGTTTAAAAAGATGTTTGGCTAAACCACAGAGACTGTTGCCCCTGAGCCAATCACAGCGAAGGTAGACATGGTGGGCATTGGGGGCTGTGGTCTTGTGAATCAGAGGGTGGGGCTTGTGGGATCTACGTGCCAGCAGCTGGCATGAAAACATGAATGCGGCTGTAAAGTAGGTTTTCTTTCTGATGCTGCGTTTCTTTGTCTTTCTTTTCTCTGTTTCTCTTTTCTGAGTTTCATTTCTCTGCCTGGAGCATATTTGCAGTTTGAGTTCATCCAAGATCATCACTGGCAAGCTGGGAAATAGAAACAGAAAGCTTCAGTGTTCGACACACACCCACACACCCACAGACACCCTCCCTCTCTCTTTACATGTAACTTTCCAACTTAGCTCTGTGTGAGTGTTAAACTCTGCTGGCTTCACTCTGATGTTGTAACTTTCCTGTTGATCGCTGCATGCTCTCTGGGTTTGATAACACCGACACAGAGAAGGAGGGCGAGGTTCAGGGTGGGATGGTTCCTGGGGGTGGAGATGGTGAGGTTTGCCGTCCTCCTGTCATCGTGTGAGGGAGCCCCTCCCTGTGTCCCTGCCCAGCCTGAAGGGAAACTCCAGCTCACTTCAACCTGAGAGACTTACTGAGAGCAGCTGCTCCACCGTTCTCCACCGTTCTTCATCGTTGTCATCATTTTCATAGCCTCCAATCCCCCCGATGGCGGCCGCCTCCAAGTCCTCCCAGATGGTAAAGAGTGTGGTGATTGCCCTGCTGGCGCTCTGGTCCATCATCTCTCTCATCGTGATCGTGGTGTGGGCGACATCTCCCGACATGAAAGGCGCAGCCCAATGCCGCGCCGAGCTGCAGGAGGTCACCGAGAAGATGGAAGGGGCAAAGGTGGTGTATAACAAGAACAAAGAAGCTCTGGAGAAGATGGTGTTGGAGGAAAGGAGGAAGACAGAGCAACAGAGAGCTGAGAACCTGGTGCTCCTGGGCCAACTCAATACCACCAACGTCACACTGGAGGAGTGCCGGCAGGAAAACGTGAGTTCAGTCATTTATTTATCATTTCAGCACCTCCTCTGCTACCCATGGGTGGCATTTATGTCAGACTGATTATGTAGTTTACAATGATGTAGACTTAGTTGAAGAAATAGAAAAGAATAGAATAGAATAACAGAGCACCAGTTGGATCAGTTATCAGAGCCATGCAAAGCTCCCCTCCTGCTGTACCTATCTTTGCATAGTATGGTTGTTTCATTAAAATGGTGAGCCAGCCTTTGCTTCATATTAGAAAATGTTCATATATCGTTGGACCAACGAGTAATTTTCTTTGAGGTTAGTTTGCACGATGGTCGGTTGGCCTTACTACACCCTTAACTCCACAAACCCTTCAGAAGCTTCTTATTGTATCTAAGACATTATAATAATTTTCAGCTGCAACATTGCAGTCATATGCACATGAACAAATTACTAAATATTATCCTGCCATATCATGTGCACGACAATTAAAAAGCTCTACGTCTTTTTTAATAGAAGTATGTTGTGTAGGTTGGCCTGCTGCTACAGTGGTTAGCACTGTTCTCGTACACCAAGAAGGTCCCGTGTTCCTGTGTGGAGGTTCATGCTCTACTCATCTCCGGGTACTCCTGCTTCCTCCCACAGTTTAATGATGATTCCTAATTGAATGTTAGTGGGAATATTTGTCTGAAGGGCATACCTGCCTCTTGCCCTTTGATAGCTGGCATAGCTAGGCTCCACAAAGTAGAAAGGGGGGAAAGGTGGATGTTTGGGTGGCAAATTTCAACTAAATTAAATGACTAATATGCTCCTTTCACTTTTTAGACTTTTAAACCGGTTTAAAAAAACGCTCTCTTTATCTTTGATACTGCGGGAATAAAAGTCAAAACCTTTTTGATTGGTTCCTTTCATCACAACCACCAATAGAACCTACGGTCATACGGTCGACACTGCAAAGAGCCAAATAGAAATGCATTAGATTCACCTCAGTTTTTTATTCTTGCCAGCTTTAGACTGAAGCTGAAGTTGTGCTTAACTCACAATGAGTCCCAAACATCAGCAGACTTCCCAGCATGCACTGGAAGCTCCCAAGAATGATAGTTTGACTTAAATTACAAACTTAATACTGATACTGAAAATAGCATCTTTTTTTAATCCAGCTTGCAAAATTGAAACCAAAGCTGCCCCACCCACCTCACCAAAACACTAATGGCTTCCATCTGTCCTCAAAAAGAAAAAACGCTGAGACATATCAATAAATGTCATCAGAGAGGGTAGACGGAGACCAGAGTTTAGCATGTTTAGGAGTCAAAATGTGAAATATCCACAGTGACGGCGCAGAGCTGAGTTTGATGCAACAAGGATTTCTCTGAGTGTGAAAATGAGCTCAGATATGAACAGAGTGGGATTCTCTCCTCCTCTTTGCTCAACTCTTTCCACTTTGGGAGACCTGATTTTCCTTCGCGTACAACAACTTTTTTCCTCCCTGCAGGCTTGACTCAGTGTTTATAGGATAAGAGGCATTCAGTTGCTTCCAACATTTCCAACTCTGTATTCTGAGAGTCGCTGGTTGGAAAAAATGAGTGTTTGCCTTCTCTCTCCCTCCTCCTGTGGTTCGTCCTGACTCACTCCCACTCTCCACTCCTTCACTCCTCCCTCCCTGCCTGCTCCTTACTTTTTCCTCAGTCTAACTTCTCCCCTCTTGACTCTGACTTTTCTACTCATCCAGTAAAAATGTTTGGCTTCTGCACACATTTTTGTGCTGAAGTAGTTGCAGGCGTCATTGCTGCTAGCTGTCCACAGCTATTGAGATTATGGAAATGGATGCATGCACAAACACACAGCATTTTTCTAGAAACATGCTCACCACTGTGATGTGCGCAAATCAGGTCATCGCAAACATAAAAGCAAAATGAAACTCAAGGAAACAGAATCTTATGTTGAAGCTGCTTTTAGGGCTGAGTGCCAATGAGCAAAGATCTCTTAAATATGCATGTTTATGAGAATTATAGCAAGATGATCATCCACACTGACAAAGCAGACATTTTGGAAAGTACCAAAGAAACCAAAGTTTATTTTGTCCTTCCTGTCAGCTTCCTGTGCTCAACTTCAAGCTGGTAGAAGAAATCCTGTCAGATATCCTTCAGCTGCTTTTCAGAGGTTAGCAGTTATTCTCAACTATCTCCATCAACATTTCCCCAGCACTGCAATTAATGCTGTCAAGTCAACCGTGCAGGCTTTTTCTTTTTGCAGGTCTCCTGTGGCATCCCCACACAGACATACAAAGTTTTAGCAAAGTCCACCTAAACAGGGTTACCATTGTGAAGAGTTTCGTTTTACCCCAAAGTACTGGCTAAACCCTCCCAGCAAATGAAAGCAAAAGTAAAAAGTGAGGCACAACAAACAAACAAAATCCTCCTAAGAAGCTTTGAGCCTTGGATGCAAAGTTTTCAAAGGGACCTGACAAAGTTGCACCACCTCTATCCTTCTGATGTAGATTTCACCTGTCTATAAAAAGGAAAGGTTATCTTATATTACTGCAGCTGGTTAATCGGGACATTCAGTGAATATGCAGAGGGCATCTAACAACAACGGGGCCAAAGCTGGAATTCCTCCAGTACACTTACGACCTTTTGGAGGATTTTTAAAGGAGATATCTGAAAGATAATTCTTAACTTTACTAACATGTCCAAGACGTTTGTGCTGAATTCGCAGTAAATGAAATTGTAGTGTTTTTTTTATTTATTTGTTTTATATTTTATGTATTTGTTACTTAGGACTGTGTGCATGAAACACCCACCCAGTAAATGGATGCGGCTTGCTAACAGAGGCTACTTGGTAGCACTGGCTGATAACGCCTTCCGAGTCCTTTCTGGCTCCATAAAGCCTGCAGCACTCATGCTGAAAGTCCAAAACCTGTAACTCCACCGTGCTTGGATTTTTCTTGATTCTGATTAGTTCTTTGGGTGTGACTGTGCAGAGCGACGTGCAGTAAAGTCTGTTACCTTATATGACCATTACTTCTAGCCATCTAATAAGCAATAGTGTTAACTGCACCTGAGTAAGTGAAAATCTAATTAGAAAAACTGGTTAAAAAAAGGCAACAACAATGTAAGAGGTGGGAGTTTCCTAGGATTTGTCTAAAACCTTTTTCCAGGATTAAGAAAGACAAAAACGTCCTCTGTCGAGGGAAAAGCCTGGACGTGTCAGTTAAACTCCACTGCCGTAAACACACGCTCTTCTTTTCTGCATGTAAAGAACAACTGTCGCTCAGTCCTTCCAGTCATGCTCTGAGCTCTCAGATGTGAAACGTTTGGACTACATGTGATATTTGCAGTTGTTACGTGAAATTTTGAGATCTGGGTTTAATTTTAGTTGGTGTGTTTTCATGTTAATCAGCTGAGGCTGTCTGTAATGTTTGTCTTTTGACTTGGGTATTAACTTCCTTTAAGTGATTGTTATTGCACTTTTTTTTTTACTGTAAAAGTTATCAATGAGACCAGCAACATTGGAAGCACCTACCCGTGAACCATTTTTGCACTCCTTGTCTATCAGAAATCAATAATCAGTATGAATGTTAAGACATTGGTAAAGATCAGAAAGCACACAGTTAGCAGAAAGGAGCACTGCTGTGAGGGCAGAAGAACAGCAAACAGAAAGGAATCCAGATCCCTACATCGAGCCTTCAAAAAAGGTTCTACGAAAACAAGAAAAAACCCAAAAACTGATCAAACGGTAAAGTGAACCACTGAAACGCCATCAACCTGAGTCGTGTCTGTGAAGGTTCTCAGTCATCCAGGTCATCGTAGTCTAAGGAGCTTGCAAAGAAAAGCGTCTGGACTTCTTTAAGTTGCTTGAAGACGTTTCACCTTCATCCGAGAAGCTTCTTCAGTTCTAAGGTCAAATGGTGGAGAGTCCCAGATATAAACCTAGTGGGAGTTTCCCCCCACAGAGGGACAAAAGGACCCCCTGATGATCCTCTAGTCGCCTGAGCCAAGGTGGGAAACTGGGTGTGGGTCCCAATCAGCCAGAGTTTCGGGTGTGTTCATTGTGAAACCTGGCCCCACCTTATCATGCGAATTCCTGAGGTCAGATGGCCCAGGATGTGAGTGGGCGTTAAGGCGTCTGGGAAGGATCTCAAAACTGGATTATAGATGGCAGAGAGTTGGTGTTGTAAACCCCCGCCTCTGTTCAAAGATGGTCGCTCACAGTGGACATAGATGCTTCTTTCACTCCTCTTTCAAACCATCTGTCCAAAATGTGAACATTGGCATCCTCGAAAGAGTGACCTTTGACCTCTAGATGCAGATGGACTGCTGAGTCTTGTCCTGTGGAGGTGGCTCTTCTGTGTTGTGCCATGCGCTTGTGAAGTGGCTGTTTGGTCTCTCCAATGTAGAGGTCTGGGCATTCTTCGCTGCACTGTACAGCATACACCACATTGTTAAGTTTGCGTTTTGGCGTTTTGTCTTCCCAGATGCCTTAACGCCCACTCACATCCTGGGCCATCTGACCTCAGGAAATCACATGATAAGGTGGGGCCAGGTTTCACAATGAGCTCACCCGAAACTCTGGCTGATTGGGACCCACACCCAGTTTCACACCTTGGCTCAGGCGATTAGAGGATCATCAGGGGGTCCTTTTGTCCCTCTGTGGGGGGAAACTCCCACTAGGTTTATATCTGGGACTCTCCACCATTTGACCTTAGAACTGAAGAAGCTTCTCGGATGAAGGTGAAACGTCTTCAAGCAACTTAAAGAAGTCCAGACGCTTTTCTTTGCAAGCTCCTTTGATCAACCTGAGTCATGCAGATATCTTTAATGTTGTTATGCTAAAACCTACACATAATCGTCTAACAATCCCACAGTGCACTACACCATATTTTACAGATGTCAAAATAACCAACGCACAACTCAACTTCCGACCAGTGATGATACAAAACCACTGCAGAGGTTGACTTTAGTTCTCACGTTTGAGAACTAACATGAAAGTTCTCACTTTACATACTGAGGAGTCATTGTGATAACAATAGGGGGATTTTGGAAACCTGTCCTTATGCTCCAGTATTGATAAGAGATTGACGTAATAAAGATCTCTGTCTCTGCACAGCATCAGTGTCATTATCAGTGAAGTCTGAGTGGACAGATTATGTTATATTGTATCATTAAAAGGCCTCTCAGGATGGAGAGATTTGTTTGGACTGGTCCTTTACATCTAATAATAACTGTTGCCTGTGATGAAAGGAATTCTTCTAAAAGCCAGCGCTGCCCTGCTTTCAGTCACCAGCTTAGCTCTGAGAACACAAAGTTTGGTCCAAGTTGATGTCGTACCAAAAATGATATGAAACACTGAGTTGTTGCCACATAGAAGCTCTGTTCATTACAGAAAACAAAAAAGTCCTAGCTATATATTATTTATGTGAAGTCAAAATATCTAGATTTGTTTTACTGAAAAAAAGTTCATAATTAAATTCATGTTTCTACTGCTGACTTAAGCTTTGCCAAATTTTCTCAATTGCTCAAAATGTTCATGTTGCATGCTCCCAAAGAGCAAAGAGGAATCCTGCCATCACACAGCAGGAAGAAGGCAACAGAAAACCTTCAGTCGGAGAGTCTGAGTCATGATGTGTGCCAAACCCAACAGTCACTGAGATGGCATGAAGACCCAGCACACATTTTAGCAGCTGATTTACAGGTTTAACTAATCATATATATAAAAACATTAAAATTGTTGGAAAGAATCAACTTCATGAAAAACGTTGTTTACAAACAAATAAATCTTTTGTTAAACTTGAAAATCTTTACTGCATGTACAGAGATTCAAACTGCAACGTGACTCTTGGTGAGGCAGCAGTTCTAGTTGTTACACATAAAGAACCTGTCAACTTGTCATGCTGGTTGTGAACATTTGAGTTCTACTGAAAGACTAGTGACTAGTTAGTAGAGGTAGTCCCGGTTCATCTACTTGTCAGTTTCTTGGTTCATTGCTTCCTTTGATCCAAAACACCTGTGAGGTTTGTTTACGCCCACATACTTGCCTCCTAAGAGGAGGAAGCACCTTGTGACAAAGTGGATGAGCAGTTGGAACACGCTCCTCACACCTAATCAATGCCCCACATCTTTAAAGCTTCTTGAAAATAAACGAGTGAAATCTTTCTCTCACAATACTCTGAAAGTCAACAATGTCTCAGACAGGAACTTTTTTAAACTCACTAAATCTAAATATGAATCCTATTGTATGACTAGAAATGAATTCTTACCACCAATAAACTGTTTGTGGTAAATTTACACAAAACATGGACATAACCCTGGTGATGCCACCCAGTGGTTAGTGAAGCTGCATGTTTTTGTCCACACCATCGTAGCCTCAGGGTGATGTGTACTCGGGCCATTAGGTGAGCAGTGGCATCGTTTTCCTACAGATTTTGATCAGAATTTTGCTGTAAGTTTTAAATTATTACAATATATATAAAATATGTGGTTGATAATGATGGAGGCATAAGAAAAAAAGGGCGTAGTCTTAAACTAACCACTGACCCTCTTGCTACAAGTTGCTGATAGTTGACAGAACCACGGTCAGAAATCTTGCTGTTAAAATCAAGGGATTTGTGATATAAAATGAAATATTATTGATAGGAAAAGCTAAACATTACACAAACGCAATGCACAGAACTGTTAACTCACAGTAACACCAAGGTTTCTTTTTCTTCTTCTCCCTTTGGGGTGTGTTTAATTCATTCTACAGGTCCTCCTGAACAGGAACATGACCATCATGCAGGAGGACATTGAGGAACTGCGACAGAAAGAAGCGAACCTCACTGTTCAGCTCGGCCTGCTGAGAGGTAGGAAAAACTCCATCACTGCCATGAAAGGAGACTTTTCCCCGGCCCTATTCTTAGCCATATTTTCCTCCACTGTTGCCATGAGGACAGAGTGTAAATAAATACACGATTGGTCGGTCAAAAAACAAAAAGAAGTGGAGGGCTGGTATTACCAGCAACAGCCCAAGTTGTAGGTGTTGTTGTCTCAACACCTAAAGCACCCATTACTCTGTCTGGATGTCGTTGTCAGTGTTGTGGTCATTTCTGTACGTTGTCGCAGTAGATTTGCCTCATCAGTAGAATTTATTCCTTTTTTTTATGTTTACTTTATCAGGAATTCTGAGATAAAAACCTGGCCAAGGTAGCAACTTTACACACAACACTGGTGCATTGTTCCTTTGTTGCCGGTGTAATTACTTTCAGAACAAACAGCGGGACCCGTCAGGTCTGAGGAATGTGGGTTTCCCTGTATTGAAGGATCACAACGCTATGCCAACAGCTCGCAGGGCAGAAGTGACTTCACAGAGCAGCTCAACATGTCACAAACTCCAACACCTGCATTTTAATTTAACTCTTACATATCTTCATGTTTCCTCTAATGATCAGGTCCAAAACCTGGTGCAACAGTTGTCTTTGATTCTTTGTGCTTTTTGCAGCAACACAAACTACAAAATTCTGTGTGAATCCAAGTGCTGGAGATATTTCAGTACCAGCAGGGTTGATGGTTGAACTGCATCAGCATTGTGTGGTGCTTCTAAAATTAATTAGATCATTTTTTGTTGTTTTGTTTTTCTTTCCAAAGCCAGGCAATGTCTCGCTGTAAAACAGCTGCCCATCGGTGTTCTTTCATATCCTTTGTTATTCTTTTAAAGCTGATGAAACAGTTATGTAAAAAAAAACCTTCGACTGAGGTGTTACAACAGGAAGCTCTGCATGGTTTTGAGTTTAGGAACCATTTATGTTTCACTTCCTCTTTTGTGCACATTCTCTCAGGGAGGCAAGTGGTTCACTTTGTGGTGTTTTTGGTGTATAAACTACCAGTCAAAGGTTCAGACACGCCTCCTCATTTAATGGTTTTTCTTTATTTATACTACTTCCTACATTGTAGATACATACTGAAGAAATCAAATATTTGAAGCCAGATATATAGAATTATGTAGCAAAGAAAAGATTGATAAGATATTGATGTTTTATATTTTATATTCCTTAAAGTAGACGCCTTCTCTCAGTGAGCTTCATGATGTAGTCACCTGAAATGGTGTCTTGTCAGGGTTCATTTGTAGAATTTCTTTGCCTTGAGTGGGACCATCAGTTGTGTTATGCAGGTTGGTGCACAGCTGACAACCCTATTTAACAATTGTTATAATTCATATTATGGCAAGAACCAATCTGCTAAGTAGAGAGAAACAACAGTTCATCATTACTTTAAGAACTCAACGTCGGTCGGTCCGGAAAATTCACGAAATTTCAAATGTGTCCCCAAGTGCAGCCACCAGAACCATCAAGCGCTACAACGAAACATGATCACATGAGGACCGCCCCAGGAAAGGAAGCCCAAGAGTCACCTCTGCTGCTGAGGATAAATTCACCAGCCTCAGAAATCGCAAGTTAGCAGCAGCTCAGATTAGAGCCCAGATAAATGTCACAGAGCGTTTCAGTAGCTGACACATCTTTACATCAACTATTCAGAGGAGACTGTGAATCAGGCGTTTGTGGTCAAATAGCTGCTGATAAACCAAGACTAAGGAAAAGCTACAAGCAGAAGAGATTTGTTTGGGCCAAGAAACACAACGAGTGGACATTAGACCAGAGGAAATCTGAGCTTTGGTCTGATGAGTCCACATTTGAGATCTTTGGTTCCACCTGCGGTGTCTTTGTGCGATGCAGAAAAGGTGAATGGATGATCTCTACATGCATAGTTCCCACTGTGAAACATGGAGGAGGAGGTTTGATGGTGTGGGGGGGCTTTGCAGGTGGCACACTGAACCAGCATGGCTAACACAGCATCCTGTAGCAACATGCCATCCCATCCAGTTTCCGTTTAATTAGTCCATCATTAATATTACAACAGGACAATGACCCCAAACACACCTCCAGGCTGTGTAAGAGCTAACTGACCAAGAAGTGATGGTCTGGCTTCCACAGTCACCCGACCTTAACCCAATCAAGATGGTTTCGGATGAGGTGGACCACAAAGTGAAGGCTAAAGGGCCGACAAGCGCTCCGCCTCTCTGGGAACTCCTTCAAGACTGTTGGAAACCATTTCAGGTGACGACCTCATGAAGCTCATTGAGAGAATGCCAAGAGAGTGCAAGGCAGTAATCAAAGCTAAGGACGGAAAGTTTTGAGTTATTTCACACTTTTTTTACTACATAATTCCATGTGTTCATTTTGATGCCTTCAGTGAGAATCTACAATGTAAATAGTCATGAAAATAAAGCAAAACCATGAAATTGGAAGGTGTGTCCAAGGTTTTGTCTGGTAGTATATATGTGACGTAGGATTTCTTTAAGCAGGTGTAAAGTCTATATGTTGTCATTTTGAGAGTTGCACTCATGGAGATCTGTTTGTTTTTGAGGCAGTTGGGCTTTCTGAGCGTCTTGGAGATGATGTCTGGATTCTCTGTAATGTTAATGTTTAGTGTAAAAATGTCCCGGACACCAAATATGCAGAAAAGAATCACTATCGACTAAGGTTTTGGGTTGGTCATTAAGTTTAGTCATTAACACTTTCACAGCAGCTTAATTCAAACCACCTATTACTGACTAATCAGTTAAGTATGGGGTCATCTAAGATGTTCTAACCCTGGATAATGAAAACATGCATTTTTTAAAATTCTGATCCAAAATATTACCTGTGCCCAGTGTTTATTTTAACCTATTGATTTAGCCCTGGAGGGCCTACTTCTGGTAGCTAAAGATGCTAAAACCATAGCGTAGTCAGAGGGATGACAGCAGCATTTTTTCTTTGTCAAACCAGTTTGAACTAGTAAACGGCAACAAATAAGATAACCATCTCAAAAGATAATCTGCTTTAGTCTTGTTTGTCTCGTTTCATCGTAAACTGAAAATGAAACTAAAAAAGTGTTTGAGGTTCAGAGGCACCACTTTGTGGTGACACATAGATGTCTTCTCTCCTGCTGGTCAACTCAGCACTCACATTCTTAACTTTTGTTCAATGAGATCAGTTCTTAAAGCTGTTCATACTATGAGTTTTGAACCAAAGCAGCAGGACTTGGTTTAAGTAGTTCCTTTTTAAAAAGAGCTCATTAAAAAACAGATGTCAAACTAAAACTTCATTAAAGGACTCTTTGTATTGTTTAAGTGATTTTTTTTAATACTGTACCATAAAACACTAATCTTTATCATACGAAGGAAAGCAATTTTCTTGACTAGGAATCTCAAAAAATAACAGGGCAAGAACAGCGGCCTGATGGGAAGTGGAGACATTAATGGAGGTGACTTCCTGCAGCAAGCGGTTGAAGGGAAACAATAAATTCCTGTACGGAGGAGATATGAAAGGAGCATTGTGTTAGAAGGGAGAGGGTTGCTCTGATAAACATCAGTCACTATTTAATATGAACAAATCAGTGTGGAAGAAATCAGTCACAAAACATCGGACTAGGAAAAAACATGTAGCCAGGGCGTGTTTTCGTTTAAAATGTGTGCTTTTGATCCCTGGAATTTTTCTGTTTGCACCAAACGCTGTATGTATGTATTAAACAGACTAATAAAACCCCACTAATTGTTTTTCACCAAAACCAAAGTGCAGATGTCTTGGACAGTTATTCAGCGAGCCATGCTATTTATCACATAACTGCATTTGAGTCATACTGAATAAAAAAAATTAAGTTACGCTTAAAATTTAAGAATGCTCATTGACTTACAAGTTTCCAGTCTCAGGCCATTAGGAAGCGGTTTCACAATCAGACCCGTGCCTTCTTGTCACTTCTGGTTTTTGAAACCAAGATGTCAATGGGAAAAAACCTAATCTCAGAATCAGACTCAACGAAACCAATGGATGATGTTAGGTAGCTACTTTCATCTTTTACACCATCTATGCACCAATGACTGTAGAAAACTTTTATACAGTCATTGCTATGAACCTACAGCTACAGCCCCCTATGTCTCTAGCTACCTGGCAGTCAAATAAGCCAAATGCCTAATAATGCAAACTTTATTTAAACTGGTAAGTTACTTAAAAGTTCACATACTTTACAGCTGTTATGAAGGATGGGATTTGCTACAAAGTCAAAATTGTTGTTTACCAGGTTTGGGCTGCAGTTTTTTAGGCTTCTGATTCAGGTTCATTTTCCAGCTTTAGATGTTGCTGCTTTTTTTAAACATACTGAAATAATTTTGCTGTTTCGCAGAAGACTTTAGGAGCCTGGTTTTTGGAAGTGGAGGAATGTTGGAAAGAATTAAGTATGAAAGGAAATAAATGAATGTGTGTTGGAAACAAGTGAAATGATGACACAACTCTAGAAAAAAAATCCGGTTGTAGGATTGATGATGATGATCTCACTGAGCCTGAGTAACATTCTGCAAATAACGAAGTCAAAGTCCAGACAAGACGAGTGCTGGCAGCACAGCACAGGTCATTCCTCACATAGCTCCCACTGGAGGCTCTCTGATACCACTCCATGTTTCCTTATAAGCTAATGCAGGCGCAGACCTGAGACAAACCCTCAAAGCGTGTCCGGACTGAGGAGTTCCCAAGAAAACAAATGTAGGATTGGTTAGTTACTGTTGCTGGGTTGGAAAACTGTCTACAGGTCCAGAAAACTAAGCAGAACGTAGACTTGGAGTTTTATTTCTACTTCACAGATCTACATTTTTTTTAAAGCACCTGTTTCCAACCGCAGTCCTCTCAAGATCCTTTATGTTGTGAGACAATATAATAAGATAACCTCAGCTATCAGCCAATCCCATGTAAGGAAGCACTTGGCGACAGTGGGGAGGGAGAATCCCCTTTTAACAGAATCTGGAAGTATCCTGTATGTGTGCTGTTTGTGTGGTTCATCTGTTTTTGCATGGTTCCTTGCATTCACTGGAGCTTTCCCTGTTTTCTGTTCTCAGATCAAATTGACACCCTTGAGCAGAACCTGACCCAGGCCGTTCATAAGACCGAGGCTGCAGAGAGTCTGCAGAAGGCTGCTGAGAGCAACATGATGGCAGCTCAGGCTCAGACCAAAGGCTGTGAGTCCAGCAAGCAGGCTGTGCAGAAGCAGCTGTGAGTCCACACTGTGAGCTAAACTGATCATTGGGGGATTCTCCTGAATGAGGCGGTAGTTCTGACTCTGTCTCTGCTTTTGTGTTAACAGTCAGAAGTGTACAGCGACCAAATCTGAAGCTCCTCAGCTGACACAGCCACGGGCCCCCACCTCTGCCCCTAGTTCCACTGCTCCTCTGTTTGCTGGTATTCCTGCACTGATGCTGCTTGTCTGCAGTGCTCTGCATCTGATAACCTGTGAGTAGCAACAATGCTTACACATCTGTCTCACTGCAATGTTAATCCCTTATGCATGATGCCAAATCTGATCCTAAACAACCTGCTGCACCCAAACGTGTTCTGCACAGGGTGTAGCAGGGAGTCATCCTGGTTTTATCTTTGCTAAATTATTTAAAGTTGAGTTTAAGTAGATTTGCTTATTTCACTTAAGAGTTTATTGTTAAAAACATTTTTCATTTTACTTTAGTTTTATTTATTGTGTGTGTGTGTGTGTGTGTGTGTGTGTGTGTGTGTGTGTGTGTGTGTGTGTGTGTGTTAGTTTTTATGTCTTTAGTATTTACCAGCTGGCATCCTGCAACAAACACAGATTGAAACTCTTTTGCTTAAAAATGTAACAACATGGAAATGAATGATCTATCGTCACTTGCAAAAAACGTTCAACAGAAAAAACTCATTAATGGTGTAAAATAAATGATTAAACATGTCATTATAATATGCAACAACATAAAATGATGACAAAAGTCTGCATGAATCTGCAGTTACTAAAATACCATAGTTCATCACACAGGTTAAGTTCTCATTAAGAAAGACACACACTCACAAAATAAATAGTTCTCCATCTGCTGGCTGGAGTTGCTCACTGCAACGAAGAGGCTGCAGAAAAGCCGTAGAAAAGAGCATCCTTAAATTATAAGTCCTTTAAATTTTTGAGTCCTTTAAATGTTGGGGTGGAGCTAGACACTTCAGTTAAATTCAGTTTTATATATAAATCGTGCCAAATCACAACAGTTGCCTCAAGGAGCTTTACTCTGTAAGGTAAAGATCCTACATAAATACAGAAAAAACAGAAAACAAACGGCCCCTATGAGCAGGAACTAGGCGACAGTGGGAAAGAAAAACTTCCTTTAAACAGGAAGAAAGCTCCGGCAGAGCCAGGCTAGGGGACAGGCAGCCATCTGCCACCACCACAACGTGAGATTTCATAGATTTTCATTGTTTTACACATTTCTGTTGTCCTAAATCAAATTCCATTTGCTAAGTTTCAAACAAATGGAATTTAATCTGGCAAACTTAGTTATTCTGAGAGAAAAACAGTTTTTAGGTTTGAATATATGTGGAACTTTTTTCATGTATTTTTTCTGTATTGTTTTTTAATGTGAAGAAAAAGTAAATTCAGTGGAACGCAGAGCTCTGGTATTTGCTTTGTAAAGTAGACTCAAATGTCTTTATTATTATTATGACCAAGTTTCTTTTGCATCTTTTGTTAAAGGAAGTAAGCTCTTAATCTGCATGTGACATATATCTATGTCACTGTTTTAGTTAAATTTCTTCAGTTTTTTTTTATCCATTTGGGAGATTTTAACAGCCTCAACAACTACTGATCAGTGGCCATGAGTACCATTCATAGAGAGTTGGTGAATGGCTACAATCAAACCATTGTAAGATGGCGAAAGATGTATCTTTGCTCTGTAGATGTTGATCAATGGTCATGAGAATCTGAATGATCATAAACTGACCTCCCAGCCCATTGTTCCTTCAGAGGGCTGGTTTCAGTCATTATGCAGACGTACTGTTTATAAGATTGAAACCTGCAGTCAGCTGAGACTGAAGACCTGGATCAGCGACGAAACGTTTCTCCCACTGAAAACGTCCAGATAACAAAATCAACTTTTGGGACTGACTTACCTGGATGGTTGAGCATGCATCAAGACACACAGGAGATGTTCATTATTTATTTACTGTATTATGCAGAGTGAATAGACACCCACTTTATTGGTGGTAAGGTGACAAAGGGTTTAACACTGCCACCTCTACAGCAAAGAGGTCCTGGGTTCAACTCCCATCGTCCAGCTAGTTTCTTGTGTGTGGAGTCTGCATGTTCTCCCCAGTGTGGGTTCTGTCTGGGTTCCAGCTCCCTCCCACATTCAAACACATGCGTTTTAGGTTAATTAATGATAACCATCACTTAACTTGTTTTTTCTGCTTTGTAGGAGTTGAACATGGAAAACGGTCGTACTAACAGCGAGCACTGCTGTCCAGCAGGAGGAGCGGAGCCTGGACTAACATACCGACTGCTGTACAAACGTTTTGCGTAACAAACGAACTGGTTACCGTGGGGATGCATCACGCTGAATGGACACAAACCTTGCTTTTTGTTTTTTACCCCACAGCTGAGACGTTTACTGCCCACTGGACGCTGTTGACTGTCTTTTTTACTGTTACATATGACCATTTGTAGAACAACCATTTCCATTAAATGAAATCAGATAAAGGTCAGATTTTTACTGCTAGCTGCGATCAGGTTCAAGTGTGTGAACGATGTTTTGCTTTTTGCATGCCTTTTTGTGCGCTTGAAGCTTCACTCATCCAAAAGACTTTTACAGGCTTTTCATGACTTTCATTAGATGCTTTTGTTTTAGGCAGAGGGGGTGGGGGTCAATGTTCCATTTAAATAAACCTGAGGATTGTTTTAGGTTAACACCATATTTTTTTTCTCAGTTTTGGATTAAAGTAGCTTTTTTTGTACATTTCAAGCTTTGCGCTTTCATTGGGAAATTTTGACGACTGAAATAACCTGAATGTTACTTCGTCCAAATCTGAGGATCTATTTTAGTGTTTTAATATTGCAGCTGTTGGTTTTGCAGGATATCCTCAAATGTTACTGTTGAACATCTGAAATGTTTGTTGCAGTAAAGGTTGAGGCACTTGGAGTAATGTAAGTGTTCTGGAAATATTGCTGGTTTTAATTTCACTCAAGTACTTGTAAGGTAAACATGACAACATGTTCAGTGTGCAACTTTTTTCAGGTATTAAATGTTCTATTTGGTCACAACAAATTTTTTGTCGCCAGAAAATTTAATGTAATTTGCAATTTTCAACTTAATGCAAAAACTGGACCCTGTCTGATTATCTGGTTTTTGTACATACTTCAAACAAGTACAGACAGAAATTTGATTATCACAGATGTTACTTTGTTTTTAATGCTTTTCACACCGGCAGCTACAGTGCTGACGTCAGCTTCATTAAACATCAAACACCACACACTCTGGCTGTTACCAAGTGATCTTAAAATCTTTTAAAGTTGACTTATTCTGCTTTTGGTCATTTTTTTCACATGTACTGTTTCAGTGATTGAAACTTTTTAATATGAGTATCCAAGTCAGTGTTTGCATGTATGCAAAAGGTAGAGGTCAGACTATGTGCAAATAATCCCTGTAAGGCAAAAGTACAAACTTAAGACTGTCCCCGATATCGTTCCATCTGTTGTTCATTAAAATAACCCAGAAACTGATAAATAAAGATAACTTTGAACTGTGATGTGTAATCATGATTATAAATACAGTAGTATCTGTGCAAATTGAGTGAATAAGTTCATGTTAGTTTTGCTTCATAAAAAAAGCTAAAAAAGAAACAAATTTCGATTGTCAGTGATGATTTTTTTTATTTGAGGTAATGTTTGTATAAAAAACAAACAAACAGACGAGAGGCAATTTTAAAAACGTGTCTTTATTCTCTGAACAGCAGGACTTTAGTGTTTGAACTTTACAGACACTTGAGGACACTGAAGTTACAAGCGGTTCCTCCGGGACAGCCACACAGCTTCCCGATTCTCGAAGCCTTACGTATTGCACACTGCTCACCTGCATCACACTGACATACAAAAACACAACATGACTTTCAGTCTGGATACAGTTTGATCATGATATTTGCTAGTACAGTATTAGTTGGACAAACAAAGCCTGACAAGTACATTGTTACATATTCATATAAAAAGAGATGTGAATCACCAGAAACCAAAAAGGTTTGTGTCTGTAAATCTTTCGTTTTTGTGGAAGATGGGAGGCATTTCAGTTTGGCACGAGGCCGATTGTCTTATCCACTCAGGATCAGTGGTACTTGGATGGCATCCTGCTCTAGAACAGCAGTGTGAGAAATGTGCATGCTTACTCTGGAGGTGGAAATCTGCTAACCTGAACACCTAAAATAAATCCCAAGCTATCTGATCAGCACTGGAGGAGGAAGGAGAAATGAACGATCGTACTTACAGCAGCAAGCCAGCCGAGTTTTTTCTCTGAGGATGGCAGCTGTTTGCCCTTTAGCTTCTCCAGAACTTCCTGCAGAGCTTCAATCTAAGGAGGAAACGAGATCATGTTAAAATCTGACTCAGAAATCAGAAGAACTGAAACTAACATCATATTGTGTTTATGGCTACGCCCATCGAATTAATTTGAGATCCCAGAGGAGCATTTACCATCATCAGCCTTGGATTGATAATGATCAGTGGCACCTACTCTGTCGTTTTTAAGGGCTGTAAACATTGCATGAATTCAGACTTTGCTTCATAACTATTACAATTCTTGTATATCTAATTTTCATATTACATGTGGACAGTATTTCAAATAAAGAGAAAAGCATGTAAACTAAATCCTGCTGCTTGGCACCAAGTACAGCTGTCAAAGACTACGGTTTGCTCTTAAGGTTTCTGAGAGATCCGGCTTTTAGGCAGAGGAGGGGGCCTTAAAGAGGCCTAAAGCATTCAGCTTTGCCCGTGATAATCATTAGCATGGTAACACTAAACTGCTTCAATTAAACTGGTAACATTTTCAAGTCAACTTCTCATAATGAAGAAAATGTTAGCATAATTTAACAGCTATAGATGATGATGTCAGCATGATGGTTGAATAACTGAGCCCCCCTCTCTTTTACTGCAAAGGAAGCCTTTATGATACAGCCAGTACAAGAAGGTGGCTGGGAATATTCAGCCCTGAAGTTTGTACTGGATTTAGTTTATATCAGTCAAAGCCAACTCATTTTTAACATTTATTGCAAGTCCTGTTTGCAGGAAAGCCAAATAAAACAAGATAATACAACTGACCAAAATCTCAAATTTGCTAAACTCAAACTGCAGGCAGCAGCTGATGGACAACATGGTCATGCAGAATGGACGACAGACCCAGCTTCAGATTTTCTGTTCCTAAAGGCGTTGCTGTTGTGGGTTAGGGTTAAATAGTACAGACAAAACAATTCAGAAACAAAATTTGTAATGAAAAAAAAATTGTTGCAGCCCCAACAATCAGCCCCCTTTGTCTTTATAGCATCATCATGACCCATCATAAGTCAGCCATGACGTTGCTACTCACCAGCTCTTTCTCTTCTTGTGTCTCGATGGCGTCGTATTCGGCTGACCTCTCTTCGATTGGCTCCTCGCAACTCCCTAAAACAACGAGCAGCCAGCAGGAGGCACCGAGAAGCAGCATCCTGCTGCTGACCATTGTGCTGAAGGACTGCCGACAGGTAACGGACACTAAAAGATGCTGGCCAGCGACGCTCAGTGTGCTCCCTGATTCTGAGGCTTATTCTCAGATGTTTTTAAGTGAGCAGCTCTGACGTCACTCAGACAATGTTTAGTTTTCAATAATGAGACAATCAGCCATCTCACATCTGAGGTCAACTGTGAGAAGAACCTCTGCTCTGTCAAACAGGACATGAAAGCAAGATCTTCATTTTTAATATTGGATTAAAATCAGACTTAAGAGATGACACGATTCCTGCTGCCATACAACACCACCACACAATAATTTTAAATATTTTCTCTAATCAAATTCATCAGTGTTTCAAAATGATCAGTTCTTATTGCTGTGATTTATGGATAAAGCCTCTTTACAAACAGCAGCTTGATAGGAAGAGGTGCTACGCCCAAAGGTCTTCATGTGTCACCGTTTACGTCAAAGCACATAAGAAGCTTTAACATCTAATCAATCGAGTCAACATGTGTCACGCAAGCAGAGAAAGGGGGTTAGAGTAAAGTTCAGTGGCATGAATGAGGAGCAAATGTCAACCGGCAAAAATAAAACCATGTGCAGGATCAGAACCTGCCACAGGAAGTTGATCTGTTTTTTAAGACACAGAAGAAGATGACGCTCAGAGGTAATCCAGCTTTCTTTTTAATAACAAAACACTCTTTTCTCCAAATAATCTGATTTAATTTGTCAACAGCTGCAACTTTGAAACAAACACTTCATATTCGCTTCAAAAAAAAATAAACAACAACAAAAATTCCACTACGTGCACAGTTTCCATGACAACATTCAACTAAGAACAAATAAGATACTTGTAGAAATACAAACAATAATCAGAATACACGTGAGCTGTGAATGAAAGATGAACATCCCAACTGCATCTTGTCCCTTGATTCTCTCGACTCTACAGTAAAGAAATAAAAGAAATAAATGCATACATTTAAGATCAGTCGCGCTGCTCAGATCCTGCACTCATTCAAACTTTGTCTTTTTCCTTTTAATCAGGTAAGTCTGTAGAAACACAACTGAAGAGAAACGCTACTGTGAGAGAGATCTTCCAGGAACAGTGACACCATTATCTGGATAATCGATTGGTCAGCAGGCCGTGATTTCATATCTGCTTACCTCTAATCTGGAACCTAACCTGCTCCACAGGCCTATAGCATACGTTTCCAAGATGATTTACCCCAGTAAGACATGAACCACCTTCACAGTACAAAACACCCAGGGTTAACCCCAATAAGCCAAAATTATGCTTATAATACAGGCCTCTGGTCCATAACTTGCAACTGTCATCTGAGCCAATGTTGGGACTTTTAAAGCTTTTCCTATTTATAAAGACCTCCTCAATGGCCATTTAGGCTAAACAGAGGAATTAAGTGACCGATGAACAATTAAATGACAGAAAAATAACGTCCATCTGGTCTTTAAGTCTGACGTCATCAGCTGTGTCAGGCCCAAACTCTGCTGCAGGTTATAAAGTCAAACGAACACTGCAGCATCACTGAGAGTTACAAACTGCCTAAATTCTTTCATCTTTAATAAAACGATCAGCGTTGCTGCTTTACCAGGTGTAACAATGAAGTTTAACATCCAGGCATCCATGAAAATAGAACTGATTACATTTAACAAAGTTAGAAGTTAGCAGGAAGTTAGCTTGCTAGCTTCCACCTAAACATGATATAGCATGTTCTGACTGAGAGGTTTCTGAATAAATTCAAACGCACAGCTCTGCTATCACTTCCAACATAAATGAAGACAGAAAACTAAACAGCAGTGACGTTTGTAGGGTTACTGAAGTTGGGCTAGCTGCTATATAATGATGTGCTACGTGATTGCTAGCAACACAGCTATGTTAGCATAAACACAGTGAAGCTGAAGGATGAAGCTAACTTTCTTCCACTGGATAAAAGTTAACGTGAGGGTTCCTGATGGTTAGAGACAAATGTAATGGCATGGCAGGATGCTGTAAACGGACCAAACTTCAGCAGGAGAACAACTGAGATAATCCATCCACAATACGAGGTTAGTCATTCATATACTGCTGCTGGGCTGCAGCTACATCGTAAGGGTTTAAACACTGAGCTGTCAAATGAACAGTGATGATTAAAACCGAGAGAGGCCGACAGTGATCACTGACTGTTTTTACGGGCTTGTTGAGATTAAACAGAACAAGATACAAAACATTAAAACATGTTAAAAACACAACAGCCTTAATAAACACAGACTAGTTTGGACCTGAAAGGGTTCATCACGTCATCACTTAAAGACCAGATAGAAGTTTTGGTTATAGAAAACAAATATAATAAACTCAAACTGGAGATCTTTCACGTTACAAAAGTGTAAACCACTACTCTATGAAGCTATGTATACACTCCATGGCATAAATATACCTTAAAAAACTTTTTATATATACACTGACATGTTTTCCTGTGATGCCTTTGTGTGAAGCGCATTATCACGACATTCTATTCCTGCCTGTCTGAGTCTGCGCACATGTTCAGTGTGGATTCTCACCTCAGTCTCTGGAGGCCGGCTTGAACATCTGCTGAGCCTGAAACAAATTCACGACACATAAGTTTAAAAGCAAGTGTCACATTCTTATATTTATAACTGAGCTACAAAAAATTAATTTAATGACACAAGCAAAGTCCTGAGTGTCACCCCCAGCTCTTACAGTGTTCACTACTCAGTTACATTTCAATGCAATCAGTATCATTTACTGTTTTTTTTAATACATCTCTACGTTCTATAATTCAGCGGTCCCCAACCCCCGGGCCTCGGACCGGTCCGTGAGTCGTTTGGTACCGGGCCGCGAGAGTTGAGGCTCAGGTGTGAAATGTCTGGTTTTCAGGGTTTTTATCGGTTTTCAGCGTTATTTTGTTATCGTTTTTATCGTTTACTCTGTTTTCCTGGGTCTTTTCACGTGTGTTATGAATAAATCTTCTGTTTTTCGGTACCGGTACTAGTTTTATTTTGTTGTATTTATCCGCGACACCTTAAAGGCCGGTCCATGAAAATATTGTCGGGCATAAACCGGTCCGTGGCGCAAAAAAGGTTGGAGACCGCTGCTATAATTCATCTAACACATGATGCTTTCTACTAGCTAGCATCTACTGGGCTTCACCTCAGGTCATGTTTGTGCTGCTGGTGACTTTGTAGCATTTCTGATGCAATTATCTGACAACTAACACAGCTTTCAGGATTAACTGTTCCAGTGTTTCAGTGAATGGACCATTATACTGTCTGTTACTCACTTAATGCCAAACAGTTTATGGATGAAGCTTGCTAACGAGGAACTCCACCCACTTGTCTTGATATTGTCACTTCAGGCTAAAAAGTAGGTGACGTCAAGTAAGATCCACCATTTATGTTTGGCTGTTCTGAAGGAACAGATTTTATATAATTTCAGCACAATGAGCTGCAGTTGTGAGATTAATATGCAAAATATTACCAGAGGTCAACTTTTTAAGGTTTATTATAACCTCCCCTAACACTACATCCAGTGATACCCTTAACTGGCAGTTCATTACAACTGTACCATCAAACCAACTGGTCACATGGTTTGGATAAAACACGTGACCTCTCAAGTGCTGCGTACTTCAGAGATACCTCATATATGAAGACAACAGACATGGATGAAGATGTATTATTTTTTGTCACAATTGTCAACTTGTTTTGTTTAAATGGCAGTCACACATTTTGTGATTTATCAGGTCATATTCATTCATAAAGAGCTTTTTATACTCTTCATATGTCCTCAGGACGTGTGATATACGACCATGGGCCCCATAACGAGTACAACAGGAAACAGCTGGGGGTGAAAGAGCGTTGGAACCGTTAGTGAAGTATAAACTTCAATACCATAAAAGGTGTTGCAGCTAACTGTCATGATGCATGATAATATACTCTGTTTACGCATACAGGGCGTGTACAGCCCTTTATACAGCCCAACATCAACGAATCGGGACACTGTCTAATAACCTGCTACTGACCATGAAGCTGCCCGTGTGGAAGCCACACATGTACCACAACATCAACATGCTGGATGTGGAATCAGTGCCAGGAGAGCCATCAGACTCTTTCCCACCAAACATCCACGAGGGAGGAGGAGGAGGAAAAGGGGGTGGAGCCAGGAAGGACACGCGATCCTGACGAGGGAGACACCGGCACAGGAAACATTATTATTACATTAAAAACAACATTGATAAACATTAACTTGATCCAAAGTAAAGAGAATTTGATTTCCATGTGTCACTGAAAAAGAAAACGTGAACAACGTCCACATTAAGCAGATAACGATTAGAAATGGCAGAAAAAATGGATACAGCACAGCATTGCAATGTTTTGTGTATCCATGTTGTGTTAACGCACAGAGACAAAATATTGCTATATTATTATTTAAATTGCTATTATAAATTTAACTTTGCGGTACTAAATTAAAATCACTTCCTTTTTTAGTCACCAGATGGTGCTGTTGAGTCTTTTGCTAGTTCCTACAGACAGGTTTATAAAACAAAGACGGAGACAGAGAAAAATCAGAGCATTTAAAAACATCTGGACTTATTTGGGATTTATTTTTATTTTTCAAGAAAGAAAAAAATCTCATAATTTGAATAAATGTAGGTTTACCTCTGAGCCCAAATGAGGAGGAGGAGGAAAAGGACGGAAGCTGTGACTGGTTGTCTTTTCTGCTCCTACTGTCTGCTGGCTTTCTTTCTTCTCCTCAGCTTCTTTCTCCACTTTGCGCTGATCACCAGGTCTCTCCTTATCCTGCAAAAACACAAGACAAAAAACACAAAATATCAGAGGAATCTTTTCTGTAAAGTAGATACTAGCTATGAGACAAATTATAAATAAATTAGGCTATACTGAGTGAAAACGCTTGTAGTGTATCTATTAAACTTTGCTGAATTGACATCAAAGTGAACAGTGTGATCAGTAATCCAACCGGCATTTAAATGATTGGTTATATGACTTTTTAAGTTAGAAGTAGAAACTAGTTATGATCTTGGTTGCTTAGTCTGCAGTTTCAGGATAACATCAGTAGTGCTAGTGTCTTGATGCATACTGATGTCATCCAGGTAAGTAAATCCCAAAAGTTGATTTTGTTATCTGGATGTTTTCAGTTTGAGAAACGTTTCGTCATCATCCAGGTGACGTCTTCAGTCTTCAATCTTATAAACAGGACATTTGCATAATGACTGAAACCAGCCCACTGAAGGAACAATGGGCTGGGAGGTCAGTTCCTTAATCATTAATATGCAAATTCTCATGACCATTGATCAACAACCACTGATCAAAGCCCAGATCACACCAAGAAGGTCCTGAGTAAAGGTGGTTGTCCCAGCTGGAAATGTTCTTCGCCTAAAGAAAGCTCCAGCCGATCCAGGAAAGAAGGAGAAGCGCAGCCTAATGCTGGGCTCACACTGTGCGATTTTTGGCCCATTTTGAGCCGATTTTTCAGTCGTGCGACCGTTTTGGGGATCGGCCCGAGTTTGGCCTTAATCGTGTGTCGTGTTTCGTATACACGGGGTAACGAGAAGCGATTAACACCTCACGACCAGCTCCCGATCATCAATCGTTTGGTCGTAAGAAAATCAAACCTGTCTGAAATCCTGAAAAGTCGGAGCAGCACGGCAGCGCAGCGTGTGATCTGGACACAAGCGATGGAGGCACAACTTGTAGAACTTTGGCTCATCCGAGCATTTTCGATGGCCTCACAAAATTATCACGACCACAACAACCGTGAAAATAGTTGGATGGACTTTGCTGCTCAATCACAGCTGCCTGATCAATGTTTTTCATTAGCAAAGTTGATGTTGGTGTCTGTGTGAGTGAAAGACAGAGAGGGAGAGACAGATTTTGTGTTTTAAGCTTCATGTTATGGACGCACAGTGTGAGACCTACGAACTTCTCACCCCTGCGAGTCAATCGTACAGTTTGAGCAGGAGCTGAATAACGTAACTGATAAAAATCACAATCACAGCTTAAGCGAAAAACAGCAGTGATCCCGTACTAGAGCAGGGCAATGTGACCAAAAATATTTATCACAACATACATTTGAAAATTTATGATAACGATATAACTGACGATATAATTGACACGAGACAAAATACTTTACAACTCCACAACTTTATTAGTGCAAAAAATCCCATCAATGTATTTTCACTTAAACAAGCAGCTGTTTTTTGCATTAAAGTTATATAAAAATTTAACAGTGCAAATGCAAATTCCTCGCTGACAGTTTAACCAAAAGGCGTTTCCAGTGGAAACTGGCCGACATATCCTCAGCATAACCATGTATAATGTCCACAACACTTAAAAAGAGGTTATACACACACAATACGGTAACATTATGTTGAAGCGCAGTACGTTCTGAACCAGAACCAGTTCTGGTTCATCCGTTTCATTCAACGATCCGCTCTCGCCCTTCTCATTCCCCGCCGCCGCCATGTGCGTATGAAAACAAAGGCACTGCGCATGCGTGTTTTACCCATATTCTATCGTGATATTTCATTTTCTTATTGTTGCCCAACATTATACCGCTATTACCGTGAACAGTATGATATGGCCCAGCACTACCCCGTACGTGTCAGAAGTATCACAATAGTTGAGACGTATTTTTTTCTAAACACAGAGTCTCACGCTGCGCCAAAAATTGGTCCACTCCAACAATCGGGTCCCCGAAACAAACAGAGTAGCATAGTGTACGCTGTGCCAGGAGGATTGGCAGGATTTATACATCGGGGAAACCAAACAACCTCTGGCTAAGCAGATGGTACAACACAGCAGAGCCACCTCGTCAGGCCAGGACTCTGCAGTCTGTTTACACCTACAGGCCAGTGGACACTCTTTCAATGATGAGGATGTAACATCCTGGACAGGGAGGAACGCTGGTTTGAGGGCGGAGTCAAGGAGGCCATTTACGTGAAAGGGGAAAGACCGTCTCTGAATCGAGGAGGGGCCTAAGGGTACATCTGTCACCATTCCCCAACTCTCTGTGAATGGGACTCATGGCCATTGATCAGTGGTCATTAGAATTTGCATAATTAAGATGAAGGAACTGCCCTCCCAGCCCATTGTTCCTTCAGTGGGCTGGTTTCAGTCATTATGCAAATGTGCTGTTTATAAGATTGAAACCTGCAGTCAGCTGAGACTGAAGACGTCACCTGATGATGACGAAACGTTTCTCAAACTGAAAACATCCAGATGAACAGAATCAACTTTTTAGGCTTTTATAAACCTCTTGAAGGCTCTAATGTTTTGATCACTCACCCATGAATCACTATTTAGATTCTTGACCACAAATGGAGACTCACTCTGGAGTAGTTCTGATCATCTTTCCCTGCAGACCTCCTCTCTGCTCCTCGTTCTCCTTGGTTCTCCCTACTTCTCCGCCTGCTTGTTAAATTGGACCTCCAGTTGCTGGCCTACAGGAGAACAACACAACACCTTTTTTTCTTTATGGGGCATAAAGACACCGATCAATGAAATTAAAAACACAAAAGAGAGCAGAACAAACAAAACAACCCAAAAACATCATTTTGAATAGTTAAAACAGAAAGACTGCGCCTCCACTTCATATCAATGATGAGAAAAGCTTTTAGACCACATCAAAGAGGTGAGATTCTGCCCTCATCAGACAGCAGGGAGGATCAGAAATGAGCTACATCTAATTAAAAGAGTCCTTTAATAAAGAAATGTATTTTGTTTTTTATTATTTTAGTTTAACTGCTTTCATATTCGTGCAGTGGTTCAGTTATTTTTTAAAAATGCACACAATGTTGGTCCATAAATCTAAATGATTTTTTGTTACTATTGTTTCTCTACTGCTTTGAAAAGTCCTGAACACTTTCTTTCATCCTGAACATAGATCACATATAAAAGGTAGACATCACAGCTTCGGTGACTAGCTTGATTAGCATGTTATATCCACCTATACTGCACAGGTGCAGATAACTGCCGATCAGAGCTAAACAACGTACAAAAATAATACCAGAATTTCACTAAACTCAAGCAGAGACAGCGAGAGCCAACCTCAAGTTATCTTTAAGGGAACTGCAATGTTGAGCTGACTGAGACTGCCGCTTCGCTACAACAAAACATTTTTTCTCAAGTGTTCATATCCATATCAAAGACAGGAGCTACTGTATAATTGTAGGGTCTTTATAATATAAAGCACTTTGATTTGGTGCTATAAAGTTGACTTCAACTGAAGTAATAACCCTCTGTAAAACAACTGAGTAGCAGCACAAACAGCTGAAAAACCACCTGAGGTGGTATTAACTAGAGATGGCACGATACCACTTTTTTATGTCCGATACCGATATCATAAATTTGGATATAAATCTGATATAGTGTGTTTTTTAATTAAAACTGTTTTTTTAATATCTTGTTTCATTTTGTATAAGTTCAAATTCAAGTTTAAAAAAAAACAAACAAACACTAAAGCTATTCTGTTACACCTGTATGTAAAAAACACACTGCACCCAAAATATTTCATAGTTCAGCAAAACTGATCAATCTAATAAACTTAAACCTGCTCCAGCCTCCCTATTCTGGTATTTTAAAGAGTAAGCAATCTAATTAATAGGGTTGCAAACTCCCAGCAAAAAAAAGAAAAAAAAAAGGAACCACCCCCCCACGCTACACCTCATGATGCTTAATCGACGTAATCAACTTTAATTTGATGCAGTGTGAAAAAAAATGCACAGAAATCAATTATTTTTCCACAATAATTAAATAGATTCAACATCTTTCTTCAACAGAACTGCAGACTGCACAGATGGTACCTTCCCAAAGGAAGAAGTACTATAGCTTACTAGGGTATATATATTAGATTTAACAGTTAGTATATACAGTAATGGACTTCTATACATTTTACATCAAATTAAAACTTTGGGTGTAAGATTCAGATAATTATTTATTAAAAGCTCGACATTTTAAATGAGAATAAGAAAGAAAAGTATGTCTTTGTGCCCCTTTTCCCTGTTCATGCCCTCTCGGCCCCCCTGGCTAAACTTTGCTAGATCCGCCCCTGCACAGTTAGGTCAGCTGTAGAAAAAGATCCTGGTGTAGAAAGTAATATTAAATACATTCTAACAACAGCTGATCAAGCTTAAACGTGCTGCTGTTGTTCAGCCGCTGGTTTCCTCTTTCTGCTGCAAAGTGGGACAAAAACAAAGAGAGACGGACTCGCGACAGAAAAGCCGATCAGCTGATCATTGATCAGGGAGGGGGGGGCAGTCGCTCCATATATCGGTTGTTAAGCTTAACGCTGGAATGCTTTACAAACATTCAGAGATGAACTTACACACTTGCTTAACTTCTCTCTGGGATAACTTTGTCGGAGATGAAATGCCGGGTTGGTAGCGAAGCTCCAAATGCTCAACCAGACAACAGGTCTCGCACGCCACAGCCGCTCTATCACGTGACCACACTGCTCCGACGTGCTACGGTTATGAGCAGAGTTATGCCATGTCGCAAGTTTTGTGAGGTGCTCTTGTGATATTTAATGGATCGGATTACATTTTTTATTTCTCTCCGATATCCGATCCAGTAATTTAGGTCAGTATCGGACCGATACCGACACGTAATATCGGATCGGTCCATCTCTAGTATTAACCTGTGATCTGGACCAGGAAAGGTTCTTAGACAAACAAATTTCCCACGTGTGGGAATCTTATCTAGACTGTCTCACTTGTCAATACTGTCTAGACTCTTTATAGACATTTCCCCATCACTCAGAGCCTGGTGTGGGTCTCTACCTTGATTGTGGCGGCTCTGCTGGGTCCATAGAGCTCATCGGGACTCAGCAGGCAGTTAACATCTTGCTCCTCCTCATTGTTGTAGTCATCAAAGCGAATGCGGCAGCGCTGACCTTTTACCCACAGAACCACAGCAGGATAAAACAAACCATCCTCTGAATACACCGCCCGACATTGAGAACCAGGCTTCCAGTCCTGAAACACATATAACCAGTTACTGAATACAGATTTACATTTTCAGGGCGATCGTGGCTCAAGAGTTGGGAGTTCGCCTTGTAATCGGAAGGTTGCCGGTTCGAGCCCCGGCTTGGACAGTTTCGGTGTTTGTGTCCTTGGGCAAGACACTTCCCCCGTTGCCTACTGGTGGTGGTCAGAGGGCCCGGTGGCGCCAGTGTCCGGCAGCCTCGCCTCTGTCAGTGCGCCCCAGGGTGGCTGTGGCTACAATGTAGCTGCCATCACCTGTGTATGACTGGATGTAGTGTAAAGCGCTTTGGGGTCCTTAGGGACTAGTAAAGCGCTATACAAATACAGGCCATTTACCATTAAAAAATGATGTACTTTGATGTATATTGTGATTCCAACTGGTTTTCTGTATTCAATCAAGTGGATACAAAAAACTACTTTTATTAAGCTAAATTTACACCAGCACTACTCTAAAAAACTCGCAGATTTAACGCTGTTCATGAAGCAAAAAAAAAAAAAAAAGTGTTTTAGGTTATGGTACTTAAAGCATGTATACCACCATCCTGCCTAAATGGCATCACTAGATTGGCTGATTGTCTGTAGTCGATAGTTTATGTTAGCTACCTAGTCACAGAACCAATAAGTCAACGGAAAACAAGGAAACTAAAAAGCAGTTTATGGTCACTCTTGTGTTGGTCCTGACTGCAGCAATACATTTTATGTTTCAGGAAAAACAGAAGGAAAACAAGGAAAACTGTCCACTTTCACTCTTAAGCAGTAAGTGGCTCTTTATTGTTACTTGCAAAGCTGGTGTTTGCAGAGAACTAATAAATTACAGATGTCTTGAGGACTGTGAGGAGAGGGTGCTTGAATTAGATGCTCTGTTGGTTTGCCAAGCCAACAACGTGAGGTTGATGCTGAACCCTAAATTTGATTCCTCATTGGGTTGGGTGCACAGAGTGTTTGACACAATCAGCTGACATAACAGATGTCCCCAAGACACGATGAGTATCACTTTATGCAATAATAATATTTCCCACCCATTACACTGGGTTATTGTGACCATAGGACGACGGAAGGAACAGTCAATAGTGAGGAACCACTTACTGCTTAATATTTTTAATATTTATTATTATTACTATTATCATCATCACAACAACAGCAACAGATACTGACAATATTTGATGAAGTATTTAAGGAAAGTTAACACACAAACTATGATGAATCATTCTTCACTCTGAATGTGTTGCTTAACAAAACTGAATTAAGACATTTTTTCCGATTGATCTTTTGACTACATACCACAGCCAAGCAGAGCTTCCTCAGCTGTTACCATGTGCCTTTAGTTGTTCTTCTCAAATAACTAATAAGCAGGTATCGAAAGAATTTTTAAACGATGATTTTAAAAATACTGACAACTGCCAGTGATACCCCTCAACAAGACTTTCAGAAAACTCACTCTGACATAGAGATCAAGGTCAATACCCCATCAGCTTTTTACAGCTGAGGAGTCAAGAACAACCACTGACTTGCACTTTAACCCATTAAATATTGCCATAATATGTTAAAGTGCATTAACCTGAGCATGTGAGTTCTCCATTTGTGGTGTAGCATTAGGACTCTTAAGCGCACTCAGTTCCATGTCCTCCTCATTGCCATAGCCAGTGAAATGAACTCTGCAGTTGTTGCCATCCACAGACACCACAGTTGCTGGATACTCCTTCCCATCTACAGACCACACTGCCCGACACTGAGCTCCCACGACCCACTGTGAGACATAACAGGGGTTTTTTTTGCACAACATATTATTTATTGAAATCACCAAAATAGCAATAGGTGTGTTTACTTAATTTTTTATTTTAATTGGTCAGGGAGTAGTTTGTTAGTTGATCCTGCATCAAGTTATGAAAAGACAGAACAAATTCTGAGACAGTAATTTAAGTGACAAAATTATAAGCTCACAAACTTGTAGTTCTCTCAACTTCTCTGCAGTTCTTGATCTCTGTCTGCAGAGTGCAGCAAAGTCCCACGTATCTGCTCCGAAGCTCTGGGCTACACTTAAAAACTGCTTCTGCAGATTAGCCCTCACCTGTCTGTGAGGTCATTACCTTTGACTCAGGATCAGCAGAGTCAGCTGAAGATGGACAGGCCTTCTGTCCGTCATTCTGTCCAGCCCCATGTTCTGGCTCCTCTCTGCTGTCTGCATCCTCTGAGGCTTCAAGCCCTGTCAAAGTCACATCCTGTGTATACACACACACACACACACACACCTTATCCAAAATTTGTACAATTTTTACTATGACATGGAAGCCACAGTATTATAAAAGCTGGAAAAAGACCATTTTACCGCATTCTAGTCACCTTCATAAAGCAGTTATCCACTGGTTATGGTGGAAATGTCTATTTATTTACAATTTAAAGCACAAAGCATTTAACTTTTGGCTCAGATACTCAGATTCTGTTTTCCTTTGTGCCATTTCTTTGGAAAGTAACATCCTTAAAAACAGAAATGCCTGTTACGCTGAACAAATGTCTTCTTTTAATTTGGACGCTCCCTTTAGGGGTCACCACAGCAGATTATCTGCCGCCATCTCACTCTATCCCCAATATCCCGCTGTGTGTGTCCTCCTTCACTACGTCAGTCAATCTTCTCTGAGGTTTTGCTATTTTCCTCCATCCTGGTAGCTCCATATTCAACATCCTTTGTCCAAAATATTCACTATCCCAGCTCTACACATTTCCAAACCATATCAGCCAATCTTCTCTAACTTTGACTCAAAACTGCTCAACCTGAGTTGGGTCTTCATCTCTGCCACATCTCTCTTTTTTCCCTCAATAAAATATACTGTAAAAACATAACCAAGTTGAAGAACAAATCTTTCAGTTAAACTGACAGAAACTGCAGAGGTAACCCAGAAATTTACAGTAAAAAAATTATCACATTTATTATTATGCATACCCTTAACTTTGAATATAATTTAATGGGTGGTCTTTGCAGTTTGGTGCAGCTTTGTGTTAAAAAAACAAACAAACAAACAAAAAATGTGATTTTTTTTCCCTGTATTAGGATATCTTTGGGAATAAATGTGCAATTATAGATTCTGTACGGTGACAGGGGAGTTTCACTGGTCTGGCCCGCTTAAGATTAAAGTGTGCTGTATGTGACCCACAATGTGAAATGAAGGCCACTTGTGGAATAATGTAGATATTTAACTTTCAAACCCACTTGGGATATTTCCAGGGCATCCCTGAAAACTTCTGCCAGAGAACTTTGGTCTTTCACGGACTCCTCCTGAGGACAGAAAACTGTTAGCTACTCCAGCACACAGGCTAAACTCAGCACATTATAAAATATCTTCAACCCTTCAGGCCCTCGGTTTGGTGTGTAGCTAGCTAGCTGCCTTTGAGGTTTGTTGTACTGTTATTAGTCGCCGTCTGGCTGTTTTGTTCATTAAAATAGCAAATACACATAATACACAAATAAATAATATAAACACGTACCAGACAGACTCCGTTTCCGGCCAGTTCAGTCATGGCTGTAAATAGTTACAGATACAACCATTTCACAAACCTTAAAAAAACGCGCCAGCACCTGCGTTAACGAAACAGCTTCCGGTCCTGCATTTCAAAATAAATGTGGGACCGGAAATAAATCTTTTAATAAAGAAGCTGTAAAAATCTAAGAACACATTTTTCGTTTGTTTGTTTTTTTTTTTTGCTTGTTTGTTTTTTTTTTTTAACGTCACGAACTTCTACATAAATCAGTTTTTTTAATTATAAAGTACATTACTTTCATTGTTTCCCTCATATCATAAGATAAGATAAGATAAAACTTTATTAATCCCTCGGGTGGGCTCCTCTGGGAAATTCGGTTTCCAAAAACACAGCACCGACAGAAGTTACAGAGTTACAGAGTTATATATATATACACGAAGGGGATAAATAGAATAAATAGGAATGAAAATAAATAAAAATACAAGTGAATTGCACATTTCAAGTATGGAGTCTATTGCACCGTTGACTATTAACAAAAGTATTGCACAAAAGGTATTGCACAGTGAGGTGAAGAGGCACTACAGCTTAGTTGTTCCCCCCTCCTTTGTCCTCCTGTTTCCCCTCCATCTCCCCTCCAGAGAGGAGTTAAACAGTCTGATGGCGTGTGGGACAAAGGAGTTTTTAAGTCTGTTAGTTCTTGTCTTGGGGAGAAGCAACCTGTCACTGAACAGACTCTTCTGGTTGTTAATGGCCGTGTGCAGAGGATGCCCAGCATTGTTCATAATGTCCAGCAGTTTTTTTAGTGTCCTTTTCTCTGCCACCTTAGTGGCATATCATCCCCATGCTGCGCCAGGGCATATTGGGAGCTCATCTCTGATCTTTATCATTCAGCTTATTGTCAAATGCTTAGAAACTAAATGAGCAAATGTGCAATAAAACCTGAAGAGATTAATTTTTTACAGAAACATCGTTCTACAACCCCACAAATCTGATAAATTACAAAAAAAAGGGGAAAAAAAGAAAACGAATCACCTTTGTTCACTCATATGTCTACACCAGGATGAAATTCCAGTAGCTGCTGGTACAAAACTGTCAAAGCCTTTTCACATTTTTTTCTTTAAACTGAGGATCTTGCCACTCTTCAATTCTAGATCCTCTGAACTGACGCGATTAGCTTTGTAAACGTAACTATGGTCTTGGAGGTGCTGCAGACAAACCCACATTGTGCACGCGGAGATCACGTTTGATTATTAGTTTGTTTTTTTCGTTTTAACTGCTTTTTCTGCCCCATGTTCACAGGTGGTCCGCCTACGTCTGATTTTTGCTACCTTTGCAGAAGCTAATCATCAGAAGAAGACTGCACGCGTATTTCCTCGTTTTTGCCTTTGTTTACAAGACCTGTGCTGGCAAATGGTATGGGGACAGTAATTAATTTCAGTTCACTTTAATAGGTAATTGCACTACCGAGCATCAGGATGAAAGTAGAAACGTTATAGATTCACACGATTTGAGAGTTGTGTGTTCACAACTTGTGCAGGAATGCGGGAGTGAACCAGGAAAAGAAACAATCGCTCTCACCGGGGGCTAAATCTAAAGCACGGTCCCTTCTCAACAGTTTTTGACCAATCAGATAGACGCGCTTTCTCTTTTATAAATAAAAAGAGAGTGTGTGTAAAATAAAGGAGATGCCTATCAGAGAGTGCCATCTCTGCAATGACTACGCATTGACAGGATGTTCCGGTCCCATTTTACACCGATTCTTAGACCAAGTTACTGACCTGACCTCTATTTCCGTTTTTTCCCCGCATATTTAGCACCAGCGGCAGAAAACTGTGGAAGTTTTCTTTTTACAAACCCATCTTCTTAAGTCATGATCTTGCAGTCTTGACTTTAGCACGTGAAGAAAGCTCCGGTACACACACACACACACACACACATCGAGACGGGTTTATCGTTTTCCTTCCACACCGCCCGGCTAGCTCAGTCGGTAGAGCATGAGACTCTTAATCTCAGGGTCGTGGGTTCGAGCCCCACGTTGGGCGATTCCTGTTTTCTTGGAGCAAGCAACTTCCTCACGTGTGAAGTCTTTGCACGCATCCAAGAGTTAACTCAACCCACTACAACTTCCAAGCTAGGTTCAAGGTTCTTTATTTGTCACATGCGTAGTTATACAAGTATAACACACAGTGAAATAGCCTGACACGTTCCTCGACATGTGCAAAAATGATGGGGGGGTTAGAGGAAGAACATTATATATATAGTATATACACTGGGTGAATGTGCAAATCAAATCAAATCAAATCACTTTTATTGTCACATCACATGTGCAGGCACACTGGCACAGCACATGCGAGTGAAATTCTTGTGTGCGAGCCCCACAAGCAACAGAGATGTGCAAACACAACAACACAAACGAGCAAAATACAAGAATGGCCAACCTGAAGTAGTAGTAGCAGCAAGCAGGTGAATTCTGTACATTAATATGAATAGATATCTGACTATTTTACAGGATAGACAATATAAACATATTTAAAATTAAAGGAATTTGAAATGTACATTGTGCCTGGGTTTAGAGTGTCTGGAAGAGTCCTGTCTCAGTCAATTATAGATGATGTGAGAGGGCGGGTGTGTGTGTTTAGGGCACGGATGGCTTGGGGATAGAAGCTCCTCTTGAGTCTCTCTGTCCTTGCCCGGAAGATGCGGAACCTTCTACCAGATTGCAGAAGTTGGAACAGTTTGTTGCCAGGATGGGACGGGTCCTTCAGTATCTGCTCTGCTCTAGTCCGGCATCTCTAGCAAGACTAGAGCTAAGCAGAAAAGCTAGCAAGACTTATCTGTTCAATCTAGCATTAACAGCTCCATTAATATTCAATTCAATTCAATTTTATTTATATAGCGCCAAATCACAACAAAAGTCGCCTCAAGGCACACACGTATGTTCACAGCATCTAGTAAAGACAGGCGTAATTATGATAATAATGAACTAAAACACAATCAGGAACTTCAGGGTGGATAAAGATAGACAGATATAATTAGTGTTGGAAAAGAAATGACACCGACCTCTCCCACAGTGGAATTGAAGAAAAGGGTATGATGCCTTCATTAACATCGGACAACAGATTTAGACATCAGACAGTAAATTACAAAAATGATGTTTAATCAACATCAACGTGATTTTTTTATACAATATTATGTGAATGAAACACTTTAGATTTATTAGTGAAAAATAAAAAGAGGGGAACGAGTGAAACTGTGTTAGCTGACCACATTCCATCATGTAGGGGAGACCGGGGATAGTTGTAACATTTTTGACATTTCTGTCTGTAAATTGGAGCTCGTTTAAGGTAGTGGATTCAAAATGTAATGCAAAGTCTGCTATTAAATAGTGCAGCTATTTTCTCTGCAGCACAATTACCCATTGCATGGTATGGCCTCAAACACAAAGAGTGAAATGTTACAATTAACCCCATAGTCTGGGTTAGTTGTAACATATCCTGGGGTGAAATGTAACACAATGAAATAAGGGTACTGACAAAATATTAACATGTAATCTTTGTTTATTCAACACAGTGCTCTGCATCTGATAACCTGTGAGTAGCAACAATGCTTACACATCTGTCTCACTGCAATGTTAATCCCTTATGCATGATGCCAAATCTGATCCTAAACAACCTGCTGCACCCAAACGTGTTCTGCACAGGGTGTAGCAGGGAGTCATCCTGGTTTTATCTTTGCTAAATTATTTAAAGTTGAGTTTAAGTAGATTTGCTTATTTCACTTAAGAGTTTATTGTTAAAAACATTTTATTTATTGTGTGTGTGTGTGTGTGTGTGTGTGTGTGTGTGTGTGTGTGTGTGTGTGTGTGTGTGTGTGTGTGTGTGTGTGTGTGTGTGTGTGTGTGTGACAGAATGCAGAAATCTAGCTTTTGAACATATTCCAACCCCCCAAAAAAGACAAATTATGGAATTTTCTGCAACTGAATATTTCATTAATTTTGGTTGGTCTTCCTTGAGTTTGGCCTCATTGGCTCAGTGGACATTATAACCTACAACTCTTGCACCAATTTTGAACATAACAATGAAGCTGAAAAAATGTAGTTGTTCACCAGCACCGCAATTCCATTACTTTTTATCCTGGCTTACCTTGGTGTGGTTTGCAAAGTGCTTCAGAAAGATGAGGAAATCTGTTTCTTGCACCCATCCTGATTTATTTCCACTACCAGTACTTCCTACTGGTCCATCTCTGACACAGTGGTCTGCATAATGTGTGTGTGGGAACACAAACAGTGGAGGAATTGTGTTGCCAATGGCATTAACCACATATACAAAAGCGACCAGTGAACCTCTCTCTGCTGATGCCGTTGCCCCAACTTGTTTAATATAAGTTAAAGTAAAAGTGTGGTAAGTTGAAACATCTGCATTATTGTTACAACTAACCCAGACTGTTGCTGTTACAACTGACCCAGACTCCTATAGCCATGAACTAGCTAACATTACAGCCAACGGCTAAAACATTAGCACTAAAGACCTACACAGAATATATCCCCATAGACATACAAATAACATAATTCAGGTCTGATGAGTTTAACTGCAAAGCAGATAATGCTATTAGAAATTGAAATAAAGTAGAAAAACGTACTTTTTGGCATACAAATTACTTTTTTTCATGTTAAATTGTCTGTGTTTGACAAAATGTGCTGATTTTTCACATGTGATAGCAAAACTGAGTTGGGCATGCACAGGATGAGTCACATCATTTGAAACTTAGCCCTGACTGGAGAAATTGGAAGTGTTACAACTGACCCACGTTACAACTATCCCCGGTCTCCCCTACGAGCAATGTAGGGAATACTGAAGCACATTCTTTCAGTTGATAAACTGCAATTTATTTTGCATGCACTGCTTAACAAAATGATTGCGTTTTAAAACGAAATCGTCCTCAACTGCTCTATTAAATCTGACACGGGTCTGGATGAACCCTCTGCCGGCTGCTGTTCGAGTTTCACGAGCAGTTCCTCGGTTTTCCACCCGTCCACTCAGGTCACATGTCTAGACATTTTCTCACACACCTCTTCGTGGCCTTCAGCTTCCCGTCCTGAACCAGATCAAACTGAACTCCCGATAAAGCAAAACCCCGTTACTCTACTTGGGCCAGTTTCCATTAATTCGAACCGCTCTGCAGCGGTCTAGTTTAGGTCAGCGGTCCTGCAGCTCAAGGTGGGGGAGACACTCGTACCTGTGGCGGCTCTCCTCGCAGAACCTGGCGACCTGCTGAAGAGCCTCGCACTGCAGAATCTGTTCAGAAGTGTTCTGCAAAACAAAGCATGGTTGAATATTTATGTTAACCAGAGTTTATCTAGAAAATAAGTCGGGATCCACACTGGCAAAGTTTGACAAATGCAGTGGAGCAGAATGAGGCGTTTGGACTTACAGTGACCAAGATGCAATGCAGGTCGCGGGATTCGCTTCTGTTGCTGGTTTCCTCTAGCAGCTGAGCGAGCCGCCTCATTCCCGTCACTCGCAGGATGTCGAGGTAATTGTCGTAGCAGAAAGCCTGCAGCAGTTTGAAGTGAATCTGCAGCGCAGCGTCATCTTCATCCTCCTCATCAAGGGCCAGCACACACAGCACCGCGCCATCCGGGTATCTGCGGGTAGGACAGGAGAATAATAAACCCCACATAGCGTCAAAATCACTATTATTCTGACAGTACAAATGAATTGCTTTACATTAATACTTACTCATTCAGGAATTTTGCAGACTCATAAACTCCCACAGTCAGACAGTTCTGATGATGAGCTGTGACCAATACATGTTCCAAAGTCTGGCTGATGGTCTCCATCTACAGAAACACGAAGGAAAGTAAGTATAATACAGGCTCTAAACAAGGGCATAAAAGCTTATCAAAGTGCACTGTAGCCGGATTCAAAATGTAACTTGTGTCAGTGCGTAATTACGCACCAAACATGCCTATCTTACCTTTTTCTGTGTGCTGCTGGATTCCAGAGAAGAAGAAGAAGTAGTCGGAGACAAGTCGGTGGTCATTGAGCAATGACGAATCTCTGTCTCTTCAGGTCAAAACTTTCATACCTGCTCTGGGACGTCACACCTTACCACTCCCTCTGTTACTGGCCAGCTGTACCCCCCGTCCCTTTTCAAACTTCGCTCCCTGTCTCCCTCCTCTTCTTTCTGCACACAAGTTTGTTTGCTTAAATCCTTCTCGTTAAAAAATAATAATTAAACTTTGGAGAAGATGATTTTAGCATAGGGATAACCTCTCAAGATAAGGCTGTATATTAGCTTTGTTTTTTATGGATGAGCCACTGCAAGAAGAGGCACGCAAAAATATTCAAAATAATATTCTGATATCTATATTTCAAATGTATGTGCAGCGTCTCTGTTCCTGTCATGCTTCACATCACGCATGTTTGACAAACATGACTGGAAGCGCCCTCTCCCTCTTTGATCAAGTCACGTAGACCTGGAATGGACCTTTTGGAGATGTGCACAGTGAGTGGGTTTAAACGGGTTCTGCTCTTTTGTTTGGTGAATTCGAAAAGTGTTCCGGTGGACGCGTGAAGGGCTCCCAGAGATTAAGGTGAAAACAATGCAGAAAGCTGTGAGCTGTAGCTGATAGCTGGTTGAAAGTGCATTGATTGTTTCTTTAGGCTGATTCACTCAAACATTAAGGACATCATGTGTTCACTGTCCCTGCAGGGATAAGACCCCCAGAAATATCTGGGCTCTGTACTTAATCTCTGGACTGTGTATTTAGATAAGATTTATGATTTTAAATCTCTGCAGTTTCTTTCACTTGTAAGTATTTATCTTCATATTCAGTGTTTATTACATTAATACGTTAATATCAGATAAAATTACAAGATCAATTAAGTGAAGGAATCCAGTTTACACAAGATGTGGGGGCATTTTATGTTAGTTTATGTCAGTCTTTGAGTGATTTTGGGGTTTTCTGAAAACACCTCCAGGAAATGTTTCAGTTGAATCATGGCTATTGTGTTTAATGAATGAGAACATTAAACTTGATGAAGCCCCTAATAAGGTCTCGTGCGGAAAACACCTGATTGATTAAAGACTTAATCAGTGGCGCTGATAAGGTGAAGCTGTGAAATTTACTAACAGGGTCGCTGTTACAGGCATGCACCCGAAATGCGTCCACAGTCTTTTTTTTTTTGTTCAGTTTCAGTTTGCTCGTTATGAGGGGATGTGGGTTTGTCTGTCTCTGTCGGCAGAGAAAGTGTGCGATAGTTAGACAAAGGTGACAAAAAAACTTAGTGCCAATAAAAATTCCAAGATCACATGAAAACTAAAACTAAAGATTTTCTTAAAACATTTATTTTAGTTACATTTGCAAGCAGAGAATAGCCCGAAGTCTGTTTGGTTTAATTATTTTTTGTCATCTGGCCTTGAAGCATTTTGTTGTCGTGAAATTTCTGTACAGCACTGACAATGAAATGAAACAGCGAGATGATAAACTTTATTTGGCTTTAGTTTTATTTTAATTTTTGTGTTTCTCTTATTTTTCATCAAGACAGCCCCAGGACGCTTTGGCGCATCCGTTTCATTGGCAGAGATATGACTTTGTGCAGTTTTCGCTTTAAGAGGCAGTAAATCCCTCGTTTTAAAAATAATACATTGAAAGTTTGAAACTGAGGATTTCACCTTTACCCCATTTTTTTTCTCTTTGCAACTTTAGAACGTGGATTCAGAAACAACGAACACGCTGAAGAATTAAATCCTTCACTTTTATTTACAGCAACGACAACAACAACAACAACTGCGGCTTGGGTAGCGATAAGAACAAACGTAGTAACAAGAAAGGCAATGCACCGACGAGTCCCTCCGTCGGCTTTCTTCGCAGAAGCTGCTGAGGATCTGCAGGGCCTGGCGTGGAAGCGGCTTCACTGGAGGGACCTGCGAAACACAGCGAGGAAGGACGGTGAAACTCCCGGAAAACACATCACTTTGCTTCTTATTCGAAGTAGCCTATCATGAAGCCAAGTGTACAAATTACAACGATTTTAATAGAGATAATCGGCAAACATGTTAACTGCGCAGCAGCACAAATGGAAATTTGGCTTACAGTGACCAGAATGCAGTGCAGGTCCCGCGAGGCCTCGTTGCCGTTGATGTCATCCATGTTCACCAGCTCTGCCAGCCGTCTCGTGTCTGTCGAACACATGATGCTGACGTTCTTCTTGTAGCACATATCCTTTAGCTGGATTAGATTCATCTGTAACATAATGTCACCCTCTGTTTCGCTGGCAAGGACGCACAGGACGACTCTGTGCGGGTTTCTGCGGGAAACAGGACGACATTAATGTCACCATTGCCACGTTGTTCCACTATTAGATCAATTACTGCATTTGAACTATATTTAAACGTAAAAATTAAAATACTAACGCTTTCATGTATTTGTAGGACTCAATTACACCGATTCTGAGGCAGTTCTGGTGATAAGCTTCCACGAGCAGCTCCTCCAAAGCCTGACCCACCATCTTGATCCTACAGATACGCAGACGGTTAGAAATGCGCACAAACTAAGACAAAACAGCCCCAAAGTCAACAAATAACCCCAAACAATGAGAATACACCCTAACCCATGACTCAACATTAGAAACTGCTATAAAAACCCGAAACTGGGATGAAATTTGAGCAAACTTACAATGTATCGTGTAGCAGGGGTGCGTAATTACGCACCACTGAGATACAATGTAAGTTTTAATTTGGAAAATTGAGACTTACAAAATCAAGTTAGCGTAAACAAATATAGTGATTAAAGAAATCAAATCCTTTTTCAGACACCGCAGAATGTTTCACTGAACTGAAACACAAGCAAACTGTGGAAACCCCCCCGTGAAGTCTTACATCCACTGTTCGGTCATCTTGGATGTAGCAAAAGTGCATAGATCCAAAGCAGGAGCAGAGTGTATGTCTTTAAGAGAAACTGAGCCCAGTGGATCAGGTCCTTCATTTATACTCAGGTGGGGTGGGTTGGCCCACCTGAACACAGCAGGCGGTTTGAAGGTAGACAGTTTTAAATGGTTTTAAAAATGTATTTGCAAGTCACGTGTGCGAATGCTTGGTACAAAATTCAAAAGTCCGAAACAGAAAATGTCTTCTTTAAACGGGAAGAAATGTATAATTACACTTTTTTGGACGGGAGGTTCTGACACTGTTATACAGCTATAATCATGTGTAATTACCTGACCTTACTTGACCGAAGCAAACTTTTAGACCAGGCACCCAGCCCACGATTATTCTAATATTTATCGACAATTGGAAATTAAAAAGTAAAATAAAAACTTTAATTGAGGTCAAACAAACATGTCTGTGCGTCCCCCTTACCCCCTCGTCTCCTACAGACTTGAACTGAACTTCGTACAGCAACACCAGGTCTCGGACCCCTACCCCCACCCTGCCGGTGGTGGGGTGTAACTGGGACAGAGAACCTTGCTCTCTGCATTGTCTCTGCAGATCTCATTTCCCCCTAAATAATTTAGACACTGCCTTAATATGAAGTGTGTAGGAAATTAAACTCGAAATTGAAGATCAGCAGTTTCCGTAAATGCGTGTTGATTAGTCTTTGGAATTGTGAGATGAACATATGTATAATTCAATAAAAGAGTGTTTCATTTCTTTCTCTTTTGTTGTGAATTTGTGGACTTCCTGAGGTTTTTAAATGGGTTGGGGTTTCCTGGATTCAACTTCATGATTTACAATGATATAAATAAAACACCCCAAGAGAAAGAAAAAAAAACTGTTATGTTTAACATCATGTTTAAACATTTCCGTTAGGAGAATTAATCAAATCTTACAAGTATCAATATTTAGACTTCCAGAGAGCAATGTAAAACACTTCCGTTTTAAAATAAAACATTTTATTTGTCATATTTCTAAAAACAAAACAATAACAAAAAAACAACTTGCAATTTTTAGAATGCACGGAAAATAAAATTTTATTGCTCTTATTTATTTTAAATTTTCTTAACAGGTTAATTGCTACTGGGGTCAGAAAGATCCTTCTACAGGTTAAATAATAATTCATACATTACAGTTGTTATAGAAATTCTGTATGTATAAACATAAAAAAACAAAACAAAAGCTAAAATGAAACAAATGTTCCCCCTGACCCTGAACAGCGCAAACACCGACAGTGTACCTCAAAGCAAATATGAAACTTAATTTGTCACGGCTCTTTCAGTACCAAATTCAGCTGAACGACTGTTTTCACACTGAAACACACTCCACCCACTTATTAACGTTTCTTTTATTTTATATTTTCTGTATATAACTTGTGCATGTCCTTTTGTGTAGATACATTCCCTGTGCAGGTACCTCTTAAACGTATTTTATCTTTATTAATCTAATTGTCTTATCCGAAAAATCTGAATGCAAAAACCTAAAAGCTGCAGAGAGACGCCAAACAGTGACAATAAAGATCTATCTGTAAGACAGATAAGAAAACAGGTTGGAAAGTGCCAGACTGACTCACTGTTACAGGGAGAGAACCTGAGAGAACCTGTGGTAGGACTCGACTTAAGCGGTCAAAGAAGTGCAGGAGACTGATGCTGTCCAGTAGTGATGGCCCGCTTGAAGCTGACGCTCCGGAGCGTGTGTCGAAAAAAACAACACACTGGTTCAGAAGCACTGTGTCGAGGCTTGCTTCGTTTGGCAAAAGTCACGTGACCAGTGACGTCCGAAGCTTCATTACGCACGTAACTGCTTCGGTACCTGATTCAAACGGATATAAGGAAGCGAATCATCCACGGGATTCGTGGAGTGTGTTGATGGTGACAGATAGCGAAGAGGTGATCATTCCACTGACAGATATGGAGCCAGCGAGGAAGAGAGGACGTTCTGGCGTGTGGGAATATTTTGAGTTGATTTTGCTCAATTCTTTTTATCTGCCGAAGTGAAAAACTTGAAATGTCCAAAATCATGTTTTCATAATGTAAATATCATTACAGCATATGACTTTAGGAACACTTCCATGTGAATTAAAGCTAATGAAGACTACAACAATGTATTTGACACTATACGTACATTACATTGCTACACAGTTTAGAAAATCATTTTGTTTATTGTTTTTAGGTGATAGTCTGCAGGACCCAGGAGTACCTGCATATCTACCAGCTTGCAGTGTAGTTCCTGCACTCCACAGCCTCTTCTGTTCCATGCAAGTGGATTTTCTCCAGGGCAGGAGAAACTATTTCTAAGAAAAGAAACAGACTCAGCCAGCGCACAGTAACACTAATCCTCTTTTTAAATGTAAATAACAAAAGGGCTACCTTACATTGATCATGTTTTTACTTTGCAAGTTCTTGATTAGGGGTGGGTTTTGATTATCGCCTTTCTGATTACAATCCATGCTAAATTGAATAAAGTGATATTGATTCATTAAAATCCCGTGTCGATTTGTAAATTAACGTTATTATGCCTGAAACGCCAGCATCTCAGGTTAAACCTCACAACATGTCGTCAAACACCATGCAGCTAAAACAGTAACTGGGAGCAGGTTTACGGATTCTGCATACAAACGTGAACACAGAGCGCGGACCCGACGCGTCAGAGTCAGATTTTGATGTGTCGTCGGGTCCGCGCTGTGTTTGCCTCTTTTTCTTCGCTGGCTTCTGCAGCTGCAGGTTTCATAACTCTCTGTTTACATCTCTAATTAAGTCTCACATGTGTCAGCTTTCTTTTAATAGATACGAAATTATGGATATATACTGTTAAATGATCAGAATTTTAATATTTCTGACTGAGGCAAAACTTTCCAGATTCCAATCAAATTGAATCGGATCCTGTATCGAATCAAAATGATTCTACAAATCAGTGACGATGCAGCCGTACTCAGCTCCCTAAGCATTTTCCCTTTCCAGTTCACAATCAATCCCACCCCTAGGTCAAAAATATGTATAGGACAATTGGCCTCATCTAATATTTTGTATGAACCTGTCCAGCTGTCCAGTGATTAAATGACAAGTAGATGGAGGCAGGACTTCACAGCAGGGGCATACTCCATAATGTGCTGTGCATTCTCATATGTATATTATATATATTGCTCACTTATTGTATTTACCAACATCAAGGAGTTATGAGCAGAGAAAGGCCACACCATAGTGCATGTTTAAATAGGGAAAGTTTATTGATCAAAATGTATTACACAGATACGCATTACATTTTTTTCAGCCCCCCAATCGAGAAAACAAAACCAATTACATGTTCAAAGCAACGGAACGGTGGCCCAATATCAGAGAGAACTCCACTCTTGAGTGAGCAGCGATGATTGAGCAGTCCGTTTTATTTTGCAGATTCAAGCTGCTCTTCAAAAGTTTCACCACCAGATGTCACCGGAGAGGACTGTGTTGAAAAGCTTCGAGTAATGAACCGTTTTTCAATACAAGCTTCAGTGCTTCGGAAAGCTTCGTGGCACTGAAGCTTGTATTGAAAAACGGTTCATTACCAGTTCCACATCACTTCCGTGATGTGGAACTGGTTTGGTGTTTGTCAGATACATGACAAAGCAAATTTTTTTGCAGAACATGCAAGCGGCCATCGTTATTGTCGGACTTAAGATGCTCTTAAATCTGGGAGTAATCTGGGTCCTAAACTCCATATACTTCAGGTCAAACGAACACTGCAACATCACTGAGAGTTAAAAACTGTCTAAATTCTTTCATCTTTAATAAAACGATCAGCATTGCTGCTTTACCAGGTGTAACTATGAAGTTTAACTTCCAGGCATCCATGAAAACAAAATTTATTACATTTAACGAGTTAGAAGTTAGCAGGAAGCTAGCGGAAGCTAGCGGAAGTTAGCTCGCTAGTTTCGCTAGCATGTTCTGACTGAGAGACAGAGATTTCTGAAAAAAATCAAACGCACAGCTCTGCTATCACTTCCAACATAAATGAAGACAGGAAACTAAACAGCAGTGATGTTTGTAGGGTTACTGAAGTTGGGCTAGCTGGTATATAATGATGTGCTACGTGATCGCTAGCGACACAGCTATGTTAGCATAGCATAAACAGTGAAGCTGGAGGACGAACACTAACACTTTTCCACTTATAAAAGTTAACGTGAAGGTTCTTCATGGTTAGAGACAAATGCAATCGCATGGCAGGATGCTGTAAACGGACCAAACTTCAGTCAGAAGAACAACTGAGATAATCCATCCACAATACGAGGTCAGTCATTAATATACTGCAACAACATGGGAATAGAGAAGCTGCCAGAGAATTCAACATTAATGAATCAATGGTACAGAAGTGGAGGAAGCAAGAAGAATGAGTTTAATAAAGTTTGATTTATCTGACTGCTTTGTTTCGCTTAATGTGCCTTATAATCCCGTGCACCTTATGGTCCGAAAAATACGTACTGCACACTGCAGTTTAATGTTGCAAAGCACCTCTTTTTAACTTCAGTGGATATTATACATGGTTATGCTCAGGATATGTCAGCCCATTTCTACTGGAAATGCCTTTTGGTTAAACTTTCAGCAAGGAATTTGCATTTGCACTGTTACATTTTTATAAAGCTTTAATGTACATAAAAACCAGCTTCTTGTTTAAGTGAAAATAAATGGAAGGTTGTGTTTTTGCGCTAGTAATGTTGTGGAGTTGTATTTTGTCTCGCATCAATTATATCGTCAGTTATATCGTTATCGCAAATTTTCAAATATATATCGTGATAAATATTTTTGGCCATATCGCCCTGCTCTAGGCAGAGGCACTGATCGGTTTTCTATCGCCCATTTGCTGGGAGTAAGGGCGCCCTCTGTTTGCGAGGTGCGCCTGCTGGGACGGGGACTCAGTGCAGGCTGGTTGTCGTTGAACTCTCTGGGTGTAGCCATAGCGCAGCTTGTATACCATCCGGCTCGAAGGACCACTTGTAGAATATATATTGGAAGTGCTGGGTATACAAGTCTGGCCTAAGTCTTCGGTCAGAAAGACTTCAGCAGTCCAGGAGTTTAGTTCACCGTCTTTAATGAAGCTTCACAGAAGAACTGGTTACAGCAGGGCTTGCCAGGATAAATCCAACTATGATACAGCCAGATATGCACTTATAATCGTGGCAGATGCACTATAGGTGACTATAGGCATGGTTGTCTGGAAACAGAAACTGGTAATACTATAATTAGCAGGGTCAAAGATAACTAAGCAACAATCAGAGCACATCATCTACTCAGACACAGCAATATTTTACAATGTCCACAAGGGGTCGCCATAAGACCAGAAGTTGGCTAAATAGCACATATCTTCCCAGTTGCTAGTACTAAGGCAAGCTAACAACAGTTAAACTAAACGATAAACAGAAAAATCCTTTAACCGCGGGATATAGTCATTGGGGGAGATTCTGGCCACTGGTATTAACTTAGTGCTAATTAATTAAATAAACCTACTAACGTGGTAGCAGTGTACTGAGGCATAACTTTAGCTTAAACATACACAAACGACTATAACTATTATCATACCAGTTAACCTGTCAAAGGTAATAACACTTACAGTCTCATTAACGCACACGGAATCACATAAACTGATACCACTGCCATGCTCTGCTGCTGCTTTTCGTCTCTCACTCTCCCTCTGCATGATGCGCACATGATCACTGATGCCCTCATTTGGGTGCGCTTGATTCTTGCCTCTAGACATCCTGAGGCCGAGTCAGCAGGGAATTTGCACAGTCATTTTGCAGAAAACTGCGGAAAACTACATTTTCCGCAAAAATGACGTCACTTCCGGTTTCGGGCAGGTCATGGTGGACATGCGATAGTTCGCGCTGATGGACGTAGAAAGTGTTACAAACAGCTGATCAGATCGGCAAAGAGTGTTTCTGGAATATTATGTTTTTGTTGCTGCAAGTGCTTTTTATGCAGTTTTTGCAAAGCTATATGTGGAAGGAAACTGTGACCTAGGACAAGCTGATGGCATAAGACGTAAGAACAACTCCTCCGGTTTCATATGCAAAAAAAAATTATTGCGGTAGCTTTTTAAAACTATTTAAAAATAGTTATGCAAAACAGAGCATGCCGCTTCGACCGGCTTTAAAGGGTTAAACATTAAATTAGGAACATTTTAACATGATTAAACAATGAAATTACCTATAAACAAGGTCAATGCGGCAATATGAATAATAATACTTAAATTTACAGAAATATACAGTTAACCGTTGGTTTAAATAATAATAATGGATTGCATTTATATAGCACTTTTCGAGACCCTCAAAGTACTTTACAATTCCACTAATCATTCACTCTCACATTCATACACTGGTGGAGGCAGCTACGGTTGTAGCCACAGCTGCCCTGGGGCAGACTGACAGAAGCGAGGCTGCCATATCGCACCATCGGCCCCTCTGGCCATCACCGGTAGGTGAAGTGTCTTGCCCAAGGACACAAGGACAGAGAGTGTCCGAGTCGGGGCTCGAACTGGTAACCTTCTGATCACAAGGCAAACTGCCAACTCTTGAGCCACGATCGTCCTAAATAACATTATTTGATGTAAAAAAAAATAAGTTTATCAGAATCATTTTATATATTTTTCCATAGCATTACATTTGAATTTAACAGTTCAATCTTTCAAATAACGGACAAATATTTGTGAAATTATGATACATTTGTGAATGTATTTTAACAATCTAAATATGCATATGTACAGACAGATACATTTAACAAACAAGAAAATGATGTTTTATTACATTTACAGTGATTTTATGTTATTTTACATTTGAAATGTAAAATCACAGTCTATGTAAATTTAATAATTTTCTAGAAAAACAGTACAAAACCGTAAAATACTTTTATATTACAATTTTTTTTACAGTGTAGCTCGTACTGAATATCGACCCACGGAAATGCACACGATAAAAAGAAAGCATTAAACTTAAACATGTCTGGACGCATGCTCAGTCGTCCAGGTCAGGTCAAGTCGATTCTGTTCATCTGGACATGGCGTTTTCGGTGGGAGAAACATTTCGTCACTCATCCAGGTGACTTCTTCAGTCTCGGCTGACTGCAGGTTTCCCCAAATGAAAACGCTACTTTGCAGATGGACAGAATCACTTCATTTGTTCCTGTAAATATTTGTTTGGTTGTGTTTTTAAAGAAAGATGGACACAAAGCCCAGTTTGGGGAGCAATCACCCTTTGTACTTTATATACATACTTAAAAAAGAAAATCTGTTAGTCCCAGAAATGAATCTGCCTTAGGAGAGGGCATCGACTCCTTTGTATCATTATTACAAATATTTTGTTTTATTTTGTTTTTCTTTTGTTTATTTGTTTTATTTTTCCACCTCTGCTTCTCCCACAAAATGCTATCTTTCTGCCCAAGCTCGACTCAGTCCTGGCCGCTCGTTATGGAAGCTATAACGGGACACTCCCGGGTTCTTTCCATGTGGAAAGCTTCTCATTTGTTCCTTATGAGGCCTATTAGCAACCATTCAACCTGTTTTAAAAACCAAAATGAGGACCTGATAAAAGAACACGTGCTTTATCATTACCAGAACCGATTAGCTTAACAAAAAAAGAGGTGAGGAGCAGGAGCATCGGACTTTAGGGCTAAAAGTACTTAGACAAAAAAGATATAATAATCCGGTTTGGAAGATGTAGAAACATTCGCTTTCTTTTGAATATAACGCAACGTAGAATACGGGGAAAAAAGTGGAAAGAGATCAGAGGAAAAAGGTATATTGTATTTTGAAGCGGAACTGTTCCTTTAAATAACTTCAAGATCCAGTTACACACGTAGACCCAATGCATTTAAAGCTGCAATTATACATTATAATCGTAAGTACAGCTAAAATGTCCCATTCGTGTCATCAAGAATTCAACAACTGAGACATCTTCTATGCAGTTGGTTTGTGAAATTGGCTTAAATTCACCCTAATAGTGTGAACTTTTGTACAACCCCAACTTTTATCTTAGTGAGTCAGTGTGGTAACCAGTCTGCTCTAAGCCCTGCAGAAGAAGAAGAACAAAGGAGGATAGGGTCCTACAGTGCAGCACCTGGACTCTCATCACCAACATGCAGACTTCGCTAGAAGAACAGGAAGTTTGAACCCAAAACCCTCTTGCAGTAAGTCGACAGTGCTAACCATTACAACAGTCTCAGGGCAAATGCTTGGTTTTCTTAGGCCACCATATTAAAACATTTTGGTGAAACACTACCATCTAGTGGTGAGGTCTTTTTTTGGTTACATTTGGCAAATTGCAAGATCTTATTTGCTGAGAACTTCATTGAAGTTTACTTGTATTTGAACCACCCTCACGTGCCAGTGTATTTTATCACTTATATCATCAGTTGATCATACAATATTCTGTGGCTATGCTCTTGATAGAGATATTTTTTATTTTGTTTTGTTTTGTTTGGATCAGTCTGCAACAATGTCACAAAAAAGAGAGAATCCCGAAACAGGATGAAGACCAGGGTAAAGATCCATTTCAAGTCCATTTTTTTCAGCAGTTACCCAGAGCTAATGACCATGGGTAATGGTTGGCATGTAGACTAGTAGATCGATACTTAAATGTCTTTGCTTGGGACAGCCCCAACTCAGGGGAAGCAGTCTGCAGTGTAACAGCAGAGAACCCTGCTAACGTAATGGATCAAACTATTTCTTCCAGCTATTCCAGCTGTCACAGAGTGGGAAGCAGGGTAAACCCTGGACAGGTTGCTAGCACATCGTTGAGTGTGTTAGCCCTAGAGCAGCGGACCCCAACCTTTTTTGTGCCACGGACCTGTTTATGCCCGACAATATTTTCACAATAAAACTAGTACCGGTACCGAAAAAAAGATTTATTCATAACACATTTCAAAAGATCCAGGAAAACAGAGTTAACGATAAAAACAATAACAAAATAAGGCTGAAAACCGATAAAAACCCTGAAAACCGAACCGGTACCGGTCCGAGGACTGGGGGTTGGGGACCGCTGTCCTAGAGGATCGTTAGGGGTTGTATTAATATGGGACAGTGTGTCCATTTTTACAAGTTGTCTTGTGTAGGGATGGGTACCGGTATCATGGCACCGGTTCTGACATAAACTGTAGTAACCAGACCGAAAAGCAGCGCACATTTCGGTGCTTTATTTTGGTGCTTTTTTTTTTTCTTGAGTTGTGATACACTTTGGATTCTAGCCAATCATTTTACGTTTCCAAGGATAGTAGGCGGGCCCAGGTACGTACGTTCTTTTAGAGCAGAGCTACAGATTAAATATGCCCAAGGCGAAGCGGTCAAAAGTCTGGCTGTACTTCACAGCAAAAGATGCAAACTCAGCAGCAACAAGTGCTTTAAGCTGATACTGTGATACTGTCAAAGGAGGTAACACCTCGAATCCGATGAAACACCTGGTGTTTTTTTTAAAAGCCGAGAAATGCACCGTATTTGATCCGAGCACATCTGCTGTGGGTGTGGTGCCTGTTATCGGACCGGAGTTAGCAACATCCCCCAAGAACCCAAAGAGGAGAGTCCTGCCCCCTAGCCCTGCCAGTGTAGCAGAAATGATGAGGATGATGATGCAGCAGCAGCCGTTCTTCTCTGCGTGAGTAGCTTCATGTTGTTCATGTGTAATTTATGTTGAGTAGGCTAAATGGTAAATGGCCTGCATTTGTATAGCGCTTTTCTAGTCCCTAAGGACCCCAAAGCACTTCACACTACATTCAGTCATCTACCCATTCACACACTGGTGATGGCAGCTACATTGTAGCCACAGCTGCCCTGGGGCGCACTGACAGAGGCGAGGCTGCCGGACACTGGCGCCACCAGTGGGCTAACACGGGGTTAGTATCTTGCCTGGCATGCAGCCAGGAGGCAGCCTGGGATCGAACCACCGACCTTCTGATTAATGGCTGACCTGCTCTGCCACCTGAGCTACAGCCAGCCATATGTTATTACATTAATGCATGTAAGGTGAACTAGCAAACACCGTCGTAGTTGCATTCGGCTGTCTTCTTGTTTGATTGAGTGATGCCATATATTCCCTATAGCTGCAGAAAAGGCTAACATTGTTATCTTTTTACAAAATAAAGACAGCTAAAACTGAGAGGTTTTAGGACAAAGTTTGTGTTTTCCATTGTTTAAGCACCGGTTCCAACCAAAAGAGGTATGTTGTATCAATGGAAAAGGCTGACTTGGTTATCATTTTGCAGAAAAAGGTTTTTATTTTTAGAAGTCTCTAAGAGGTTTTTGGACAAAGTTTGTGTTCTCCATTCTTTAAGCACCGGTTCGAGCACCGTTTAAGCACCGGCGCCATTTCAAAAGTACCGGTTTGGCGCCGGTATCGGATAAAACCTAAACGATACCCATCCCTAGTCTTGTGCTCCTTAAACAAAAAACAGAAGAGATGTTTGTGTTCCTGGGACAAAATGGGGTATGTTTTCTTTTGTAGCTGATTTGCAACCATCAGTGCATGGCGTCCAGTGGCTTGGGTCACTCCATTATTCCTTCCGGGAGGTACAACAAATATTCAGTTGTTCCACTGTCATCAGCTTCATACATGTATTGTTATGTAAAATGCTTTTTTTGGTATACTTTTTTAATCCCCTGTATTAAATTACTACTACTAAAGTACTAAATTACTCTCTGCATTTGACCCATTCACTCAGTGAAGCAGTGGGCAGCCACCAATCAAGTGGCCGGAGAGCAGTGTGTAGGGACGGCACCTTGCTCAGGGGTTCCGGTTCGATTGGATTTGAAACCCAACCTTCCGATCATATGGTGAACGCTCTACCTGCTGAGCTATCCCCTCCCATATGAATGCAAACTTGACATTTTTTTGTCCAAATCTGATGGTATTACGAACACAAAAGCAGATTCAGAGTTTGAATCACCATGTAATTCCATCTTGAAAGCATCTAATTGGCAATGAATTCATCTCTCACTATGGCAATGATCCTAAACATACTACAGATGCAGTAAAAGCATACATGGATAGGAGAAAAACAAACAAACAATGGAACACTTTCAGTCATGGATTGGCCTCCCCAGAGCAAAAGCCACAATCCAAAGAATAACTTTGAATGACCTTCAAGAAGCTTGGAGATTATTCTTGCAAATATTTCATTAAGTATTTCTTGTATAAGCATTATTATTTATTTGAATTTAATGACCCCCGCGACCCTGAAAAGGATAAGCGGAAGCGAATGGATGGATGAATTTAATGACCTATTCTTTAGACTTTTTAAGGCCTATTTGGTCTTGCACCAAAATGTATTTCAGTTCTTCTGACACTGATCATAATCTGAGGCTCAGATGGCCGTCACACAGTGCCACAATCCAACATCCTACAGAAAAAAAATTATATAAAAACCTTTTTTTCTCAGGAGACATATTGAGGACTTTTTCCCCCATACAGTTTGTGTGTACACCTGTGTGGATCAGTGTGCTTGTATTCAAAAGGTTTCTTTATGTAACGATCTGCTAGAGGGTGTGGGGGCCATAGCCCCGTCCTCCAGGGCATGAAGCAGGTATAGAGGAGATCCAGGCTCCAGACATCCAGAGACCCCCAGAGCACAAGAGTCCAAGGAAGACCAATGAAGGGGCAACGGTGCCACTCTCCCGGAAAGAGCTGAGGAGAGCCCCAGACGAGGGGTCACCCAGCAGTCGTGGAGCAGAAGCCAGAGGGGGCTGCAGTGATGTGCCTGCGAGCTCCACCAGCAGCCAGCTGTGCCAGAGTGACCGAGTCCCAGGCCCAGAGCCCAAGGGCACCCCACCCCCCGAAGGGGCCCGACCGAGCCACAGGCGCGAGGACCCGACAAGCAGCCACCGGGAGTGAGCCGGTGCGTACCTGAGCGCCCAGCACCGGACACCAAGAACCACCAATGCACCGACGTCTGAGGGCATCTGCCACCGGCAGGGAGAGTGGTGGGGGGAGATAGGCCTCCATACCTTGGAGGGCCTGAGATGTCCCCAGAAAGGTGGCGTCTAAGACCCGACGTGACATATAGACACAGACGAACAGGCACACACAGATACGAACATCCCCCCCCCCCCATGCACACATATGCAAATACTCAGCACTCACCCAACGTGGAGACAGACATAAATAGACACTGTACACACAATCACACTCCCCAAATGTACTCCAGATCCAGGTACCCCTGGATGCACCCTAACCCAGGAGGTGTCACCCTTTTCCCCAGAGTGGAGACAAGCAGATCGCCCCCGACTCCGCATTAGCAGGGAGGCCCCACGTCCCAGACCCCAATCGGATGGCCAACTCCTCCTCCCAGCCACCCCCCCCCCCCCCCCCCGACGGGCAATGGGGGTGGGGGGGCCTCCCCTGCACCCTGGTGACAAACCCGCACTCCAAGGCCCTGCATGCGTGGGTGGGTGTGGTGGAGTGGGAAGAGGGAGGAAGTCAGGGATGTGGAGGGAAAGAAGGGAGGGGCAAATGGTCCTTCCCTGGGGCCAGCTCCCCTGCTGACCCTAGTAGGCACCCCCACCCTCTGGAACCCACCAAGGCAAGGGGTCCAGGCCCATCTGGACCGGGGCCCACAGCTAGCAGCACCGCCCAGCTCCACAGAATCCGGGGCAGCCCACCCGACCCCACCACAGAGAAAACCGCACCCACCCCATCCACTCATCTCCCAGACTACACAAGACAATAGACACCCAGGTTAAGTTCATTCTCCATCTCTCCTATATCTCTCTCCCACCTGCAGAGTGAACTCCCGGAGAGCAGTGAACTTCTGCAAGGATGTAAAAGCCTCCCCACCAGTTGAAGAGCCCCTTTGGATACTTTCTAATAAAGCTGGTACCCTGAATAGTACAGTGTAATTAGATCATAGGAAGGTGAGATTTTTGGATGCTTTATAGCAGATTTTGCACTTATCGTAGTATTGTATAATTACTGATGATGTACTTGAAAGAATGAAAATACTTTGCCCTTAGCACTTTATTTAACATTAAAGTTATGCTTTGCTTCATTTATTTGTTCCACTGTTTCATGGATATTTCAGTCTCATGGAGAAATATCGTCTTTAAAGTGCATACCTGTTGTAAAGTTATTGGTGAGCCCTCATACAAATCATATGTTACGGCCTTCACGGTCACCAGATCTCAACTGACGCTCAGAAAGAAATGAAACAGAAAAAGAGATTTTATATCAAACCCATATTTCTATAATTTGTTAGTTACTGCTTATTTATTGAGGGAATTGAGGGAGTGTAAAATCTGCATAAAACAATACACAGACTATGAAAAATTTACATTTTTAAACTAATCTTATCCATAAAATAACACATCAATGTTTGCTTAGTAAAAATTGTAGTGGGCATATTGTTTATGTGTATAAATATTTATTGTATTGCTTTCTTTCATTTTATATTGTTTTCTTCCATGAATATCTAAATATATCAATAAATATAATAATTTAATGTATTTAACTAGAATCTATTTCTGTTGGAAATTGTAAGAAAACACTATAAAATATAACAAAACCATAACACAATTATTTACACACGTAAAGTGTGAATCTTTCCACCAGGTGGCGCAGTAACATCAGAAAAATCTGTTCATACGGCAACGCCAACAGATTTTCTGCGCCTTTCAGTGGACAAGTGCTAAATCAGTTAAGTGCTTACAATGTAAGCGACAATAGACAACATTTCATTGTTTATTAAACAATCCTACATATTTGTGGATGTTCCTAATAAATGGATTTGAAACTGTTTAGCCGCGGCTGCCCTGTTACCTATGCACACAGAGTTTGCACAGATTACAGGCGGATTTTGATAAATTTCTAATAAATTGCTGCACATAGTAAAGTGAAGCCTGCAAATAGTTTCGTTTTCAATTTTATTTTCGTGGAAATTCAGACCCAGGAAGTCCCCGAAAAACAAAACAAAACATCAAACCCCCTAAAAATGTTTTTCACTAAACCTCCCCTTTAGGAATTCCCAATATTTTCCAAAGACCGGGACTCGCTCTTGCTCTGCGCGTGACCCAAACGGTTGTTGCAGGGTGCTGTTCCAACATGCCTTCTCTGGGGGTTTCGCCGCTGACAGCAGATGCATTATGGAGCCGCTGGAGGGAGTCTGAGACCTGGTTTTAATGGGCAGAGAGTTCATATCAGGCTCGGTGAAGTGGACCTGATCACACACAGGGCCACCGATCAGGCGTGTGACAGCTCTGCGTGTGATGTTAAAAATGCATGTGACAGAAAAATGGAACCTGCTTTCATGAATGTGAAATATGAAGGTTATGATAACAGTTTTGAATGTTGTTGTAACACACTTCCGTTCTGCACGCTGCTGTCTTCAGCAGATAAACAGCTCTGATCCTATATCGAAGGATTATTTTTATCCTGTTGGAGGTAGTGGTGCTGAGCTGAAGCTTCAGAACAACACGTGCTCTGCAGCTGCAATAGCGCCTCAAATGGTTTGCAAGAAAAAAAAAGATAAAAAATATGTGTGATATAAAAGAGAAACATCAGTGTCATCTGAGATTCTCGTGAATTTCGCCTCGTGCTTATCAGACAGCGCCTTTTCCCATTTCTTATAACCTTGCTCTTGCACAACGCCGTTACACAATGTCCGCTCAGCGCGTGCTCGCACACGGGGCTGGTCAGCTGCTCCAGCTTCCCTTTTATAACATAATTTGAAATATATTTGAATTTCATGTGCGTCGCCGCGGGTGTGCAGGTGTATTTGGGGGGTTTGTGCACGGACACGATGCGAGAGCATTGCCACGGTGAAGCTTTCTTTTATTCGGCCAGTGGGGACGAGGGAGCGGGGGGGGGGGGGACAGAGATCTGGAAATTCCTCCACTCATAAAGAAAAGCTGCCGGTAAACAAACCGAGAGAGAGGGACAGAGCGGCGAAAGAAGCGTAGGAAGAAAAGGAGGGAGAGAGCGGGGGATTCTCCGAAACCACCAACGTGGGATCACCAGCGTCTTCTGGCTCTCAGCAAATAGGCGCAGAGAACGGGGGATGTATTCATAGCGGCAAACCAATGAACGAACGAGAGGCTGGGCGTGGCCACGCCTACGGTCGCGAAGCAGTAATATAACAGAGAGTTTCGGCTGAGAGAGGCACAGTTTCTTTCTGCTCGCGGTCTCGCAGTAAACGGACTTGTTACTCAGTTAACGGACTCTGAAAGGACCTTTACACGATCTGGAATACCACTGTGTTTGGACGTTGTATCAGGAATTTCATAGTACAGCCGTATCCCCGCGCTGTGGATATTTCTTCTTATCCTGGATCTTGTGGATTATTTTACTGACTTCAACATGACTTTGGAAGAGGTCGTTGGATCAAACAGCACCGAAAAAAAGTAAGTTTCGGCTGTGTGTGATGCGCAATTACGCATTGGCACATTTGATCTGACATTACAGATCGCGTTCTAGTTGAGTTTATAATCCCGGCTTGTACTTTAAAGGTTGCATCTGCATGCTTATATGTAGACTTTAGAGTTGTTTGCCACAGTTTAGTCGTGTCGTTCGCACATTTCTAACCGCCTCCGCTTCTCTGCAGGATGGAGACGGTGAGTCAAGCTCTGGAGGAGCTACTGGTCGCTGCTCAGCAGCAGGATTGTCTCACGGTTGGAGTCTACGAGTCCGCCAAACTCATGAATGTGTAAGTATAAGTTTGATTTTCCTCACCTTAATTAACCACGCCAAAGCTTTTGATATGAGAAATATGTAATGACGCTGACATTAACCGGGTCTTTCACCTTCTGTCCCGCATGCAGAGACCCAGACAGCGTTGTACTGTGCATCCTCGCAACTGATGAGGAGGATGAAGACGACATAGCGCTGCAGATCCATTTCACGCTGTTGCAGGCTTTCTGCTGCGACAACGACATCAACATCCTGCGGGTGTCAGGCATGAGGCGGCTGGCTCAGCTGCTGAAGGAGGACACCGAGGACAGCAACAGCAATGAACCCCGGGATCTGCACTGCATTCTGGTCAATGTAAGTGTAAACTTGCTTTGAGCTACTCGAGAAATGATACAAGTTCATGATATTATACTCTTGTAAGTTTAAAAAAAATGTTTCCGAGAATCTAACCGTCCGTCCCCACCGTGTTTTGCAGAACCCTCAAGTGCAGCCTCTGCAGTGCCAAGCCCTGCAAGACGTCGGCAGTTTCTGTGAGGAGAGTCGATGCAGCAATCAGTGGGTGCCCTGCCTGGAGCTGCAAGATCGTTGACTGGAACCGGGCCAAGCCAAACCGAATCAGACCGCCGGGGAGCGGTGAGAAAAGAGTGAAAACAATCAAACCTGCGCAGAAGTAACGCGGTATGAGTTGTTGTGCTGTGCCGGACCGAGCCAAATCCGAGCCCGATGGGGGAGGTCTTTTTGTCCTCGTGGAGCACGTGAAACGTCGGTACTGGTAGTGGCTGTGGAAGCTGGACCAGACTGAGCAGGAAGTCTCAGTCATGGAGCTGCAGAGGGGGAAGTGAAGATGAAATACCAGGACTTGAGTGACGCAAATGGAGGTCACATGAACGAACTGAAGAGCTGCATGTAAAGCTCTCGACTATCTGCGCTGCAGGTGTGGCAGGTGTTCTGCTTACCTGTTTGCTGCACATGAACTTTTGTCATGATGTGATTTTACACACTGATGTATCTAAATACATTAAATATGAGTCTGCTTGATGTGATGGATTTGCCACAAGTGAGAAGTGAAACCACATTGTGACTTATTCTGTTTGGTCAATAAAGTTTTGATGGAAATATAATCGATTTTTGTGTGGTTCATCTAAAAGAAGTGTGTATGTATGAGTGTGGGTTTGTTTTACTACCTTAAAGGGGTCTTGTGTCATTTCTGAAGCATAGGAGGACAGTTCTGTCACAGAATCTAGAATTAATGTCTAGAAAAACTAGCATGCAGTGTTGGGTCCATCAACAAATTCTGGCCCCATAAGTTCCACAGGAAACTTATCAAGTTCTGCTTAAGGTCCTATATTTGTAGAAAGACAAATGGTTCTGGGTCCAGTTTGATTCTTATAATTTTTGTAGTCCTATCTCTCTTTCATGGTGGCCTTTTCTCTATTGGATAGTATCAGTGTGGACCTCAAATTATGATCTATTCCTGGCCCCATGAAGGGGACTCTTTAAAGGACATTCCACTAATTTCGCACAAGGTTCAGTTCTCTATTCTGAACGTGTCCTACTGGTCTAAAAAACATGCAGAGGACATCTTTGGTATCACAATCTTGTCATCAGAGAACTGATTCAACTATATTAACCTCCTAGGACCTGCGTCCATATATGTGGACATCACATTTTGGGTTATTTAGACCAAAATACTGAATTTTGCTCTACAAGGGCCTGATATCCACTTACAAGGATGTTATACTACTATTGTTCTATCGAAATTTTAAACAAATATCCTCATATGTGGCTCTCATTTTTCTTAGAAACAAAAATCAGGTAAAAAAAAAATCTGGTCATTCTTTTACATTCATTGGGTCCAAATATGCCCAAATATCAAAGAGAAATCAAAAATGCATGCCGTGGAAGAGTTCGGGTCTTAGGAGGTTAAATGAAACTCAGCACATCTGTAAAATGCTGACAGTGTTCCAGTGCAAACAGTGCAATCATTTACAAATAATCTGGATTTTACATTTAGCTGATGCAGCTCAATGGGAAAATGCTTCCTTGAAAATCTTCTTAGAAAACTGTTGCATCCACTTTTCAGACAAAAAAATGCCTTTGATGTGGAAACGTGGTGCCGTTCTGTAGTTAATCCAACTTAGGTTTTAAGTTGTTTGCATGATGCATATAAATGGTTTATCTTGTCTGTGACTCTGCAGGATAAAAATGGATGAAAACACGGAGGAGTATGTCGGTGGACATCTTCACACCATCTCGGTTTCCATGGTGATACTTGGACGGTGTGTAGGTTATTCCTGTCCTGTGGGTTTGTGGCTGCCTTGCTTGAAAAAGAAGAAGATAAGATATAGACAATAATAAGGCTTTTTGTTTGTTTTTTAAGCTTTATTAATGCTGTTCTTTGCAGCAATAACTTACATAAAGTCTGACCAGGGGAACAATGAAAAACAAAAACAATAAAAAATAAAGAAGTCACCAGTATAAAGCACCGGCAAGACGTTATAAAATGTTATACAAAAGCCAGTCTACACGAGTGGGTTTTGAAGGTTTTTTTTGAATGGAGAACTTATTGAGTTGATCTGATAGTAAGAAGAACCTTTTCCACAGCATGGGTCTAAAACAGTGAAAGTACTGACCCTCTGTGTTTTAAGCCTAGACCATGTTGCTCTATCAAATATCAGAGGTCTGGAGCAGGGTTTTATTAATGTTTGAATGCACTACACGCTGGACTCAAGGCTCTAGCTCATGGGCTAACATGATACTTCTTTGATAACATTTGTGGTTTATTTCTGACATTATTTATATTTCACGACATCAAACATGATTTAAAATAGATGTGAACAGCCTGTTACTACTTCCCTGGAGTTTTCTTGGCTTCTTTATGCATACTGCACCTTTTTCTACGAGACATTGTGTGTATGAAAAAGAACACCGAGTTCTTCCAGTTGTGTGCCTGTGTGAAACCGGAGCAGTAAACTAAAGCTGGGCCTGCAGCCAGTTCTGCCCATGATGTCACATCCTGATGTCACATCCTGCTGTTACTCCTCCCGCTTATGGATTTGATGGGGACTCCACCACTTTGCTGACGCCACAGGTTTGATTGTTTTGGCAGCGACCCGTCCCTGCTGGGCCAGCACTCCCAAATTCTTCAGGTGATTGGCAGCTCAGCTCAGACAGTGTGCGGCAAGAATTTAGTCCTGACATGATCAGCTGGTTGCTAAAGGCAGTACATAGCACTGTACGAAATGAATTGTATGAAATGTACTGACGCACACAGTGTAATAATACAGCATGTACAGTTATAGTGCAGTTAGCCTCTCTGCTTGCAGTTGTCTTTAGAGACATTATGTACGGCATTCTAAGAATCATGAACTGAACACTACTAATTATAGTTAAACATGCTGTATCAAAATAACTGCCAAGACAAGAGAGGCATGTGAATGAGGTTGCAAAAAGGGAAAACTTGCTTCTAAAAAGGCTTTGTTTCGTCTGTGCTATGCTAGCTTAGTTATTGCCTCTGTCCTGCTAGTTTACAGTCAGCTTGTCTGACTGGAAGCCAAGTTGCATTGGGCAAAACACACGAGGCATATAAGTGCTTTCAGATTTACACAGTGTTTTGCTCACACTGTCATGGAGTGGCTGTGACGAAGCTTTTTCACACCTCGTCTCTGATGGTGTCATTTCTGATCCTTGTTTCAATCTGAGCCGTGCAATGTCAAGTATCAAGTTTTAGTTTCTCTTGACGTTAAGCATCTGCTCTGTGCTGTCCAGCTTTCACTCACACTCGTTTGCAGACCTTTTACTGAAACTATGCTTCCAATAAATTTCAACCCTCTAATCATATAATTTGAGAGAGTCAAAATGAGTCAATCCTCATAGACTACCAAGTTAAAATCTTCAAATCAACATCAGAAATAAACATGGATAGTTTCCCCCTTCATAAAACCGTGGTACAGGAGTGATTTCATTCAGGTGAGGCTGACAGATGCAGTTAAAGCACCTACCTGTCTGCTGAGTCACTGATCTTAACAACTCCACTGTGATGTGGTGATCCAAACACCAAGAAGAATATCCAAGAAGTTTAATCAGTGAATTTTATTTTCAGCAGCTAGAATAATTTTCTGCAAGTGCAGCTTAATTGAGCACAATTTGGACAAGACTTGAACTTATTCATGCTGAAAGTTAAGATGTTTGTATGAAGATGTTATAATTTGTTTTATTCACAATTATTTTTACAGGTGCCTGCCATGTCATCCTCGGTTATGAAAGCAGCACTATGTAAACATTAACATTAAGCAAGTGCAGTTGCAGTGGGTTACACATGAGGAGCTCACGCCCTGAAGCAGGCAAACTGATCTGATCCAGAGGCGTCAGTGGTGGCAGCACAGAGGTCACTGTGTCCCTGATGTGAATAAGAAATGTATCCGCCTGCATTAATCATTTTACACACCCACAACGATATCCCTGTGCGTGTGTGCATTAAGTAAAAGAAACTGGGAGTGTAAATACCTCACAGCAAGGACACAATGAAATACCTTCAGTGCAGTAATCCAGTTTGACTGCAGTATCAACATGTCGAGACTTCCGACTCCTCCACAATTGTGCTTATCTGATGACACTATATCGAATCCAAATCTTTCAGTCCAAGGCTGTGCATATATGCATGGAGGCAGTCAGACTGGCAGAACACCAGGCATAAAGGCAAAACCCTAAAAACAAGCAAAATGTCCTGAAATAATTGATATGTGATTATTTCAGGACATTTTACAGTAATAAACACATTGAAATGGCTTTAAAAATGTCCACAGTTTTGAAAAGTGTTGCATATTTTCTTTTTGTACCAGTGTTGTAACATATGTGAGGTTTTTGTAAATATAATACTTGACTCTCTTACAACTCCAAGTGTGACTCCACATCTCACTCACACATCACAACATCAGGTCAAAGAGGACACAATGGAAACGGGCCAACGTCAGCAAGCAGAACAGAATGAAGTGAAACAAGAATAAAACAGGAAATGTTTGTTTTGATTTCCATTACACAGTATTTCTGTCAGCCTGTTATGACGATCACAGATTAAACAATTATAGATCAAACTTTGCCTTCTTGTCTCAGACATACACTAGATTATATAATGCTCTCCATTCATTCATGCAAGTGTGCCATCATAAGCAAAAGAATGTAAACACAAAACTGAAGTTGTCCCTGTTTTTTGTTTTTACCTTGAATCTAGAAAATTCTGTTGCTTCTTATGAAAGCTTGATGTACTATTTGTGCCATTTACGTTCAGCATTCCCACGTCCCCCTTGTGCAACGTTTGATATGTGCGCTCCTGATGGCGTTGGTGGCGTTGACCTGCTCATCAGATCACCAAAGCTCAAGAATAGCGGCGTTATTTTTAGAAGACTTAAAAAGAAGCTCAGTGTGTCACTCTAGCAGCTATTTCTGTTCACAAACGGTGAGGAAGCTCCCTACTCTCTACATCACGTCACCCTGGAAACAGATGGAGTGCACTGATTGGACGGCTGGGCAGGCGGCGGTCTCTATATTAGATAAGGTGCCGAAGCTGTGCTGAATGGCACGTTGGCGTGTTACGTAGGGAGATCCTGCCACCACGTCATTGACCATGTAAGGTTGGTTCAGGAGCAGAGGAGAGCATCAGAGCGATGAGTCAGAGAGAGGAGGAGAGGGGTGATGAGTGTATGAGAGATAGAGATCGCTCCAGCATCACAAAACACACAAGCATCTAAGTACTGAGAGAAAGGCAGCAAAAAAGCTGCAATTACTGGCTCACTGACATTGAATTAAACACTAAAAATACATCTTAACATTATTAATTTAACCTTTTACTATAGTAAAGGATGCAAATTTGACTGAAGTCCAGGTTTGGATGTCTGTCATAGCCATCCAGCATGCACAGACAGTCTGTTATCAAACTGACTTCTTGATCTCTGCCTTGAAATTCGTTATTTAGTATAAAGACACCAGCTCTATGTTCTGCAGGCCTTTTCAATAATATGTTGCAGCCTGTTCTTTTTGTCAACACTGTCAGATGCACAAGATGTCATGTGGCATCGGTCAATAATGGACAAGGTTTAAACTCTTTTCTAAAACTAACCAAGTTGTTTTAGTAAGTGTAAAAAATGTTACCAAGTATGACATAAACTGCAATCAGCTGGCTGACGATTTATTATGTAGTCCAGTATAACATAATATGATAACCAGCAGTTATCTGACAGAACAGCAGTGACTGATGACCTGGGATGAGAACGTTTCTTATCTGTTACACCGTTATTGGCTAATCAGTGAGGATTTATTCTGCAACCTTTTCATTTTGTTGCACCTACTTACCCCCGTCCACTGAATTTGCTTGCTTCAGCTCTTAAAGTCACTCTTTCTTCTTTTGGAACATATTTGTGGGCTTTACACCAGCTCAAATACACTAGGATCAGCAGCCACAACATCCCCAGTGAGACCTGCTATGGGAGGAGGCATCTGTGGTTGATTGTTCCACTCAGCTCTCATCAGCAGCTGTTTGGCCGATGAAGCATGCTGTACTGTGACAGAGAGCTCTGCCTGCGTTTGAGTGGTGAATCAGTGATTTCACCCATTTGCTCCTCATCTTTGTTTTCCTCCACATGAAAAACATCTCAGGATGACGGCACAAAGAAAAGTCTTTATCGCTCTGTGGTTTGGAAATGGGTCAGCGTGTTTGTTGTCTTTTGGATGCTGAACACAGACTTTTGTTTCTGTGTCACAACCTTTGTGCATGTCAGAAGCCGCCTGTCATGAAGAGAGAAGCAAATCATTGAATCTGTTGTCCCTGAGGTATTTCGGCTTTATTTTGTCATTTCACAGACAGGAATTCGCAGCACTCAAACCGCTGAGGAATTTCAGGAATGTAGCTTCACATGTTTTCGTTTGATGTTGACTTTTATCTTTTTCTATTCCTGCTCTATCGATGTATGCTTTCTGTTTGCATTAAAATCAAAATTTACTTTATTACATTTGTGTTTTTTTTTTATTGTTTTAATTGTTTCATGAGTTACACCTAAAACAAACCAGGAACCAATGGCACTGCTCGTATGTGCTGTATGAAAACAGGTTGTTAAAAACAACGTATTTGTCTCCCAGCTAACCTTCACTTTTCACCCCCTGACTCCCCCCCCATGTGATGTCATCACGCCACACGTGTAGTCTGATGTGGCAGGACGCTGCAGACGCTGATTAGCAGAGAGAGACCTCTGACCTCAGCAGTGCTGCAGGTCCTGAACTCGAGGTGCTGTGACGCTGCGTCCAAACACACAAGCAGGATCTGAACTCAGGACCCTTCAATGAATTTGACTCAAAGGGGATTTGGGCTTTGTTTATAAATTGGAAACGATATTTCTGTTGGATTTGCATTTACATGTGAAGTCAGTGTGCTTCACATTAAACAGAACTAAGATTTATGTTAGGCAGACTATACAGAAAGGCCCCACCTGACCACTGGGTGTAAGTCAGCCTTCAGACATGACAAATGAAGCCAACACTTATGTGCTGTTACTTGCAGTTCCTCTTATGGCCACTTGAGGCTAGCTTAAAAATTAACCAATTCCCACAGACTTTAATGTTAAAATTAAACATATTCAACTAAAATAAAAACACATAAGAGTTTCCTTCCATATTGAATATGATACAATCATCATCTGCTGGGGAAAAATGTATATTTCCCAACATGCAGTAGTGCCTGAAGGTTCCTGGTTCTTACTGAGTCAAAGTGCTTGCAAGGAAGGTGCTGTACTAAATCTCTCCTAACAATATCTATGTTTGCTAGCACGTTGTCACGATTGCCTTTATGCTTCATGTTTGTCTGCAAATACTTGATAACTACTGGCTGAGGATGGTACATACTGAAAAAGTATGACTGCAAACTGGAAATGGAGAAGGTTCTCCTTCAGAGCAAAAGCTGTGCCTCAGCACTATCACTGTTCAAAAGGTGCAACTTTTACTTTGAGGCTCTCCGTTTGTGTCACATTTTTCATAGTTCCATTGTTTCCATGTTTGTAGACAAGTCTGTCACCTGTATCCAAACTACGAGCATGGCAATAGGCTAATGACCAAAGCAATCACAAGGAGGTTTTTTAACAACCCGCTTTCCCTCGTCTTCACAATTTTTACACAGATGAACATTATTCTGAAATTTTTCCTCAATTTGCAGCTGAACCTCGGTCCATCTCTATGTCTGAGAAACACTACCTCTCTAAGATGGTCTTCTGTCATATTATTGACCTGCTGCAAATTAACTTGATTAGTTGAAAAATCTTCAGTCTGTTTCTTTTTATTGACACTTATTTTTTAAAAGTGGATGGGAGCAACAAAAGGCTGGAAACCCGTGTTGCTAAAATTCAAGAACATCTAGTGCACAAGCTTCCCTGTGGAATACTGAAACATCTCAATTTGAACATTTGTTATGACTGCTGGGCTTCTAAGATTTGCAGATCATTGCCTTCTGTTTTTCAGCTCTGTTGCTGTTGGACGTGTTGGTTTTAAAAAAGTGGCAGAAGATGTTGACCCCCCTGCCCCCCCTGCAGGTTACAGACTCTTGTGTCATTTTGTTTCCTGGGTAGTTGTAAATAAAGTTCAGGGCTGATTGTGTGAGTTAATGATTATATGGATGTTTGTGATCTACTGAGTTCATCACCCTGTGTTCTGAACAACACAAACCAGAAATGACACCACTTCCTGCATGTGTGTGTGTGTTAACAGCTGTCTGTACGAGGACCGGTGTGTGTTTTAGACCTTGTAGCTCGTCGCCATAGGAGCTTTATATAGCTGTTTAAGAGGTAAGATTCATCTTTAAGGTTCAGGTTAGAATCAGGATAACAGTTATGAGAATTTGCATTATGCAAAGGAGGGTTCTCACAAGAACAGACGTACATGCATGTGTTCAGGGGGCGTGTGTGTCTGTGGGGGGATTTACTGGCAGCAAAACCAGAAGTTGACTTTCTTTATCATCCCTTACTGAAATCTTTCCTGTTTGTAACTTTTTATCAGTTTCCAGTTGTAAGTTGCAACTTTATCTTTTGGCTCTTAATTCCATTCAACCCACTCATGACACAGATAAATGCAGCTGAAAAACAGATGACTTCCAGTGAAATATTTGTATTTTGTGGTATTTAAAGTCAGGGTCATATTGATCTTTCAGAAACCACTGAATATATTAATGTAGATCAGATATTCATTTCAACCGTGGATGAACTGAGAGAATATATATCTGCAGCTTTACACAGCTACTAATGTTTCAGCGTTGCTTGAAACTGAAGTGACAGAAGGAGCTAATCAGAAAGTAACCTTTGCTGGACTTTGTTACTTTTTATAGTGATACTCAGACTTGCAGAGCTGCAGGTATGTCAGCTCAGTTGTAAGCAGCAGTGGCGTGTCTAGAAAATTTTTGTTGGGGGGGCCAGGTAGGGGCACAGATTTGGAGAAGGGTGGCAGATAATGTTTAAAAAAAAATTCTACCAACCGTTAACCATAATTCAATAATCCTATAAACCTAATAACCAAATGCACTTTTAACTCTTATTAGAATGAGATTTTAACCACTACGGTGCAAAGTTTTTAGATACTGCGTTGATAAAGTACAAGAGATACAATCAGTGCTTTGTCAGTGTTTACTCAGCAGTCAAGGACAACAATATTTGCATAGTATTTTTACTGACATGTAGTGCACATATGTTTTGGGCAAAAACATTTTTGAATATTAAAATATGAACATTTGTAACAAACAATTGACAAATTAGCCAATGCCAATGCAAAACTTTATCTGCCTGTTAAAAAAAGAAGATAATCTTCTCACAAACTGGTGTTTGATTTTGAAACAGGAAAAAAGTGGGGAAACAACTGAAAAGACTAATATTTGAATAAAACCTGAAAGCAAGTAAATACTTTCTATGCTGCCTTATCGTAAACTTTGGTAATATTGATAAAGAACAACACTGGCTGATGATAAAATACAGTCAGCTGGCATGGTGACACTGCCAGTATTAACCTGCAGGGCTGGACTGGGACAGAAAAATTGGGCATTTTCACTACAGACCGACCCACCAGGTATTAAAGCCATAAAGACTTTGACTGAAAACAAACCCTGTTGTGACAGTGATGTACAGTCTTGTTGGTATATGTATGATTTCTATACATTTTACGTCAGATAAAAACTTTGGTTGTAAGATTTAGATAATTATTTAATAAAAGCTAGATATTTTAAATGAGAATAAGAAAGAAAAGTATTTCTTTGTGCCCACCTTTCCCTGTTAATGCCCTACATGCCCCCCTGGCAAAACCTTCCTAGACCCGCCCCTGCACAGTTACCAGCTGTCAGCTACATAAAAAAAGATCCTGGTGTTATTTGTCTCTCAGAAACAGTTCATAACTTCCCTTCAACTCATCCATGTCACCTAAAAGGTAAACCTGTTTCTCCATCACCTGTTCAGCTCTGATGGTTCAGTAAGGACATCTCCTGGTTTCATCTTCATGTTTCCCTCTCACCACATATCCAAACCGACATCATGACCAGCAGCTTTACAGCTGTGGCTCCAGCAAACATCAGCTGATACTAGAAATTAATATTAAATAAATTCTAACAACAGCTGATCAAGCTTAAACGTGCTGCTGTTGTTTACCGCGACATCCACTGGTTTCCTGTTTCTGGCGCAAAGTGAGCGATAAACAAATGAGAGAGAAAAGCCGATCAGCTGATCATTGATCAGTTTCATGATTGAAGTAGCAACAGGAGAGGGAGGGGGAGAGAATGAGAGGAGAAGAGGCAGCTGTGCAGCATAACGACAGAATAAATCCAGCTTTGTGTCTTTTTTCCATTCTAGCTAAAGTCCGGGACAAACTGCGTCTCTTCTCAGCTCAATACGAAACGCGTAATATTTTCTCTGAATGAGGGACCATCCCATGTTTTTAAGGAGCCGTTGGCAACTCTACTAACTAACCTTATGAATAAAATAAAGTTCACTATCAGTAACATCATAGCACCCACCCACCTAAAAACTCCATCAAGCTGGCTAGAACGCAGTACGAGTTATTGCAACTGAGGGTAAAAAGTCAGCACAACGAAAATAAACTGCACCTAAACTTGGTTTATATCTGACCCAGATAGACTGCAGGTCATGACTTCTTACCTGAAGTTCAGTTCACCTGATACTCGGACTGGTGGCTGCCTCGGGGCTCTCCTCCTGCCTCCCCTTCCCTCATCCACCTGCTGGCCTCTGTGGAAGCTCCGCCACAGCCACCACCAAACAACTGAGTTATTTTTACACATCGACCTGCATCTGGCCAATCCACCACCTCTCATTGTTCGTGCCATTACAAAAAAAATAAAAAATAAGTCACCGGGCAGATGCCCGGTATGCCCGATGGCCAGTCCAGCTATGTTAACCTGCAACCAAATCTGCAGCTCCATACAGCAATGTTACGACTTAGATTATATCTTATAACTCATAACTCTTATGTTAGCTGCCCTCAGTAGCAAACTGGAGTAGCCTTCTTGGATTTGAGTTTAGACACTTTTAGATGTGCGCTTCTGTTTGACCCATTTCTTTTTCAGAGCTCCCTTTCAGCCTCACTCAGACTGTGACCTCAGCTCTCTGGTTTGACCACAGTGGAGAATTGAGAAGGAAAGGAAAAGGGAGGGGTTGGGGGTTATTCTGTGGCGGGACGGGTGGGGCGACGCCTGGCTCGGTAAATTTAGCCTCAGTTGGGATAAAAATAACTGGCGGTGTCCAGAGAATCTATTTATAGTTGAGATATTTTGAGCTGCAGAGAGGAAAACCCTCCCTCAAAGGAGCCAACCACACTTTCCACACAGATGAAAACAAACATCTGCAAAAGAGAATAACGCAAAAGTTCACAGCTTGTTTTGATCAACTCATTTATGTTTCTATTTAGTATCACCTAACTGTTCCATCTACAACCCTCATCTGTATAACATACAAATCACATTCAAAAAACAGACTTTACATGGAGAGTTTCGCTCAACTTGCTTGAGTTAAATCTTTCGTACTGTCCTCTCCTTGCATTTACTGTGTTTCTTCACAATGCTCTGAAAAGTTCTTATTCTTTTAAATAAAGTTTTCACGTTTAACAAAAAGAAACTTCCAATTAAAGGGCAGCTCAAAGTTTTTTCTCTTTCTTCAACCAGAGCTCATCAGTGGCTTCATCCAAACACCATCACGCAGCCTCATTTCTCTGAATCCACCAGCCCACAATTACAGGCCATGTGCTGAGGTAACTTCCATTTGCCCACCGCCACTCTAACCCCACCCACCCAAACCACACTTTGATCTCAAACCAAATGTTCCCTCCCTCATGTGGCAACGCGTTTCTCCTCCAGACCACAAAGTGGAGGGATTCCGAGTGGAGACCTGCACTAACCCTCTGAATGACTGGAACCACGCAGGTCCAGACCAGGGTCTGGAAAAGTCTAATGAAGCTGGTGCATGCAATGAACATGCACCTCTGAGTCTGAAGGGATATTACACACCAGCAAGTAAAATAAAATAAAATAAAAACCAAGAACACTTGTTTGCATTTGTCTCAGAGAACTTTCAGTGAACAAAGTTGCTTTAGTTGTTGCCTTAGTGGCAATAGTTGTGGTGTGTCGTTCCGCGCTGTTGTAGGTAAAGCGTTTGGTGTAGTTGCAGCATTTAGTTGCAAGTTGTTAATTTACTTGTTGGTCCAGCTGCTGTAATTGGAGCAACTGGTTTAGTTGCTCTAGTTGGTGTGTTTAACTGCAAATTGATGAATATTGAGTTTGCAGAAGTTTCTCTTTAGTTGCAGGTGTTTCTGTAGTTTCATTAGCTGGAGTTGCAGTTATGACTACAGCTAAATGGTTATGTTCACTAGAGTTTAATTGCAAGTGTTCCTGTACTTTGTAGTTTATTTGCTCATAAGTGTATATTTTTGAAGGAATTTATTAAGCAATAGTATTTATTAAGAATCATTTATAAAAAAAAAGATGACCATTATCAATAAGACAGGACAGGTGCTTTCTGCCGAAGGTTTCAGATGCAATGAAACAGTCTAATTTCTAAACTCCTTTGAAATGGGCAGCAGTCTGTAATGACTGTAAATGTGTGCATGAATGACTTTTTCCCATAGCAGACACTGAGTCCGTCAAGAGCTCACGTCAGTTTATACCAGCAGCATAAACATTCGTAGTATCAGTTTCTGTTTCATTATGCAAAACTCAGCTGAAGGGACAAACCCCTGAGAGCAGAAACTGTTTCCCTCCACGTCCAGCCTGAAGCCTCCAGCTCTTTGTGAACAATATGCAAATGAGACCATTTTCCAAGCGCCCACTGAGAACAGACTTTGTTATCACAGCGCAGACAAACTGCTCCTTCAGCAGCACCAAAACCCAGGCGACACTTTTAAAGAGCATTTTTATCAGGAATGCTAGTTTGTGATTTTTTTTAATCTGTGTTAATGCGCAGAATCAGACTACATCATCTCTGTGAAGAAAGTGTGACTCACTAGTTTCTGTCTGACTCTCGTAGAAAAATTAGCTAAAAAGCAGACATGCAGGCAACTACTGCAAATACACCCAGTGCTTTATCTAAGTTGCTGTCACTGTAATTAAAAGGACAACTGTCTAAATAAAGACAGTTAATATTTATGTGTTGCAATAAAAATAACTGTATTCACTGGATAAGGTTTCTTAAACAGCATGTCAGGCTTTTATTTATATCTGGTTTTGCACAACAGTCCACTCTTTCCATGAGCAAACAGACAATTTGAGTCAGTCACATCTCTATAATCATAAGGCCAAAATGAACAAAATTAGTCTGCGTGGATCAGAGACACTGTAGACAAAAATATAAAGACATTTTTACACATGCATTACAGCCCTGAGCCGTCAGCAAATGACACAAGTGCATCAGAAGACTCAAATTCCAGAATAAGCACCGCAGCACAAAGCCTGCGAAATTTAGTTATTAGCAAATGCAAAAGTTGTTTGTGCATTCAGTACTGCTGTAATAGTATAAAGTAATCCATTACTGTAATTACCTAACTTTCTGCAACTGTACTAAAGTCAGTAATCACACAAGTTGCTGATCAAAAAACCGTGTTGTTACTTTATTAAAGTTCTGTGGTCATTTCAGATTGTATGGTCAGCCCGGTTGAACTCTTTAGAGTTTTGATCAAAGGGTGAGATGATTATTGGACTCTTTCTAATTTAACTGGATTCATGTGGAGTCTGAGCTGGACTCCTGCTGCTCCACTGTGAATGAAGGAGGGTCAAAGTTCAGGTGATCCTCGGTGTTCCCTGCTTCTCTCTGACCATCGTAACAATGCTGTGAGTTGTTTCCTCCTTCCAAGTGAGAAATCACAGCAGAGAACCCATGTGAGTGAGGGGGCGGTGCCTGGTGATAATTATTAATTGAGACAGAATTAATTATTTTGCAAGAATGAATCTTTTTTCATGTTGACTTTCTCTCTAATCAGAGCCCATCACTAATAGGACTGTATACTGCTGCAAACAGCTAAATCTGTTGTTTACATTAATGTACACTAATTAATTTTATTTTTAAATTCTGAAAAGAATTTAAATATCAACACAGCAGCAGGCAAAATAATTCAATAAAAACAGATTCAAAGAGTTAAAGAAATACCACATATATCTCTACTTACAATAAAAAACATGCTTTACGACCTTTAAAGCAGTAAAATATGATCTCTGATTCATAATAAATAATAATAATAATACATTTTATTTGAGGGCGCCTTTCAGAAACCCAAGGTCACCTTACAAAAAACACAATTAATAAAAGGAACATTAGTCATAAAAAACATAAAATAAGTTAAAATTACAAAACAGAGCGTGACAACAGATAAAATCAGCATTAAAGCGAGTAAGCCAGTTTAAACAGATGTGTTTTGAGCTGTGTCTTAAATACGGAGAGGGAGTCAATATTTCTTAGTGCAGGAGGAAGAGAGTTCCAGAGCCGAGGAGCAGAGCGACTGAAAGCTCTGTTCCCCATAGTGATAAGGTGTGAGGATGGAACAGTAAGATGAATAGCAGATGATGATCTGAGAGTGCGGGAGACAGTGGTGATATGAAGCAGGTCACACAAATATGAAGGAGCAGATTTATGGATACACTTGTATGTAAGAAGTAAGATTTTAAAATTTATCCTGGCTTCTACGGGCAACCAGTGAAGCTGCTGAAGAACTGGGGTAATATGAGCACTTAACGGAGTGCAAGTTATGACCCGAGCTGCAGAATTTTGAAGAAGTTGGAGTTTATGAAGGGACCTTTTAGGGAGACCAAATAGGAGGGAATTACAGTAATCAATACGGGATGTAATAAGACTATGGACAAGGATGGCAGCAGCATGGGGAGTAAGGAAGGGACGGAGTCGGTGAATATTACGTAAATGGAAGTAAGCAGACCGTGTTATGTAATTAATGTGAGACTGGAATGAAAGAGTATTATCAAGTATGACACCCAAACTCTTAACCTGAGGGGAGGGAAGGGTGGGAGAATTTTCAACGTTAATGGAAAAGCTGTGGGATTTGGTTAAGACAGATGGTGTACCAACAAGTAAAACTTCAGTTTTATTACTGTTAAGTTTGAGGAAATTGGAGGAGAACCAGGATCTAATCTCAATAAGACAGTTTGAGAGGGAGGTAGGTGGGAGGGATGAATTGGGTTTAGAAGAAAGGTAGAGCTGGGTGTCATCGGCATAACAGTGAAAATTTATATTATATTTTCGGAATATATAACCAAGAGGAAGCATATAAATAATGAATGAAAGAGGCCCCAATACTGAACCCTGGGGCACACCAGCAGAAACAGGATAGAGAGCTGAAGAATGGGAGGTCTCTCATCCCAGAGGTCACACGAGTTATTACACTAAATGTTACTGGAAAGACTGGTCAGTGAGGGGGAGAAGAAACTGGGAACACAAGCAAACAGAACTACAGTGCAATTGTCATTTAGTCAGATAGCAGTGGGACACTGATGCTAGTGCTAATACAACCTCAGCCACCTGCCGTGAGGCAAATGCATTTACAGCAAGAACACTGCAGGAATGTTTTTCTCCAAATAATCATTTTCTCCTCCTTTTACAGACCTGCGACTAAAGATAGAGATCTGTTCTGTGTGTCTGTGATAAACCATCATTCATCAGCGTCACCTGCTGAGTTCAGGTGATCCAGTCTTTTGCTCTCACCCTTTTCACCTTTCGCATGCTTGTGAAAATGGTGATGTGTGATGCTTCCATGTGACAAATCACAGTGGCAGGAGTCAGGTGGTGGAGTCAGATGAGGTTTTATTTAGCCATGTGATGAATGTTCTCCTCTACATTTTAGTATCCCCTGGAGAGAAGGAGAAAAGTTAGTGAAGCAGAAAGTGCAGAGGAGGCAGTGATGACAGTACGGCTTCATACTGAGAAAGAGCACTGCAGATGCAGTTGTTGCTGAGAGTGTTGATTGAGAGCTATTGAGATTCATGGCTGTAGTGAATGGTGTGACAGACGAGAGTAGGGTTAGGATGAGATGGTGGCAGATGATCTGCTACGGCGACCCCTAAAGAGAACAGCCAAAAGAAAAAGAACAATTCAGAAAACGATAAAATAATTTTAAAAAAGAATTAAAAAAATGAAAGACAACTTCATTCAGCATTTAGAACAATTTCAATAAAATATGTTGGAGTTTAATTGAATTAAAAAAAATATTTACTTTAAATCTTTTGAGGCTATATGTTGATCAGATGGGTGATCAATAAGCAGCAGATACGAATATGAATGAAAAAACATGGGAACAGGAAACAAACAGAACTGAAGTGCAAATGTCAGCTGACTGTGGGCCACTGCTGTTAATGCTAATGCAACCTGAGGTACCTGCAGTGAGGCTAATGTCTCTGCAGCCCCACCTCCCTCTCTGTGTGTTTACAATGTAATGGTTGTGTTACCTGCTGCCTGATCTAAAAACAGGAAGAGCAGTGAGCTTTTAAGTTAGACGACAGGAAGGAAAAACAGGAAGGAAAAAATCAAACAGAAGGAAAAGTAGAAAGCTAGAAAGAAGAAAGACAGTCACATTTGAGGTGAAGAAAGCAACAAATTTCGGACCTATTAGCCAGTATTGATTTGTCTCAAATGAAGATGAAATTTGAAGCACTTTTAAAAATGAATTTCTGTACAAGCAGAGGAATGAGAGCGATGTGGAAACCTTCCCTCTAATCTCTTCCTGCTAATCCTTTTCTCCTGTTCCTCCTTTCTAACGCTCACTTGTGAAAGTGTAAGTGTGTGTGTGTGTGTGTGAGTGTGTGAGTGCGTGTGTGTGTGTGTGTGAGTGTGTGTGTGTGTGTGTGAGTGTGTGTGAGTGCGTGTGAGTGCGTGTGTGTGTGTGTGAGTGTGTGAGTGAGTGTGAGTGTGTGTGTGTGTGTGAGTGTGTGAGTGTGTGTGTGTGTGAGTGCGTGTGAGTGCGTGTGTGAGTGTGTGTGTGTGTGTGTGTGTGTGTGTGAGTGCGTGTGAGTGCGTGTGTGAGTGAGTGTGAGTGTGTGTGTGTGAGTGCGTGTGTGTGTGTGTGAGTGTGTGAGTGTGTGTGTGTGTGAGTGCGTGTGTGTGTGTGTGTGTGTGTGTGTGTGTGTGTGTGTGTGTGTGTGTGTGTGTAAAGGGTTTAGAAGAAATAAACTCGGTTGTAAGAAAAGTGAAGCCAGATGTAGAAGCTGTAACACGTGTTTTTTCTGCTTCCTCTTTCTTTGAAGTGTAGCGTGTGTTTCTTAGCTGTGCGTGTGTGTGTTTATATCACACTGACAGTCGAATTAATAACTCATGTTTGCTGGTGTTAGTGTTTTCCCCTCAGCGAGGTTCACTTTCTTTTTCTCACTTCAGCCTCTGACCTGAACAAAGCTCTCATCAACCAGACTTTAAATCCTGCTCAAATCTTTTTTGGCGTTGTGTATTTCTACTCTGTGATTAAATTTTGCTGTTGTCTCACACCTGTGAGCCTCACTGCGCAGCAGCAGCAGCATCATGGGGCGACCGTGGCTCAGGGGTTTGGGAAGCGTATCTGTAACCGGAAGGTCGCAGGTTCGATCCCCGGGCTCTCTGTCCTGGTCGTTGTGTCCTTGGGCAAGACACTTTACCCTACTGGTGTTGGCCAGAGGGGCTGATGGCGCGATATGGCAGCCTTGCTTCTGTCAGTCTGCCCCAGGGCAGCTGTGGCTACAACCGTAGCTGCCTCCACCAGTGTGAGAATGAATGAATAATGGCATTGTAAAGCGCTTTGGGTGCCTTGAAAAGCACTCTATAAATGCAATCCATTATTGTCTTAGAAAGTTTTTCTCTCTCAATGAAAACAAAATGCAGGTTAATATTTACAGACTCTTGAAAAGCAAGTTCCCAGAATATCTCTTTGTTATATGACTTTAAAACCTAACAGGTGCCACATGATGGTGGTTAGTAACTTAGGAAGGTAAACCAGTAACACGGACGGTCCCAGAATAAAGAGCCCAGCTCCTGAGACTGGTGCATAGTTTATATGAAACAACTGAATTCGAAACAGGAGAACTTTCATTGCTGGTATATAGATGAGTAACGGTGGATCTATAAACTATGTTCTGTTGTTCTTTAACTCTGTATCTAACTGATATTCATACTTTGGCTGAAGTAAAGGATCAGAGCATTTCTGTCACCACAGCATTAAAGAGCCCAGGTCCTTATATTCAGCTCTGATTGCTTTGTTAGTCTGTGTAAGTGATAGGTGTAGCTATGTGTGAGTGTGTCAGCCTTTACTTGAGAAGCACGTGGCAGGAATCACTCACTGCGGTTAACCTCGCCACAATAAAAGCATCTCCCTGACTCCAGTCCTTGATGAGACTCTAAGCTCTGTAACAGACTCTTATTGAGCCTTTCATCACTTCGCCGCTGCAGATGACTCATCCAGCACTCGCCCGACTCCCTGCCATCTTGCATCCTCCTGTTAAAATCCTGTGTGACTTCACTCATGCCGACCCTTCCTCAGCCAGCTGCAGGACAGGGGAGGGGCTGCTGGGAAGAAATGAGAGGCTGATGCATAAAGAGGCTGATAAGGAAAATTCTCCAGTTTCCTGTGATCTGAAAAACTGTTTGAACACACAACAAAGTTTGTGGTTTGGATGGAAATTAGCACAAAGTAAATCTGGAGCCCCACAAAGGAGCTGTAGGGGTCCAGTGGCTGCTGAGTAAAACCTCATCAGGGGGTTTTATTTCAGTCCAAACTCTACACCTGGGGCCTCATTTATCAACCAAGAACACTCAGAGTTTTACCCTTAATTCACGTGTACACTCATACATAAATGTCAACTGCTGCCTGCACATTTTCAGTTTCTCAGTTTTTACATCTGATTCTGATTCTTGGTGAACTGTTTGAACTAATGTTAAGTAGGATTACTGTCAAAGACGAGACAGTGAAGTGATTATGAGGTCCCAAAAGGTTGATTCTGTTCATCTGGACGTAGCGTTTTCAGTCATCCGAGTGGCTTCTTCAGTCTCAGCTGACTGCAGGTTTCAACCTTATAAACAGGACATTTACACAATAACTGAAACCAGCCCAGTGATGGAACAATGGGCTGGGAGGTCAATTTCTTGATCATTAATATGCAAATTCTCATGACCACTGATCAATAACCATGAGTCCCATTCACAGAGAGTTGGGGAATGGCTGCAATCACAGCATTGTAAGATGGTGACAGATGTGCCCTTAGGCCCCTCCTCGATTCAGAGATGGTCTTTTCCTTTTCACGTAAATGGCCTCCTTGACTCCGCCCTCAAACCAGCGTTTGAGCCGGTGGGGGAAACAGTGTCCACTGGCCTGTAGGTGTGAACAGACTGCAGAGTCCTGGCCTGACGAGGTGGCTCTTCTGTGTTGTGCCATCCTCTTCTTCAGAGGTTGTTTGGTTTCCCCGATGTATAAATCCTGGCACTCAGCAGCGTACACTATGTTACTCTGTTTGTGTCGGGGGACCCGATCCTTGGCGTGGACCAATTTTTGGCGCAGTTTAGAAGAAATGCGTCTCAACTGTTGTGATACTCCTGACACGTACGGGATCACTGCGGGTTTTCACTTTGGCAGCTTGTCCTTCTTTCTTTAGGCGCCTTCCCAGCTTTGACAAATGTCCAGCTGGGTCAAACTGAGAACTGAGATTACAAATATCCTGCAGAAAACTCTCATCAGGAGATGTTTTTTTTATTATTAATTGATTCTGCAGCTCTGTTAAGAAGACTTTACTTAATTCATAGATGAGTTCACTTGAACTCAGTGTGCTCCTGTGAATGACGTGCTGGACAGTCACTGGAGACTAAGATTACCCAAATGCACCACTAAACAACAGAGGAAATGATTCCTGACATGCTGCACACACTTACTATCTTCACATCCTCTACAGAGAAAATAAAGTACAGTGTGATAAGAGGGGCATCTCAGTGTCCACCACTTATGTTTAATTTTGTGTAATATACCAGGACATTTATCATTAGGGCTGTTAGTATCTATTAGAGCTGCTTTGTTATGTTTTGTAACATGATTTGATTCGTGAGGTGTGACACTGTGTTGTTGTGATGTGAAACTGATGTCTAAAGATGTCTCGATTATATTAGAAATTCTCTGCCTTTGGTTAAAATTTCAGCAGGTTAATTCCTTCTTTTCAGTCTCCACAAACCTGCCTGCAACCAAAGCCTGCAGACAAACTGGAAAGATTGTTGGTGCTGTGCGTGTCCACCTGCACATTCATATGCTTATACATCTGTTTATAGAGATGAAAGGATTCTAGAAATTCATTCAAATTCTGCAGTCTTATTTGTTTTCATTGTGAAGTTGATGTTATTCATTAGAAACCTGCAGAACAGTAAATGTAAAGCGTTTCCACAAGAATGTCTTTATGTGTCAGAGGTTGAGCAAAATAGAAACGTTACATTAAAGTAGATCTCTCCTGTTCCTGCCACCACCGTTTATCTCTATTATTAAAAGTCACATGTTCAATTCCACCACCTACACAAGCTCACTGTCAACCTCCTGCTGTAGTTTACGCAGTAGACACACGATATATGCAGTTTAGAGTGAGTCATGTAGGCGAGCTGGAGCTGAGCAGACAGATTATATCACTTTCTCACCGATGATGACTAAGCACGCCGACTGAGATAGATTTACACCTCTCTACTTTCTCCTCTGACATGCTCAGTCTCACTCCAGTTATTAAACACACATAAAAGCATCCTGGGATTGCACTGTCACTACGAAATGTTCTGATTCAAATCCCTCGCTGGGGTTTGAGTCATTTCTGTGGTGCATGCCTTTGTGTTGTTATGCTCGGCTCCAGGAGGATTCTGGGAAGTGAACTGACAGTTTAAGAGCAGTAAATTCTCATTTCTGATAAATGTTTTGGCTCAGAAAGAGTCAAGCTGATGACACATCTGTGCACTTTCTGTTTTTTGGATGTGTCACTCTTGTAGTTAAAGCTAAATGCTCTTGTACTTCAAAGGTTGGATGATTAAAACGCAGCAAACCCATCATAAGCGCTGTGCATGCATAAAGAACATGCACCTTCTTCTAAAAAGAACCATTTGTGTTGTTGGTGCATAATTCAGTCAGTCGGTGTATACATGTGTGAAATGGTTGATGTAATATAAATCAAAGCCAGTGAGTCTCATATTATCACAGGACCTTTTCTTTTCTCAGATTCTGACACAATCCTGTATTAACAGGCAAAATTCATCACTGCATATTATTTGGCATTGATTAATATTCTGGTGTCTTTTAATGTTACAATTTTACAACCCTAATAACGTCGAGCTTTAGTGATCGTAATCATGGCTGCTATAAATAGCTGTGTCTGTGCACAGGACTCCTTGCTACTGTTCTTTTTCCCTCCGTGGTTCCTGCTGCTTGTAACTGAAAACATGACACACATTTCCTTTTTTCCACTTCCCCAGTGTCTTTTGCATTACAATGCTTTTGCTCCAGAGGACTTTACACTAGCATGCCTAACAACCTTGTGTATATTCAGGTGTATGTTAACACAATTCCACAGTCTTCCCAGGAGTGTATATCCCACCAGATTCACCATGAAACCAGACTTTGCACCGCAGAAAAACCAAGTGCTTTAGTGACTCCAAACTGGAGTAAAGCCAGCAGCTTGTAGACACAGCATGTTGTGGGAGCAGCCAACTCAGTCAAAGACGCATGCACTTAATGATGAAAATCCAAATAATAAGATTATAAAAGGTGAGTTTGATCTGCTTTCTTTGCATTCTTGTAAAGAAACTTTGGCTCTTTCAGCATTGCTGCTCAGTTAACAGTCCACAAGTATGTCCAGTCCTCACAATGACTTACAGCATGTCCTCACAGTATCAGTTATGCATGTTTATCTCCTTCTTTTTGGGGGCTGTCAGCAGGAAAGTGCACAGAGCTGCTTCATCCAGAATCAGTGATGTTGTCTGATGAAGGTTTGGACTGTTATGAAACAGTCTGACTGAAAACATCTGCTGTCTGTCCAGATGTTAGAAATCAGTTGTTTAGATGGACTAAGGAGGATCAGACGTGTGTGTGTGTGTGAGAGAGAGAGAGTTGCATTGGTGTTGCTCAGACAGTAAAGGAAGCCAGTGTGTGTGATTAGTCAAGTTCCTGTCTGGGTCTCTGTTGTGTCTGTCCAATCTGGGTTTCCCCTGTTGTGACTCAAACACAACTCTCCTGTGAAGCTTTAGCATAAAACTGAGTCATTGATGAACTTTCTAACTGAATGTTATTCTTGTTTTCAGATATTTTAATGGAAAACCAAATTTATTTTAAATCGTAAAGATGAGTGTGGCTACATGCACACGCCTGCATGCCTTCAAACCTCTACTAATCTTAGTTGCTGTTTGTGTAACAGTCATGATATCCATAGCTAATGAAGCCATTTGCATGCAGTTTCCTCCTTTGGTAACATCAATGTTACTCATGGTTCAATACACCACAACATAACTGGAAAAAAGTACAGGGAAATTTTACCCAAATCAAATCAGTTCTAACTGCTGGAAATATTCTATTTTTATTGTATTCTGTGATATATTCACTCAGCAGGGAACACAAACCGTGAATCAGTGCTGCAAGGAAACCAAAAAGAAGAAGAAGAGAACTGTTGGAAACCTGAAATGCAAGGAAAGGACATCAGCCCAAAAGAGATGAGTCCAGCCTGATGAGTCAAACAGCAACTCCTGAGACTGAAAACTGAAAAAACAACAAAAAGCTAAAGAGAAATTCTCTCACTCACCACTTGAGGCGAGTGGGAGTGTAATTTTTTGTCAAGCAACATGGCTTTCAGTTCATGTCACGAAGTATCCAAGACGTCTGTGCCACGCTGAAATTCTGCTAATTTATTTGTATGTGTTTGTGTGATGCTCATATACGGTAGCAATTGTTAGCTGATAAGTGACCGTCTTATCCAAACGTGGTCACTTTTGGTTCCAAAAAAAACAATGTGGCAGGGCCAAAATTCTTAGGTTGAAGCATCAAAGTGGGCCTTCACAATCCTTCTACACACATAGTACATGGGTCAGTTGTGAGATTTTTTGGTGGTGGTAGTGTTGGACGTTTAGGCGACACTTTAAAGAGACATTCTGTGCTCTCTGGTTGAAACTTAATGGGTCCATCATTACTTCTTCAGCAGGCCGACTGCCGTGGAGCACAAAATAGCAATATGTGTGAGAACTGAAGACATTTGGAAAGGATCCAGGTAATGGCCTTGTAAGGCAGCTGGAGGAAAGAGAGTGTGCTTACATGTAAATGTGACGCAGCACAGATGGAGGTTCTCTGTTTTAAACAGTTAAAGGAAGGAGACAGAAAGTCTTTATGCAACTGAGATGCAAACTCTATGCAAATGAGTTTGTTAACAGCAGAGTTGTGAGACATCTTAAAACAGATTATCAGGGTGCAGAGAGGGACTGTCTCCAATTGCAGACTTTGTGTATTTGCACGACTTGAAAATTTACTGGCTATTGACATTTCAAACACTCTTCTTGCAAAGCATTAAAACTTTCTTGCCCTGCAGAGGTGCAAAGGTGCAAAGCCCTAAAATCTTAAATCAACCAGAATTGAAGGGGGTCAAAAGCCTGAAAGTCTAAAATAATCGTGTTTGTTAAAGTCTGAATCTATCTCACTGAGTTGTGGTCGTTCAGCTCCACGCTGACTCCGCCCGTCTCTGCCTAAATGAGGCTCCTCTGGCTCCAGACATGTGGTAAACCCGAAGTGCAGACTTTAATCCGTCTCTTCAGAAAACAGAGGGGGACCACACAAGACTGCAGACCGGATTCGTACAGTCTGACTCCTACTCAGGATTTACAGACAGTGATTCAGGCGTCTGAGAGGTGTTTCCACCACGCTTCGCCCAGAAATCTGTTGCTTTTGCAGTATTTTCAGGTTCAGACAGTGCAGAGTTTTCCCTCCTGCACAGACTGTTCAGGATGTGTGGAATTATGTCTGCACGGATCCAGACTCAGCTTTCTGTCTGTCTGTTTCTCTGTCTCCCTACGAGGCTATTAAATTGTGTGTTTCCTCTCAGGCTGCTGCTGTCAGACAGAGTGTCCACATTACAAGCTGCAGGCCTCATCAAACATTAAACCTTTTCCATAAATGGATTCTCTGCTCCAGAGTCAGAGCCGCTGCAGTTGGACGGTTTTCTGGGTGTTGCCACTGCGCTGCATTCCTGAATCCTGAGCAGCCTGAGAGGAATGTGAGAAATGCAGGAGGCATGTGACAGCACTTGACAGTTCAGGAGCGTCTGCATCCGCACAGATAATATCACGAGACTCACGGTGGGCAGATACTGGCACACCTCTCTGTCTGTGCAGCAAGGGTGACAATCTGTGAGTCACAAGTTGTAGTTCAGGGGTCACAGAAGCACATCAGTGGCTGTCATCAAACGATGTTAATAAGAGTCATTTAAAAGTTGTCAAGTAAATACATCAAAGACAGTTTTCACAGTCATTTTAATGATGTATCAGTACATAAACGGTACGGACTGTGGCGACATCGCTGTTTTTGTGGAACTCGATCAATGCACGGTTATTTTTTTTAATGACCGTATTTTAACTTAAATCATAATCTCCAAAACCAACCATGTGATTAAACCCAACCAGCAAATGGGAAAATAAACCACAAAGGTACACAATGCCACGGTCTCCCAGCTGTTAAACACGGCTACTCACGTGATGCAGACACGATGCATCTTTTAGTGGCTGTCACTGTCACAGTGGGCGTATCAGTTCACCCCCCAAAAAAAGAAAAAAAGTGACCAGGCAGTATTTGACAAAGTGCTTTGAAGGGCCTTTCCTTACAAAATAAAGTGCCAGGAGTTGAGTGTTATTGTGAAGCAGCACTGCATAAAAAAGTTGAGTTATTCTCCAGGAACACACCTCTACAGGCGGGAAATGTGGTGAACAATGGAGCAGAAATAGAAGGAGCTTTTAGCCACAGTTGGTGTGTGTGTGTGTGTGTGTGTGTGTGTGTGTGTGTGTGTGTGTGCGTGTGCGTGTGCATACATGCGTGTGCGTGCGTGCGTGTGTGTGTGTAAAAGCAGAAGACACTGCAGAATGTAGACTCTGGCTGAAACTATGAGGAGAGCGCCCCTGCTGGTCGTAGATCATGAATGATTGATCACTGACTGGCCTTCATGGAGACCCTGAGCCTCAGAAGCACAGATGCACCTGAACATGACTAAACAGTTTTTTGGAGGCGTGACAGGCAGCAGGGTGTCCCCGTTGGGAAGACATGTGTTGAGCTGTCCCACTTTCCGAACCTCCTCCTCCCCACAGAAAGTCTGAGCAGCAGCTGTTAAACCCCCTCACTGTCTGCGAGCTGCTGCAGGTTTTCTATCTTTGTCGTGTTTGTGCCACAGTCTGCAGATTCAGACCGACTTTATAATGTTTAGTCTTATGTCCACACAGAGGCATCCAGAGGGTTGCTGTAATTATGGAGGCTTTCACTCAATTTGTTCCCATGACACGCTGACGTCTGATGCCTTTATTCCCCCAGAAGCCAGCCTGGAAAAGATGTATATAAATCTTATGAAGTTTGTATCTGTCTGTGTGAAACTTGTATGAAAAGCATACAAGAGTGAAAACAGATATAAGATCCCTTGAAAAATTATATAATGAAACTTGTATGTTTTGGATACTTACTAAAATAATATATGAAAGTAATGAGAAAGTGGCCACTTTCATGAGTGAATCATATATGTTTTTACTATTTCTTTTCCATGTGTGTGCAGCTGCAGACGTTTTCACTCTGCATTGCAGGCCTGTTTTGTATTTTAATTTGTTTGTGTGCACTCATGTCTCGACCCCTTTCTGACCCCGATCCTGTGGGGTCAGTGACTGGGGTGAAAATTCACACCTTGAGTCCTTCAGAGCTTCAGAGAAGCTGCAAGCATGAAGGTGTCGACTTGGAAACACGCTTCACGTCTCCGACGGCCCAGAAATCAAACGATGATGACTCTTCTTTTTCTTTGTTGTATTTATACAGATTTGAACACCTCATATGTATTTTGCTATTTGTTGGTGGACAGATTTTTTCCTGCCTTTTAAGCACTTTGTAAATGTTTAACTTTGAAATAGTTTATTTCATGTTATATATGTTATATATTGTCTAAAAGGTAATACTACACCAGTAAAAACTGCATTTCTGATGACATAACATTTTGCAAATGCAGGTCGCCAAAAAAACCAAAAGCATCCGATTAAAAAACACTGTCACCTGCTATGAAAGCCACTGATGCAATGCTCTTCTCTGCCATGTTTAAATCTTTATTGTGATTCCTTCCAGTCTCTTCTCTACTTCACTGTAACATCATGTCTTGCTGACAAATTAAAGTGTTTCAGGCTATAAGTCACACTTATAGCACTCTACTCTTTACACTTCAAGTACTTTATCTACCTCACATCCATGGCCAATTTGGAATCACCAGTTAACCCAACAAACACGTCTTTGGGCTGTGGAGGGTAGCTGGAGGAAACCCACACAGGTACAGAGAGAATATCCACAGAGAAAGGCTGGAAACGTAAACCAGGAAACTGCTTGGTGTGACACAACAGTGCTAACCACTGCACCATCCCAAGATCCCTTAAGTGTATTTATTTTCATGCACACTCATTAATGTGGTTAACATGGACATATAGCGCTTATTTCCATTTCCAAATTTTAATTCCTTGATTAATTCCAAGTATATTTGCGTGATTCCCAGTTCTGAATAATCCCTGTTTGTCTTATATTGCACGTGGGTTGGTTCATCCTCCGTCTGAAATGATTCATTTTAGCTTATCCCACTTTAAGACCTCCCTTACTTTACGCCAACTGTTCCCTGATCTCAGTTCTTTCAGCTGTTCTTTGGACATTGGCTGCTTTATCACTCATTTTCAGTTCAGTCTTTGTACCTGCTCATTTTCAGAGGAATCATTATTCTGTTAAACAAGTTAACTCTGACCTACACTCAACAAAAATATAAACGCAACACCTTTGTTACTGCTCCCATTCCCCATGGGATGGACGTAGAGACCTAAAATTCATTCCAGATACACAATATAACCATCCCTCCCAAACAGTGGTCACAAATCAGTCCAAATGTGTGGTAGTGGGCACATCTGCTATATTGAGATAATCCATCCCACCTCACAGGTGTGCCACATCAGGATGCTGATCTGACATCATGAGTAGTGCACAGGTGTACCTCAGACTGCCCACAACAAAAGGCCACCCTGGAATGTGCAGTTTTGTCTCACAGCAAAATGCCACAGATGCCACAAGCAATGAGGGAGCGTGCAATTGGCATGCTGACAGCAGGAATGTCAACCAGATCTGTCGCCCGTGCATTGAATGTTCATTTCTCAACCATAAGCCGTCTCCACAGGCGTTTCAGAGAATATGGCAGCACATCCAACCGGCCTCACAACCGCAGACCTCGTGTAACCACACCAGCCCAGGACCTCCACATCCAGCAGGTTCACCTCCAAGATCGTCTGAGACCAGCCACCCAGACAGCTGCTGCAACAATTGGTTTGAACAACCAAACAATTTCTGCACAAACTGTCAGAAACCGTCTCAGGGACGCTCAACTGCATGCCCGTCGTCCTCATCGGGGTCTTGACCTGACTCCAGCTCGTCGCCGTAACAGACTTGTGTGGGCAAATGCTCACATTCGATGGCGTCTGGCACGTTGGAGAGGTGTGCGCTTCACGGATGAATCATGGTTCACATTGTTCAGGGCAGATGGCAGCTGAGAATGTCCCAGTTCTTGCATGGCCAGCATACTCACCGGACATGTCACCCATTGAGCATGTTCGGGATGTGCTTGACCGGCGTATACGACAGCGTGTACCAGTTCCCACGAATATCCAACAACCTCGCACAGCCATTGAAGTGGAGTGGACCAACATTCCACAGGCCACAATTGACAATCTGATAGACTCCATGCGACGATGTGTTGCACTGCATGAGGCAAATGGTGGTCACACCAGATACTGACCGGTTCTGGGTCCCCAGACCCCCAATAGCGCAAAAAACTGCACATTCCAGGGTGGCCTTTTGTTGTGGGCAGTCTGAGGTACACCTGTGCACTACTCATGATGTCAGATCAGCATCCTGATGTGGCACACCTGTGAGGTGGGATGGATTATCTCAATATAGCAGATGTGCCCACTACCACACATTTGGACTGATTTGTGACCACTGTTTGGGAGGGATGGTTATATTGTGTATCTGGAATGAATTTTAGGTCTCTACGTCCATCCCATGGGGAATGGGAGCAGTAACAAAGGTGTTGCGTTTATATTTTTGTTGAGTGTATGAATCATTCAAGTATGACAAAGCGTGTTAAACCACAGGAGAAATTATGGTAAATGGTAAATGGCCTGTATTTATATAGCGCTTTACTAGTCCCTAAGGACCCCAAAGCGCTTTACACATCCAGTCATCCACCCATTCACACACACATTCACACACTGGTGATGGCAGCTACATTGTAGCCACAGCCACCCTGGGGCGCACTGACAGTGCGCTGCCGGACACTGGCGCCACCGGGCCCTCTGACCACCACCATCCAAATGAGCAAATAATCAATATTTAATTGTATCTTTAGGCACTTTTGGCGCTGGAAACCTGCCACAATAACACAACGTTGATTCAACTGAATGTTATCAGTGAAAGAGACAAGAAGCCTTTCTTAAGGAAGGGAAATGACAACAAAAGGCTGATTTAGAGGTCTTACAAATTAGAATTTGACACTTTTGGTTTAAATCATCATCAGTTTGTAACCAAGAAAGAGGTTCAACTATTTACAGACACCTACAGTAGAGGTGCAGTCACAGTATTGAGCTGCATTTCAGTCACTGGTGTTGAGAATATTCTTAGAATTATGAATGCATTAAAGTTCTGTCATATTTTGTTCCCCAACGCAATACCATCTGGAAAAAGTCTGATTTGCAATGTTGTCGTTTCTCAGCGTTACAGGGATCCCAAACACAGCAGTAAGCATACATGGGCAGAAAACACAGTGGAGCACTATCAGTTCTGGATTTGCCTTTCCAGATCCTGGACCTCAACACAGTTACAGTCTTGTAGGATCATCTTAAAGAAGGGAACAAAAGGCCCCCAACATCCAAAGAAGAGCTTCGACTGTCCTTCCTTTACTGCTTTTAGGGTTTATTTAGAGTTTATGTGTCATTGTGCAGAAGTCTGTTTTAAATAAATTACATTTTACATTTAAAATAACATTTTATTAAATAAATTATTCTGTAATATGAGTTAAGAGGTTGATTGTTAAAGCTTAATATTTTGAGGAATTTGCTAGATATGGATAACTTTTTATGATAGTTCTTCTCAGTACACTTTAAATGTGTCATATACGTTTCTTTCACTGGATCCAGTGAAACCAGCAGATTCATCCATCTAAGTTGTTTTTCTTTTAGTTTTACATCACAGATGTGTTCAGTTACTTCCACCATTAAACAGTGTGGCTTAGCTCCCGTGTGACCTGAGGGGTCCTTTATCAGTTCAATTTAAACAAATTACCACAATCTTTAAGAAGGTCAGGGCGCAGGACTGGATGGGTATGTCGGGGGTCAGTGGGGTCCCACAGCAAACATTTTCCCAGAGGATGCTGAGCAGGTCAGCCTGTCCATCTTTGAGCTGTGACCTCTAAGTGGTCCGAAGTGCACCTGTGGTTGTTTACCTGAGGAGGTGTGAAATGTTCACCAAAGAGGTCACGACCTTCAGAAGCCCTAGCAAGCTGAGTAGACTTCAGTCACCTGTCACCATTTAACACACACACACACACACACACACACACACACACACACACACACACACACACACACACACACACATGCACACGCACGTGACGGGAAACTGCAAACAGGCTGTAATGTGCTTAACTAGAAAAAAGGATTTTATCTTTATATAGATACATTTTCATTAGCAAAACACAATAACAGCAGCATAAATAATGCTACACAACAGAATGAATAAAACCAATATGAGTAGAATAAAATAAAACGAAATGAATTAATAATAAAAACAAAGAATTGTTTTTTGAAAAGTTGTTTGATGGACACAGTTAAATAAAAATATGGACAAAGTAAAATCAATAATTCAAAATAAAAAATAGAACCGCATTAATACATTAATTCAGTAAAATAAATGAATCAGACTCCACTGCCAGAAGTTCTCCATGACAGAAAAATTCTGCCTGCTCGTTTTTCTAATTATCTGACACAGATAAAAATACAAACAATTTGCTAAGTTTTGGGACATAAGGAGGTGAATCTAATGTTGTTGATACTGTTTAGCTTGGCTTATTTGCATTTAATCAAACTACACTGAACCAAATGACTGTTTTGGAGTAAACCTGGGCCTCTGGGGGCCTCTGAGGGGTGTCTAGCAGATGCACGAGTGTCTGGAAATCAACCCTCCTGGCAGTTCATTTTGGGCATTTTGGGTGGGCCTGTGTGGGAAACAAAGCTCTGACTTAGTGCCAAACTCCAACCAGGATTTATAATTTTTGTTTATGAAGATGACAGTAATTAGCTACAGCTGAACTCGCTGAGCTCCTCCCACTGCTCCACATTTACCTAAACCCCAATATTAAGATACCACACACAAACAGTGTGTGGTAAAATATACATACACACACATATATATATACATATATATATATGTGTGTGTGTGTGTGTGTGTAGCAGGCTGATCTAGCTGAGTAAGCTGCCCATATCGGAAACTGCCAAACAGTGCCCAGATTGAAGAAGTATACCAGACAGATGGAGAGGGGCAGGAGAATAAACCAGATGTTTTCCACTGAACCATCCACGCCGTACTTCCAGCAATATGAGAACAGCAGTCTCACTACAGCAACCTCCCTGGACAGAGTCCAGTAACAATCATAGTGACAGATGTCCAAGAAAGGATGTCCTTCAGTATAAAGAGTTGGACAGCACCAGGCCATGGCATGATTGACATCTACTGGCTGAAGAAGCTGACTGCTCTCCATGAGCATCTGGCAGCACGACTGAACCAGCCGCTAATCCATGAGAGACAACTAGAAAGGCCGAACAGTCCTGATCCCCATGGATCCTCAGAAGGGTCCCATCCAAAGACCGACCAATAACCTACCCCAGTGCCACATGGAAACTCCTCTCAGGTATCATAGACGAACAGGCACATGGCTCAAGATTCGACTACGGATACTGACAACAGAATGGAGCAATTGTCAGCCACCTCCTCTACATGGATGAGTTCAAGCTGTATGCCAGGAGTAAACAAGACATTGATTCAATGATCCACATCACTAGGATCTAAAGCAATGACATCAGAATATCATTTGGACTGGAGAAGTTTGGTAACACTAATCGGATGGTAACAAAGAGCAGGAAGGTAATCAGAATCAGAATCAGAATCAGAATACTTTATTGATCCCTGGGGGAAATTATTTTTTGTTACAGTGCTCCATTTTAAACCAACATTAAGACAAGACAGACAATACGCTAACTAAGAATAGTACAATATATACATATATATACATACATACATACATACATAAGTCACTTATAAATAAATAGTTGGAAAAGAAACATGTGTGGTTGTAGCAGCAAACAGTGTGTTAAGTGGATGCGTTGTACAGGGAGCCACAGGCAGGAATGATTTCCTGTGTCGTTCAGTGGTGCTTTTCGGTAATCTCAGTCTCTCACTGAACGAGCTCCTGTGACTGACCAACATGTCATGGAGTGGGTGGGAGGTGTTATCCAACATTGTCTTTATCTTGGACAGCATCCGCCTCTCCGACACCACCTTGAGGGAGTCCAGCTCCATCCCCACAACATTGCTGGCCTTACGGATCAGTTTATTAAGTCTGTTGGCATCTGCGACCCTCAGCCTGCTCCCCCAGCATGCAACAGCATAGAGGATCGCACTGGCCACCACAGACTCATAGAAAATCCTCAGCATTTTCTGGCAGATGTTGAAGGACCTCAGTCGCCTCAAAAAATAGAGACGACTCTGGCCCTTCCTGTAAAGTGCTGTGGTGTTTTTAGCCCAGTCCAGTTTATTGTCAATGTGTACTCCAAGGTATTTATAGTCCTCCACAATGTCAACACTGACCCCCTGGATTGAAACAGGGGTCAAGTGTTTCCTGGTCTTCCTGAAGTCCACGATCAGTTCCTTGGTCTTTGCCACGTTGAGCTGCAGATGATTCTGCTCACACTACGTGACAAAGGAGTCGACCACAGCCCGGTACTCTGTCTCATCATCCCTGCTGATGCATCCAACCACCGCAGAGTCATCAGAAAACTTCTGAAGATGGAGGTCTCTGTGCAGTGGCTGAAGTCTGTGGTGTAGAGGGTGAAGAGGAAGGGGGAGAGGACAGTCCCCTGTGGTGCCCCTGTGTTGCTAATCACCTTGTCAGACACACACTGTGGGAGACGTACATATTGTGGTCTTCCTGTCAGGTAATCAACAATCCAGGACACCAGAGAAGCATCCACCTGCATCGCTGCTAACTTATCACCCAGGAGGGTCGGCCTGATGGTGTTGAAAGCACTGGAAAAGTCAAAAAACATGACCCTCACAGTGCTCGCCGGCTGGTCCAGATGGGTGTAGACACGATTGAGCAGGTAGATGATGGCGTCCTCTGTTCCGAGACGAGGCTGATAAGCGAACTGAAGGGGATCCAGATGTGGTCTTACTATGGGTCGCAGCTGGTCCAGGATGAGCCTTTCCAGGGTCTTCATGATGTGGGAGGTCAATGCCACGGGCCTGTAATCCTGGGGGCCACTGGGACGAGGCGTCTTTGGTACAGGGACGAGGCATGATGTCTTCCACATCATCAGAAGGCACCATTGCAGACATCGAGGATACTGGGTGGTAGCAGCATTAGGGAGGAGGAACACAAGAAGCTCAAGAAATACCAAGGGCTGAGAGCAGAGCTTGAGAAGATGTGGAGGGTGAAGGCCACAGTAGTCCCAGTGGTAATCCTAGCACTTGATGCAGTGACCAACAAGCCAGGCGAGTGGCTCCAGCAGATCCTGGAAGAACATCTGAGATCTCTGTCCAGAAGAACGCAGCAGTCTTAGAAACAACAAAGATACAGCAGTATATTCCCCTTTCGCCACTCTGGGTGGTCTTTATTCTCAGGCTTAGCTTAGGTCCTCTACCAGAGGCCTGCTTGGTCCTGCACAGCATCTTTGCTATTCCCAGAACTGCAGAAGGCACTTCAAACTTGGCTTTACTTTTTAGACCTTGGAGGTATGGCTACTGTTTATATAGTCTCGGGTGGAAACAAAGATTTTGTGTAGGACAGTAATTAGGAGAAAAAAAGGGTGTGACTTTCAGTTGACAGGAAGTTTATCTAATTTAAATTTGATGCTTTGCTGGTGTCGGCGAAAGCAATTCAAAAACACAAACTGGAGGAAAAAGACAAAATGCACTAAAGATGATGTAAAATTGTCTTCTTTGTACAATCTCCGCTGAAAGCTTGGCCTGCCATCTCGGCTATAACAAACTACACGTTTACAGTTTTCATGCCTGCAGCCATGAAGGCGCACAGCAGCTGCAGCAGCATCATCCGCTAGGGCTTGGTTGGTCTGACGGTGCCTCTCCTCTGCGTCTGGCGTCAGACCGGTCTGACATTTGGATCCAGGCTATTTAAAGCGGGCCGACTCTGGTCTGAGTCAGGGCTCAGTGTCGACGTATTTGCTGCATGTGTGTGTTTGCGTGTTTGTTTGCGTCTGTCGGGCAGCAGGGCGAAGCCTGAAGTCTGCTGTGGGAGTTTTCTGACTTTACAGTAGAGTATGTGTGTGAGTGCTTGAGTGTGTCTTCACTCTGCAGATTGATGAAGCCACTATGAGTCACACCAACGCTGTCTGTGCGTATTTTGCACATCTATCTTTGTGAGGACTGATATACGTTGTTAACCTAAGATAGAGATTTTTGGAAAGTAAGGTTTGAGCTTTGAAGGATTGATTGAGGGTTTAGAGTTCATGTTAGATTCATGTTTAGGTTTAATGGACCTGCGTGTGCAGATGTCATACAGGGCTCTCACAAAGATAGAAGTACACGTGTGTGTGTGTGTTAAAAGGTGTGGGCTCAGATTCCTGCAGCTCTTGTTTGTTGTGGAACATAACTGTGGATGAGCTGCTCTGTGTTGCACACTATGTGCACATTTCCCTCTTCCCACTGTCGAGACACGCCTCATCATGCTCTCACAACATGCTGTCTGTGTGTGTGATATTATGCATATGTGTCTGTTATGAGTACTGAGACATGAAGCTGACTCCGCAGCTCTTTAGCATGTTAAAGAGTTTGAAATGAACATATTAGTGACATCTCCTCTCTGTGATGTCATACAGATCCAAGAATAAATCTGTCCTCTTACTCACCAGATGACAGTGATTCGCACACAGAGCTGAGGTATGTTTTAGGTGGGTGTATGTTTTCTTATTTTGCCCTTCAAGTAACGTAAAAGCTACATAACTGAATCTTCTGAAAGCGAGGGAGTGGTGGGGCACAGCCAAAGGAAAAATTGAACTGAGATTAAAATGGATAAATAGGGAGAGAAGATGTTGAGGAGCCAATGTTTGTACTTCTTTCAAGATAAAAAAGAGAGAAATAATCTGGTAGGAAATCTATTTCAGGAACTGGGGTTTCATTCTGTGGAAGCAGGATCTGTGGTCTCCCTGTTGGGGTAGGGGGTCTGCCGCTGTGATGGGTCGTGGTTGGAGCCCCTCCCTCTGAAAAGGGAGCAGTGTGCAGGGAAGGGTCTGCGGTAAGCATGGTTTGTTCTTTTTGGGGGTTGGAGGGCTTTCGGGATGCAGTTCAGAGAGCTTTTTTGGTTTTTTGTGGGGGTCAGGAAGGTGGAGGGTGTGCTGGGATGGGTGTAAACTCCTGTGGTGGCGGTGGTGGTAGTCAGGATACCATTTTAGTCTATTTCTAAACTAAAATCCAACCAACCAAAAGAATAGAAACAGAGGAGATGAGTATGTGGTGCAGTGGAGGATGGGCATGGGGGCCTTTTGTCAACAAGAGATCTGCTGTTTGATGTAGGAGCAGGTCAGTGCCTGGAGCACCTGAGCCCAGAATCAAGCAGCATCTGCATCTTCTACCTGTAACTAAGTGCAATAAACAGATATTTGAGATATTTTGGGGAATAACGCATTACACAGTAAAATGTTACTGTAATCACATTACATTTTTCAGTAGTGCAGGAATGTAACACGTTACAGTTTTGTATTAGCATTAGCATTAGCATTTGTAGCAGTAAAAAACCTCTTCAGTTATTCACACGCTATGCAGATATAAAAAAAACCCACCATCACATGTGTTTTGGTTTTCTTCCCTCTTCCTGTGCAGTTGGGTTAAAATCAGTTGATTTCAGTTCAGAGTGGGAAAATAAAACAGTGGTGCAGCTTTTCATCAGCAGAGATATCGACATTGCTTTTCTTTCATTGCACAACCGGACAAGAGGACAACAGTGGAAACAGCAGCAGTACACTGCTAACACAACTTCAGCTCTTTGCAAACCTCTGCACAGACAGCATGCTAACGCTAACCTAGCCAAGAACCCAGAGTGATGGGGTGACATTCAACCTGTTCCTGTTTCTTTATTCTTTGCTGCTTAACTACTCCCACAGTTTTTGTGCGATTTTCACCATTCAAATTTTAAACTGATCTGCTATTTCTGCTAATGCCAGCTATATCTGTTGGTGCTCAAAACCTTTATACTTTTTAAATGGTTAAGCTTTTTAACATTTCAACTCATCGTAGCTCCTAAACCGTGGACTCCAGAGACACGAGCCTTGTGCCAATATATCTTCAGACACTCCTGACGCTCACGGTGAAAGGATTTTTTTGAGACCGTTTACCGTTTTCCCATCACTTACGTGTGTTTCAGGATAGGAAATCTGTCCTTCTCTCAGATTTCAAACTCTGGAATTGAAGCCGTTTTTTCACTCGTCATATCTCTCTCTGGGACGAGTGCCGGTTTGCCTCACTGAGATGAGCAGGCGCCCCTAGAGTGGGGCACGCAGGTCCGAATCCTACTTGTGGCTGCATGTCGTCCCCGCTGTGGCTCCCTCTGCCTTCTTGACACTCTTCAGTGTACCCTTTCTAACAAAGTCTTGTTCAGCTGTTTTCGGCACATGATTTCCACTACACGGCAGTCCTTTGGGTGGCAGCGTGATGGTTGGGAATGTTTCCTCACAGGAAGAAGGTCCTGAGTTCAGCTCCAGCATGTGGACAGGGCCTTTCTGTGTGACGTTTTCATGTTTGTCTGGCTTCCCTGCAGGTACTCTGGCTTCCTCCCATAGTCCAAAGACATTAGCGGGGTTAGGCTAATTTGTGAATCTAAACTGGTGAAAAATGATTGTCTGTCTCTCTGTGACAGACTGGTGACCGGTCCAGGGTCCAGGGTTCTGCCTCTTGCTCAATGGTAGCTGGGATTGGCACCAGCTCCCCTGCAGCCCTGATAAGGAAAAGCAGAAGAGAATGGATGGTTGATGTGATGTAAGGATGCAAGTAATTTAATGAGTTACATTGGTGGTCCCTACTTATTATAACAGTAGGAACAAACAGAGCAGTTTACTCACACTATGATTAATACAGGTACACACACACACACACACAGACTGAAATGTCATCAGTGAAGCGCGAAGAGCCTGCAAAGAAAGGTGTTTCTCTTTCTGACCTTTGACCTGTCTGGACTTCCTGCCGACCCCCACATAACAGGAAGGAGCTGACGTCAAATAATGGTGCCAGTAAGGAGGAGGGGAAGGGGTTAGTTGGGTAGTTAAGTTAGAGAATGTCAGAATGTGTGATCGGGCTGCACACCTATGACGATTTCCTCCTCTTTCTTTATAATAAGGAATTTACAGACATTCATTTTGGTGGAAGTGTTGGTGGAAGTGTTGGGGGGGGGGGGGGGGGGGGGGGTCCACCGATTGGGACTGTGTGAAAACATTTATAATTTCTATTTGGCTTCAAATTCACTCCCTCATTAACATGTTAGGTCAGCGCTGCTTACTCTCATGATTGGTAAATATTTGCAGATGTATTTTTAGCTGACAAACAGAACATGCGTGTGTGTCTATTTTTAACTTGTCAGCTGGCCTGAAGCCTGTTATTATCTGCAGCAGCTGTTCAAAGTACAAGGATTTATGTACTCGCTGAACTGAGTACTGAGTACATAATGACGGCACGATATTTAAACCGTGAAAATAAAAAAGACAATTTCCATGAGGTTCAGGTACTTTGGGGTCTCAGGCTCACGCTGCTCTGCTTATAGTTCAACTCGGTGGAGAAGAACATCCACCTCAGTCCATGACTGTAGAACAGCTTTCTTGACTTTATTGTAGTTTCCCTTTTCCAGAACTTAATTTTATAGTAAATCTTATTCAGTTTTTTAAATATTACTACATTTATATTTTTATGTGCTTTAAACAGCTTTACCTTATTTGTGAGTTGTCAGTCAACAGTGAAGCGATTTGAACTGCATGAATAGTGCAGTTCAAATGTATTTTTACTGAACTGTCCTCACTCCCCTGGAAGTTCACCTTAATGCACCTTCACCCTGCCACTGTCCTGTGAGTATCAAGTAACACTGAAGTGCCGAAAACTCTCTAGTGGCTGTTTAAGGCAAGCTCCCAAAGTCACATATTATTAACCTTGTTTTGTTCATGATCAATGTATTTTTTATAACCCACCTTGGGTTGCATTGAAGCTTTAAGTTAGCATTTCTGGGCGTGTGGCCTCTTTTACCTGTGCTCACACATTCACAGCAGGTGTAGCTTTCTGCTTGACCCTGAACTGAACCTCTTGACTGTGTTTGTGTTGCTGGTTGCAAAGCATTCATTGCAATTATCTGATAAATAAGATAAACTGTGCAGGTTAATTGTACTAAAAGACCATCCAATAAGTCAACATTGCACTTTTGTTGAGTGAAATTATAGTAAATAATTTGTCTGTTCCTTGGCACTAATAAGAAGGTATGTGTGTCTTTGTGATGCATCCATATAGTGTTAGCTGCTGCACCCTCCTTTCTGGCCTATAGAAATGTTGCCCAGAGGCAGGTGACGATCAAGTTTCTTTGTGCATGTAAAGACCTGTGTAACTTTTAGGTCTTGATCCTATTAAACGTCATAAGTCAACCTCAAGTACCCTGCAGCAGCTTTATACTTGTACAGAGACGCCGTGTGACACTGACGGAAGTCAGCCAGTTGTAAACAGAAACTGATTCAGATCAGGATCCTGGGAGCCTGCAGCATGCCAGCAGGGTTCATTTCCCAGAAGTTTGCAAAACAGAGCGGCTGCAGATGGAACAGAGCGTCCACATGAAAGGGAACGGCCATACATGGTCAGTGTGTCTGTCTCTCTGTCTGTGTGCGTGTGCATGCACGATTTGAAATATGCAAGAAAGTCCAAACATTAACAGAAGCAGACATTATGAAACCTGTTTGGAACCTGCACGAACAGAAGAGAAGTCTGCGGGACCCCTTTTCCTTTACCAGGAAATACAGTTCTGCCAGGACCACTGCAGTCAAAATTAGACCGTTATTCCATCTGCAGTAATTTATATTTGGTAGTATAGCTCCCTTCTTAGACCTCTCTGCCCTGCCTTGTACACACGTGTAAAGCCAGAAGGTAGGAAGAGGAGCACGGGCACTGGGAAGAAGAAAGACTGTAGATAAATGCACTGTCTGCATTCGGGTCCCCACAACCCCACAGTCTGCCAGCGCAGCCGTGACAGTTTTAGTCAATTAAATGTTATTTTTGAGAGATAATTCAGATTTTTCTGTGACCGTGGGGTGGAAAGCAATCAAATAATCCAAAATGTGTGAGAACAGAGTGAAACAATGCTGTGAATGTGTAATGTGTACATGATCTCCGCCAGCCTCTATTCATTCTTCTAAAGAAAAATTAAAAGTGATAAGACGATTAAATAATGCCATATTTCAAGCTCCAGATCATTGTCTGCGTCCTGACTTTTGACTTTTGTCCCACTTTGTCCTGTACAATTTTTCCTTGGGCTCATTTGTGCTGCAGCGTCTGGATGATAAAGACGTGGAGGAGGAGAGGAAATGTCCACTGTTCTCCGGACAAAACACTATTGTATCAGCGGAGTGGACCTGAGAAAGGCTGTGACAAGAGCCAGTCAGTTTTCATGAAGGCAACAATAAAGGCATGAACAGAGAGAGGAGAGATCAGAGTCAGAGTCAGTTCTCACCAAGACAAAGACAGGAAGGCATTAAGACTTGAGACGCTGCTGGGAGAGTTTTTCTCTCACCAGCTTCCAAGACACACCTGGATTTCACTCAGACGTCAGAAAGTCCCAAACTGTGACATGAACATTAGTCAGCGCAACACTTGCACATCTTGTAATAACAGTAACGACAGACAAGAGCTCATGCTTTAAATGTCTGCTGGAAACAGCAGCTTTAACTTCGGTTTGGCAAAAACGAAAGCAGAATCACATTTATCAAACTGATAAGCCATAAAATCCATACTGTGTGTACATTTTTATTATATGCTTTTACAATTCTACTGACAGCAGCAAAGACTCTCTTTGTATCCTTTAAGTGATAAATGCACTTGAAATGGTTGTTTGTCTACATAATTAGCGATTACTCACATGAAATGTGAACACAAGCAAAGAAACGGGTTATTTTTACAGAGCAGCACAGTGAGGCTCTGTGGCACAGAGGAAGAAGATCAGTCAGGCTCGTCATTCTGAGTTTAAAGTCACAAGTCTGGCTTGATCAGGACTGTCTGATGTCTCTTCCTGTGGAACCTGATCTGTGTCTGTTTACTCAGCAGGAGAGAACAGGAAGCTGTCAGCAGCCAAAACATCAAAACACTGGATGTCACGACATGCAAGGAGGAGGAGGAGGAGGAGGAGGAGTCCCACCCAGCCGCTGCAAGTAGTTGAAAACATTTTCATATCTAATTGTTTTAACACTTTGTGCTCATTGAGTAATATTGACTTGACTTGGACTGAAGTTTATTTGGATCCTGTGCTGGCAGCAGATGGTAGAAAGAGAGAAAAGCTGAATTTTTGTTGCATGGAGGGGGGGGGGCAGCCATGTGCAGGGATGCTGAGAAATGCAGTCTTAATGTGAGCATAGACAATATACAGCTCCGCTTGCAGCTCTGCAAGCTGACCCCGCACACTGTTGCAGGCTGGTTCATTAAAAACAGATGATTGGTTGCTAATTGAGCGTCTTCAGCCACCCTTACTCCCGCCTCTCCTCGGCGACTGCGCTTCGCTGAACCAGCTGCTGCCTGTCTGAGACTCCCAGAGCCTGCAGACCGACCAAGCGCAAACAGCAGTGACGCTTCCCAAGAGAACAAAACCAAGCATTAATACTATCACACTATCATCACTGACTATTTATCCCATTTATCAACATAGTATTTAACACTCCAGAGATTCATAGCCTGTGTAAAGTAGTTTTTAAAAAACTTTTAAATTAAGATGTAACTTAAAAAATCCAGCACACATTCTTATGGCCTTGTTCGTAATTGTTTTTCAATACGTTGGCTACAATATAAAAATAGCGTAGCTCGTATATCATTAATATTAAACTACAATAATTGTTACGTGAAGTATATTGCCGAGGGTTAAAAAATATTAGTCAAGCAGCTGAGTGGTCATCCAGAGGTCAGGGGTGCAGCTCACTAATGACAGTGACTTACCATCTCAGAGGCAACAAATTAATGTTCACACGGTCCCAGTAATTTTGGTCATGCACCACTGTGTTCCCCACCCAGTGTGACTGTAGCATAAGCTAATCGTTCAGTTAGCAAAGCAGTTGTGGGGTCAGCTTAGCAAATATTCCCCTCAAGTCACTAAAACACTGATGACCTTAGTTCAAGATCAAGAATTAGGTTTAGTTGGTTAATTAATGTCAAAACAAAATTTGGTTAACCAGGTTTGTCCAACTTTAAACCATTTAGATGACAGTTAAAACACTTCAGTAGTTTAGCATTAGCTTGTTTAATAATTGAACATGTTGATGTGAGCTAAACCATGTTTTAAGGATACCTAATGCTTTCAGGACATTTGATTTTATAGTCTAGATAAAAGCTCAAACACATGAGTGTTCTGCAAAAAGAGAAAAACAAACAATAAAAACAATTAGTCAACATTAATTTAACTCCAGAATGATGTGAATCATCTTACCTCTGAGGTAAGCTGACGTACGCACCTTTTGTTTTTTGCCTCTTTATGTTCGCTTTTTACTGAGCTCGCCTTTTGCTTTTTAAAAATGTTAAGCCAATTTTATTAGCTTTGTGCAGAGACATGGTGTTCCCGCATGTGATCAAAGTTCACATCTGAATTAGATGCAACTTAACAACGGTTTATCTGCTCAGAACAGCCAGTGCCTTCACTAAAATACCCGACGTGCCAGAACAAGTCCTGCAAAATTGAATAATTAAATTATGGAACAACAGAGCAAGAGAAAAAAGGACAGAGGCTGGGAAAATATGTGAGGAGCAGACGAATGGTAACGTCTTATCGAGATGTTTTAGAGTGAAACTTCCTAACAGGTGGTTACTGATAAATGCATGCATGCATCTTAATGCATCATGTCAGGTTCATTTTAGAGCCTCGTTTAGAAAATATACAACATGAAAGCTGTAATTTGCATTTTCATATTACTTCCTCTGCTCAATCTGTAAAACCTGACCATGGCAAGATGTTTATGATCAGAGGCTGTAAAAAAGAAAACTTCCTAAACAAAAATAAATAGAATAATATGACTGCACAAATGAATATATTAGCCGAGAAACACAATGTTGAACCACTGCAACATCATAAATCACAGCACCATGTCACATTATGCAAACCTAGCAACAGCGCAGAAGGAAAACGAACAAAACAAAACAGACAGGATGAAGCAGTGAATCCAAACCTGTAAGAAGAAATATGTTTCTGACTGATGGGCCACAGGTCGCTCAAAGATTTGTCCATTCATTGGAAAAGAAAATGTCAAAGAAGAAAGGGCGTGTGTGTGTGTGTGTGTGTGTGTGTGTGTGTGTGTGTGTGTGTGTGTGTGTGTGTGTGTGTGTGTGTGTGTGTGTAAAATATATAAAAGAGCAGAAGTACAATTAAACATCACATATTTACATGTAGCTTTAAAGGCTTCCAGGACAGCTCTCCTGAAAGCAGTTAGCTGTTAGATTTGGGCTAAGGGGCCTAAAGGGGGCTGTGTTCATCTTTAATGTTCCCAGGGTCAAACGTTGCTCCCAGAGCTGACTGACTGAAATCAAATCAAATCAAATCAAATCACTTTTATTGTCACATCACATGTGCAGGTACATTGGTACAGCACATGTGAGTGAAATTCTTGTGTGCGAGCTTCACAAGCAACAGAGTTGTGCAAAATACAATAATATAAAACAAGCAAAATACAAGAATGGCTACATCTGAAACTAATAAATATATGTACAATATATAATAGTATATGCATTTCTGGATGTGTATACTAAATATTTTTCTACGTGTGTGTGTGTGTGTGTGTGTGTGGTGTGTGTGTGTGTGTGTGTGTGTGTGTGTGTGTACACATATTTTACAAATGAAATAGAGTAAACAATAAATAAAATATATAAAAATATACAGAGTTGACTGAGGTTCCCGCTTCATCAGAGTTCAGAATGAAAAAGGAGAATCCATATTTTGTCTCCACACAGAGGAGGGGCCGATGGCGCGATATGGCAGCCTCGCTTCTGTCAGTCTGCCCCAGGGCAGCTGTGGCTACAACTGTAGCTGCCTCCACCAGTGTGTGAATGTGAGAGTGAATGAATAGTGGCATTGTTAAGCGCTTTGGGTGCCTTGAAAAGCGCTATATAAATCCAATCCATTATTATTATTTATTTTTTATTTTTTTTAAGGTTTTAATTTAACGATAACAGTTTTTAACTCATTACAATACTTTGCATTGGGCAGTCGTAGAACATTTATTAAAAGTCACTAATCTGTGGAGTCACCTGCAGCTTAGCAGGTTGTTGCATCAGTGTAGGAATGTTTTGGTGCAATAGCCTGAAACTTTTCCATCGCTCCCTCTGTTCACTTCCTCCCCCTGCTCCTCCCCTCTTCTCTATATTTCCAACCATTAGTGAGAAGCACTCGCCCCTTTTTCTCTCTTTCGTCCCACCTCTCTCTGCTATCTGCTGTAAACAGACTACAACTGCTGCCCCTTCTGCACCTCCAGCAGCTCTGAAACTAACAGAGTTCAGACCTATTTTGTCCCTTTTGGAACAATTTTCCATTGCATCATCAGAGCAGGTGGGCGCCGTCCTGACCTCTGACATGACATCCATGTCACAGCCAGCGTGTGTCCTGCAGCTCTTTCTGCATTCACAAACCATTTGCTGTCATTGTTAAGCTGGAATAAGTACCAAATCGATAAGAAACGTTTAAAGTAGGAATGAATATTTATTAATATCTACAGAGAATCATTTAAGCATCCATCACTGCTGCGTTGCAGTGGAATACTGTGTTACTTCATGCAAGCTGAAAGCCTGACTGAGCTGTACAAAAAACTTTTTCCAGTTATGTTAACACGCCTGAAGAAGTGTTGCAACTAAAAAGCAATATATGTGCACAAACAAACTTCCCTCAGTTCATGTACAGTAACACATCTTTACATTTAAATGATGAAGGCTGAAAAAGAAAACAAGCAAAACAAAGTGATGTGACTTCCACTCCTTACATTCAACAATCCTGTTTGCTGTTGCTGTAAATGAACCCGCTTCCAAACACGTGAGCTTGTTCAAACTTTAAGACGAGCGTTTACTGATAAAAAGGAAACAGGAGATTTAGTATTGCTGATGCTACAAAAAGGTACGAAGGAGCAAGAAAAGCCTGAGTTTTAGAGATAAAGAACAAAGTATAATAAACGGAGCCTTTAAAACTGGATGCAAATGCACAACAAAGATGTCTCGTTTTTGTTGATTACTTAAAATCCCTCATGTCTTTAGATGCTACAGGGAAATATTTTTTTTGCAGGCCAACCAGGAAGTTAGCATTGTCCTGCTTCTGTTGAGAAAAAAGCAGAGAGGATTTTATTATAGGCTTTGGTTTATCACATAAATACGAAGAATGGGGAAGCGCTGTTGTTCTAGAAGAGCAAGTCACGAAGTCAAATAGACATCTCTCATGCTGGTGTTACTCCTCTGTTTATCCTTCACATCACGCTATCGAAAATAAGGTATTATCATGTATGCGTGATTCAGTAAACAAACAAATCTGGCGTAATAAGGGTTCTTCCTAATGGTAGCATAGCAGGATCTCTGTTTGGGTCAAAGCAGACTGGAACAGACTGTCTTACTTCACCCACTGAAGGATTATTTGGACAATATTGCACTGCAGGTAGCTGTAAAGGGAGACAGACCATTGCCCTTGACATTGTGATACTTCAGAAGGAAAAACCCACAAAAAAGGTTAAGTGGTCAGAAATTTTCCTACAATGGAAAACTTCACAGTGGTTGATGCATCAGCTGCCCCAGATAGCAGATAAATGGCACTTTAGACTCAGTGTGGTACTGACAAATGTTGTGCAGGCCCAAAAATCACGAGCTTGATTTGGGCCAAGTGTCACAATACACCTGACATTTGGCCGAGATTAGGTGAACCTATACTGAAGTTAAAGTGTCCAGAATCAGTAGTCAGTATGACTCAAGTAAAACTGCAAATATGAGCCACATTTGTGCCAAACAACTACTGCTACCAGGAAAGCACCAGCACTGCTCTACAGAAGAACTGATGTTGAAAATGTGACTGCACCAAGCAGGATTTTAGTGCATCTTTTCCCAGATGCAGCATTGAGGACTAGACCAACACAATCTATGGCCATGGCATAACATGATTCCTGTCTGGTGTCAGCTTGGGCGGCCATTCATTTTACAGAAAGATAACGAGCCATAAGACACCTCCAGCTTTTTCTAAACCGGCACAGAAGAAAAGAAGATCGCAAAAACCACAGGAACAGTCTGCAAGCTTCAGTCAAGCTCGTGTAGGGTGAAATGGGAAGTAGTTTGCGAAAAACAAAAACAAACAAAAACCATTACGGGTTTTATAAAGACCATTATGTTGGTGTTATAAAGAGCTTTGAGTGCTCAACGAGTAACAAAGCACTAAATATGAAGTGGGCTTTTTAGCACGTCTGCAAAAAGTGGGAGTTTTTAAAAGTGTAAAGCATGGATGTTTTAAATGAAAGGGGCAGTGCTGTAAGCCATTAAATTATGTTAATTAAAACATGGAAAAAAGAATGATCAGATTATATTTATTGATGCATCAGTGTTTGATTCATGTTGCAGCTAGCTTTGAGGTACTGCCGGGCTGCTCAGTCTAAAATAATTCGACTGTGCTGAGGCTGTAAGTCTGCAGATAGATAGAGAGGTAGAAGTGGAGGGTGTGGTGAAGTCCTGTGTGTTCTGGGCTCTTCCTGCAGAACTCTGTAATTGCACTTTAGAGACTTGCTGGCTGCTTTCAGATCAGTTAAGTGTGCAAGATTCCTGCATGATGACATGTGACTATTTCCCGGGACAAACAGTCCTCAGGTTTGTGTTTCGTTAGAACACAGAGAGGCAGAGGGCGAGAGCTAAGTGAAAGAGAGGGAGGAGGGGTGGACTAGAGGAAAGTTCATGAAGGGAGGGAAGGAGGGAGGGAGAGTTTTTTTCACTAGCGTGTTTTTGTTTTTGTTTGATCTGAATCCAGGTAACGTCCTGTCCCTGTCTGCAGCGTTATTGCTGGTACATGCTTGTGCACGTACACATGCACTCACATTGTTCGTGCATGTGTGGGTGCGTGCACATGCACATGCACTCACTTTGCTCGTGTTGCGGAGACTAATCTGTTTGCATGGACAGATTGCTCTTTTGGGGATAACAACACACGGTCTAATCGGGTAAATCATTAGATTTTAGTATGAAATGTGGAAAATGGATGCTAGTCAATATGATGTCCTTACAAACACCAGAATAACCCTCTATGTGTGTGCACTTACAGCATTTACCTATTTACATATTCATACGGTATAATGTGATTTGCAGTGATACTCTGCATTTAAAGATTCTGTGTAGATTTATTAGTGTGTATTATGGCTCAGGAAGAAGAGAGCAAGGTCAAACTGAAATAGAAACTAAAGGAAAGAGCAAGGGGGAGTCCTGATTCCAGGGAATCTCGCTCATCATTCCTCACATTCCTAAAAAGTTTAACCTTGTCCACAACTTCCTTTGTTTCTCTGCATGAATCTTTCCAGTAAAACGTTGTATTTCCAGAAGAGGAACATAGTCTGACCAGCAGCCTGTTTCCTTATATGGTCCCTCTGAGTATGAATAGGAATTGATATAACACACACACACACACACACACACACACACACACACACACACACACACACACACACACACACAAACACATACACACACACACACACACACACACACACACACAAAACTGGAAAATCCCCCTTAGTTACAGTCAGTTACACTGTAAATTTGTTATTGCTTTGTTTCTACTTTGATAACTTTTAAAACAAAAACAAAAGAAGCTGATAAGGTGACTCATTCCACAAAGTTTCTCTAAAATTAATAGTAAACACTCAGTTCAGTGGAAATGATCCTCCTATTATTTTAACCTTTACTGAGACAAGTTTCACAGGGCTAGCAACAGTAACTTGGGGGCAGGTCTTAGTGGTCAGTTGCAGTAATAAGCTGTGTGCATTATCTTATGAGCGGCCTCTAGCTCGGACTAGAGGAGAAACACAATGCACAGGGCTGCATGTGTGAGAGGCTATGAGTGACTCAAGTCACCACAGCAACAGCACTGGTGCGTCTCCCATAGCAGCAGAGCGTTGTTTGGGGATCCCTGTTCGACTGGGACGCCAGAAAAAAGGTATTAATGGCTGGAGAGAGAGTGCCGTCTCTCTCTGTCTCTCTTCCTCACACACACTCAGTAGATAAATAGACAGATGTGCTATTATTCCTGCTGCCAGTTTCCAGAGTCTCAATTATGGTTTTCTTGTTGCACCTCTCTTTATCCAGGACCGGTCTCTTGTGACGCCCTTTTGCTCCTCAGTTAACCAACTAACATTCTTCTGAGCTTCACTGATTTTGGTTGCCAGCCTTCCTCTTCCTCTCCACTGGGGGCTTCCTCAGTCTGCAGCCTCAGTCTTATGTCCAGCTGCTTTTAGGATTACTATGACAGTGGCCAATATGAGTTTGCTGGTTTCAGTGATATTTTCAGTGAGGAATATGCGTAGAGCAGTGTTCACATCTCTCCGAGCACTTTGGCTTCCTCCCACAGTCCAAAAACCTAAGCTCAGTTAATGGACGATGGTTGATTGGTGATTCTAAATTGCCCATACTGAATGTGAATGGTTGTCTGTAGAGATGGGTACCGGTATCCGGTACCGATGGCACCGGTTCTGACATAAACGGTAGTAACCAGACCGAAAAGCAGCGCACATTTCGGTGCTTTATTTTGGTGCTTTTTTCCCCTGAGATACACTTTGGATTCCAGCCAATCATTTTACCTTTGCAAGCGTAGTAGGCGGGCCCAGGTACGTACGTTCTTTTAGAGCAGAGCTACAGATTAAAAACGCTCAAGGCGAAGCGGTCAAAGTCTGTTAGTCACAGCAAAATAAAAACTCAGCAGCAACAAGTGCTTTAAGCTGATACTGTGATACTGTGCAAAGGAGGTAACTCCTCGAATCTGATGAAACACCTGGCGACGCATAGCGGGTTTTTAAAAGCCGAGAAATGCGCCGTATTTGATAGCTTGCTGCGAGCCCTCACACCGAGCACATCTACTGCGGGTGTGGTGCCTGTTATCGGACCCGGAGTTTGCAACATCCCCCAAAAACCCGAAGAGGAGAGTCCTGGCCCCGCCCTGCCAGTGTAGCAGAAATGATGAGGATGATGATGCAGCAGCAGCCGTTCTTCTCTGCGTGAGTAGCTTCATGTTGTTCGTGTGTAATTTACGTTGAGTAGGCTAACCACGTTATTACATTAGTGCATGTAAGGTGAACTAGCAAACACCATCATAGCTACATGCGGCTGTCTTCTTGTTTGATGGCAGATGCTCCCTTCACCCTGGCTAAAAAGGCTAAAATGACCAAAGAAAAAGAGGGAAACAGCTAAACATGAGAGGTTTTTGGACAAAGTTTGTGTTTTCCATTGATTAAGCACTGCTTCCAGCCAAGAGTGATACCATATATGCCCCATACAGGGAGTGCAGAATTATTAGGCAAATGAGTGTTTTGTCCACATCATCCTCTTCATGCATGTTGTCTTACTCCAAGCTGTATAGGCTCAAAAGCCTACTACCAATTAAGCATATTAGGTGATGTGCATCTCTGTAATGAGAAGGGGTGTGGTCTAATGACATCAACACCCTATATCAGGTGTGCATAATTATTAGGCAACGTCCTTTCCTTTGGCAAAATGGGTCAAAAGAAGTTTTTGACAGCTCAGAAAAGTCAAAAATAGTGAGATATCTTGCAGAGGGATGCAGCAGTCTCATAATTGCAAAGCTTCTGAAGCGTGATCATCGAACAATCAAGCGTTTCATTCAAAATAGTCAACAGGGTCGCAAGAAGCATGTGGAAAAACCAAGGCGCAAAATAACTGCCCATGAACTGAGAAAAGTCAAGCGTGCAGCTGCCAAGATGCCACTCGCCACCAGTTTGGCCATATTTCAGAGCTGCAACATCACTGGAGTGCCCAAAAGCACAAGGTGTGCAATACTCAGAGACATGGCCAAGGTAAGAAAGGCTGAAAGACGACCACCACTGAACAAGACACACAAGCTGAAACGTCAAGACTGGGCCAAGAAATATCTCAAGACTGGTTTTCCTAAGGTTTTATGGACTGATGAAATGAGAGTGAGTCTTGATGGGCCAGATGGATGGGCCCGTGGCTGGATTGGTAAAGGGCAGAGAGCTCCAGTCCCACTCAGACGCCAGCAAGGTGGAGGTGGAGTACTGGTTTGGGCTGGTATCATCAAAGATGAGCTTGTGGGGCCTTTTCGGGTTGAGGATGGAGTCAAGCTCAACTCCCAGTCCTACTGCCAGTTTCTGGAAGACACCTTCTTCAAGCAGTGGTACAGGAAGAAGTCTGCATCCTTCAAGAAAAACATGATTTTCATGCAGGACAATGCTCCATCACACACATCCAAGTACTCCACAGCGTGGCTGGCAAGAAAGGGTATAAAAGAAGAAAAACTAATGACATGGCCTCCTTGTTCACCTGATCTGAACCCCATTGAGAACCTGTGGTCCATCATCAAATGTGAGATTTACAAGGAGGGAAAACAGTACACCTCTCTGAACAATGTCTGGGAGGCTGTGGTTGCTGCTGCACGCAATGTTGATGGTGAACAGATCAAAACACTGACAGAATCCATGGATGGCAGGCTTTTGAGTGTCCTTGCAAAGAAAGGTGGCTATATTGGTCGCTGATTTGTTTTTGTTTTGTTTTTGAATGTCAGAAATGTATATTTGTGAATGTGGAGATGTTATATTGGTTTCACTGGTAAAAATAAATCATTGAAATGGGTATATATTTGTTTTTTGTTAAGTTGCCTAATAATTATGCACAGTAATAGTCACCTGCACACACAGATATCCCCCTAAAATAGCTAAAACTAAAAACAAACTAAAAACTACTTCCAAAAACATTCAGCTTTGATATTAATGAGTTTTTTGGGTTCATTGAGAACATGGTTGTTGTTCAATAATACAATTATTCCTCAAAAATACAACTTGCCTAATAATTCTGCACTCCCTGTATATTACATCAACCATTTCACACATGTATACACCGACTGACTGAATTATGCACCAACACCACAAATGGTTCTTTTTAGAAGAAGGTGCATGTTCTTTATGCATGCGCAGCGCTTATGATGGGTTTGCTGCGTTTTAATCATCCAACCTTTGAAGTACAAGAGCATTTAGCTTTAACTACAAGAGTGACACATCCAAAAAACAGAAAGTGCACAGATGTGTCATCAGCTTGACTCTTTCTGAGCCAAAACATTTATCAGAAATGAGAATTTACTGCTCTTAAACTGTCAGTTCACTTCCCAGAATCCTCCTGGAGCCGAGCATAACAACACAAAGGCATGCACCACAGAAACTTTTTGGGTTCATTGAGAACATGGTTGTTGTTCAATAATAAAATTATTCCTCAAAAATACAACTCGCCTAATAATTCTGCACTCCCTGTAGCTGCAGAAAAGGCTAACATTGTTATCTTTTTACAAAAAAAACAGCTGAACATGAGAGGTTTTTGGACAAAGTTTGTGTTCTTCATTCTTTAAGCACCGGTTCAAACACAGTTTAAGCACCGGCACCGTTTCAAAAGTACCGGTTTGGCACCGGTATCGGATAAAACCTAAACGATACCCATAGTTGTCTGTGTTTGCTCTGGCAACCTGTCTAGTGTGTACCCTTTCTCTCACCCTGTGGCAGTTGGGATAGGCTCCACCCCCCCAGAAAATGGATGGATGAATTGACAGAAAAGCAAATCAGGAAAAGCTCCAGTTAGCATCAATGGGTTTGAAATAGAAAGCAGTTTGTAAACAATAAAAATCCATTTGGGATGTGAAGGGAACAGCTGAGAGACGTCATGACTTCATGTTTAATCCTCTGAAAACCAAACTGAGGAAGAAGCCAAACAGTCTGAACACAGTGGTGTCAGAGCAGACACACTCGCCAGCTGTCTGAGGGGATTAACACCAACACAGACACACACGCAGGGACGCTCAGTGAATTCATTCATGCACATAATGAGTATTATTTCATTAAATGCTTGTCAGAAACCATGTAGAGAGACAAACTTTCTGTTTAACACATCACGAGGTGACAGTGCTCCACCTTCAAATTACACTCAGTTATTAAACTGTATCCAGTATGAGGAGTCAGCAAAACAAATTAGAAATATAATCTTTAATCTGCAAATCACAACACATAAAATATTGATCTGTTTACCAACAGTCGAGTTAAACTCAGAGTCCGATAACAGTTCTGAGCTTCATTGTTTTTCTGTATTTCTCCCATGATGCATTGCCTGCTATCCAGCATGTTTACAGCAGTCTGTGGGTTAGTTTGTGTGCCTGTTAACTGTTTGTGTCCAGCCTGTTTCTATTTTTAACCCTAAATAAATTCAGAATCTTTAACTGCTGAAAAATAGCTGCAGGGGACAAACTAACAGCTGATTGACTCTGACAGCCATTTGTGTGTTTAGATACTCTCACAATGACCGGCACTGATCAGACTGCACGTGACACCGTGACTAACATAGTCACATGCATAACATAATGACAGTTTCTTGTCTTATTTTGAAGGTCCAGCTGCTGATCTCTGACTTGCAGTGTGACCCTCTATTTGTCTCAAAGTTTAGCAACAAGACTTTAAAGACTTTCATTTCCTCTAAATAGAAACACTGTTATTAAATGATCATCTTTCAGTTCGTGAGCTGCAACATATGTGAATGTGATTTGTCTACAATGGGTTTCTGCGAGCTGTGATGACACTATTATTCTTAATGCAGGGCCAATCAACAACATGCAAACTTAAAACATTAACTGGATACTATAAATGTTAAATATGAGCAAGTCTAAGATAAGATGAGAAAAACTTGACAGCTGCAAACAGCATCTCTGTTCACTCAGGGTCAGTGAGTAACTGATGTTTTGTGACCTTTCGGCCTGCTGCAGGTCGACAGGGAAGCCAAGTCCTCTCAGTATGTTGGACTCATGAGATCATGTGATTCATTTTGATGTCCAGTGTCGCTATAACGCGGTTCACCAGCTTTTACATAAATCTTCGATCGCTAGCAGTGTGACTCTGAAGTGCTGTACTGTATGTTTGTAAGTTTTCTCCCCAACAAACACAACGATGTCGACGAAACGGTAGCACCCAAAAGGCCGAGGAAGATGCTAACCGTCGCACAAAAAGTTGGACTTCTTTCCTCAACTCATTCTGCTCGCGTCCTCCACGTCCGTACCACTGATTCATTAATGATTCTTTAATGTTGAATTCTCTCACAGCCACTCTATTCTCAGGTTCTGAACCTGAAAACAGGGTTTGATCTTTGGTTTCATTCTATAATACTGGACTTAATTGTCTACGAAGGTTTGAACTTTGGGAGTTTAAACAAGAAAGAAAAGTGTGAAAATGTTCATGCCGGTCTGAGAAAAGTGTATAAAGTGTGTAGTGAGCGTTTAACAGCCTTAAAACATCTATAATAATTGTAAAAAATAAAGTTGGCTACTTAAAGTTGGTTCTAAAAATAACCCGCCTTGTCGCGGGTTATTTTTAGTAACTCCTGCAATAAACGAGGGACCGCTGTATTTATTTTATACCAAAATGTTTTTGTCATTTGAAGCATATTTCATGTGCCTTTTATTACCAAAATATATTTTTAACATTTCATTTTCTAGCTTGCATTATTTAAAATAGTTTATGACTTGTAACATTTTGTGGATATTGTATCAATTTAAACAAAAAGCCGCTGTTATTTCTGAATGTGGACATCATAAAAAGTCTGTTTAAGCTGTTTTTGTTCTTTGTTCTCATTGTTTCGAGCTCAAAGCTGTCGGCTATTTCTGACTGAAAATCAAAGTCGTCAGAGTGTGTCAGAGTCATGAGGCCATGAGACTCAGCACCCATTAACCTCATTACTGTAACACACAGTGGCTCTGTGTTCACACAGTGAGGGGTTAACATGCATGTGTATGTTTTCAGATCACATGACTCCTCTGTTTTGTTGCTGTCACCAACAGTCGCTCACTGTTTCAGCACTCAATGAAGCACTTCAGTCTGACAGCAGAGCGACTCCCCCACAGAGGCCCCTTTAGTCCCCTGAAGTTGCCTCTGAGAGCTGTTCTCAGGTCTTCTGTAATGTTACCCCGCTCAGAGGTGTTTCCCCTTCAAAACAAACACACGGTGACCATAAGGGACTGAGGAGGGAGTCCTGCTACTAAGCAACACTGACTGTAACAGAGTAGACCACTGAAAAATTCAGAAGAACTACATGAGAGAAACAATGAACTGTGACACGTCTGCGCTGAGGAGCAGGGAGGAGATTGGCTGCTCTGTCCTTGTATATATTTGTTTTTTTCTAAAGCTCTGTCTGTGTCTGGTTGTGCAGGAAACCTCTCAGAAAACGTGTTCAGAATATCCAACACAAAGTTTTATTTGCTGATTCTGGACAAGCTGAGGCTGACTCAGCTGATATCAGAGTTTCCACGAGGAGGAAAGCTCATGTATGACTCCCACTGTTACAGCTGCTCCCTCTGTAACCTCACAATAAAAACTACTTCAAAAGTGAGTGTATAAAAGGTCTGCCTGCAAACACAGAATTACAAGCCTAACAGCTTATTTCATGATGGTAAGTTCCAGTCTAACTGCTGGACTGCAGAGATCAGTTCTGTTTATATACAAGACATATACATCTTACAGTGTTCAGAGGATGATCACTAATAGCATGTCAGGGGAAGTTTGCCAAGTTTCCTGACCTCTAAAGGTCTTTTGTCAAGAAAGGGAGGGATGGTCTTATATTCAGGCGAGTAATTAGGCTCCTGTGGATCCACATGCAAAAACTGGTGGGAGGATTTCAGTTCCTGTTTCAGCAGTTTAGCTTCGTTTCCTAGAAGTGTGCAGACAGAGAGCTGGGCGGGTGACTGGCAGAGGGACAAAACTCAGACACTGAGCTCTGTGTGTGTGTGTGTGTGTGTGTGTGTGTGTGTGCGCGCACATGTGTATATTTGTGTACCTGCAGGCTCAGCTGAAGGGCTTCTAGGAAAACCGAATGGGAAGGGCTACAGTGTGTCTCTGTTCTGTTGATGTATCTGAAGCAGCAGAGAGTCTCTAAACAAAAATGGGGACGAAAACGAGATTTACAGCTCAATTACAAAACACCCAAAATACTTTCAAATTGCTTCATAAATGTTGCATTTGGTTGAGGTGACTGTAGGAAAGTTCAGACTCTTCTTTAGTCTTCTAGTATGTTGCCAAAGCGTGTCCTCTTTCACATTACAAAATATCAGTTTTAAACAGTTTGATGATTTTTGGTGAGAAAAAAATGTAAAATCATGAAAACATGTTTGTGACTTTCCTGTAGTTGCAGTTGCAAAATCGCAGACACACACATTCAGTATGTGCTGCATGACACACACACTTTCTCTCCGGTTTCCAGATGTTGCTGGTGATGTCATTTTCTCAGGGCTTTCTCCAGAATGAATCATCGTCCACAGACACACAGGATGCGCCATAAAAGGAGCATGGAGCAATGTGTAAGCAGTAAACTGTCTCAGGTAAAGCACATAAACCTCAGGCTGAACCTGTAATGACTTTCATGTGCAGCTAATTTTCTGTCATTTGTTCTTTTATTGTTTTACTGCACAGGTGTAGAATAAACAAAAACTGGAAAGAAGAGTGAATAAGTTAGTCAAACCTCAGATTCAGGATGAATAACTACCAGGTTATTTTTATGCTAGTAGTGGAATACTGGTGGCTAGCTCAGTACCTCATCGAGTATACTGAAAGGTGCTGGGACTTTGTAGACTTGGACCGGGCCTCAGATATACTGTTATAGATTATTCAGAGCTTGAAGGGCTCGAGGTCTGGTTAGACCGTTGAGCTGTATACGCAGTAGATGATGGATGGATGACTGTCTGGGTTTTACAAGTTTGGAAACACTGTTAGCAGATCTGCGATTGTTTCAGGTGTTTGATTAATTCGATTAATGTTTCTCTAGAACTCATGGTCTAAGTCTCAGGTTGGACCCTGCATTTACATTCTTTTTCTTTGTGCCTAATTATGACTACGTGGGTTCTTCAAAATGACCACAACCTGTTGAGAAGATAAGGAAATACTGAAATACAACAACAACAACTAAATTAAACTGAATCCCTGAAATAAAGTGAAAACCCTGCAATAAAGGAGTGGTGCAGGCTCCACGGAGCCTGAAAGCTGCAGGACGCTTGCACATTTTCCGCTGATATGCACAAACCATTTTTGCATATTAAAGGGAAGTCCCACAGTCTAAAATACACCAGAAGTATCCTTTACTGAATACAGAGGATGTGCTCTTCATTTTCTGATAAAATGTGTGTATTATACAACAGAGTTTTTTGCTGGCTGTAAGGAAGCTCGGATGCTACTTCCTACTTGGAAATGTTTAGGCACGGGCCCTGTTTGCTCTTTTGTTCCTGAAAGGTTTCTTCCTGTAAGGTGTCTATGAGAGCTTTTGTCCTTATTTGGGAAGTGGAGAAGAAAAGGTGCTGTAAAGTATCTGGATTAAATAACCGGTAGCCTACAGACACACCCACACACAAATACTCAGTACGGTCAGTGGGTGTGTGTCCTCCCTTATCAGCTCAAAGGGGAAATGATGCTCACGAACACATGCACATGCGTGCACACACACACACACACACACACACACACACACACACACACACACACACACACACACACACACACACACACACACACACACACACACAGCTTTTTGTCTGCTTTATGTATTTACTTATTGCAGGAAAAACACATGAACACTAATGAAATCCAGTAATTGCTCCATTGTTATTGTTGCACTTCTGCTTTCTTCCAGTGTACAGTGAATCCAGGAAGTTGTGCACAAACATATAAAGTATTTCAGTTGTACTCACTGCCAAACTGTCAGATTACCAAACCCTAACACACCATTTAAAATTGTGCCAATTTTAACCTTTAACCTGTTTAACCCTGTGATTTTCAAATGCAAGTTAGATATAACCCAGGTACTGTTGCTGACCATGTTCATTTCTTTTTGTCCACCACAGAGTGTTTCAGCAGGATGATGCGCCCTGTCCTGGCAGAACAGGACATTGGCTGCACATTTGTTCTCAAAAGAAAGTATTCAGCCACTTATCATGACTGATAATGAATAAACATGTGGAGCAGAAACCTCACAGCAAACCTCACCTCTGCAGTCTGAACAAAGATTAAGAGCAGTTAACTGTCAGGTTGTTGCTGCATTCCAGTTTGGAAATAAAGAGTCAGGGAGCGAAGAGGAAAATGTTGGCGTCACAAATACCAGGATGGCTGAACTTTTTCCTCGAAGGTAATTTGGAGGTTTAGCTCCCCCACAGCAGGAACACACACACACACACACACACACACACACACACAGTCATGTGTCCATGACTTCAGAGGAATTTACAGTGACTTGCATTCCTTTCCCGGGGTGTTATTCTGAAGGTCAGGAAGAGAGTGCTGTTTGGTTAGGCAAGTGGTGATTTTTAAGTTTAAACATGTCTTAGAACATGCAGAGTCAGGGGAACATGTGTTTGCTCCTCTATGGTATCATGTAAGTGTGGAGACGTAAGTCCCTACAGTGATACCTGGGCCACATGCACACAGAGTTACACATGCATCACTTTAAGGAACATGACAATGAGCTGCATTCAAACCTCGAATCCTTATGAGAGTGTTACGCTCCCCCCAATGTGACTGTGATACACATGTCCTCCTGCACACACACACACACACACAGACACACACACATGTGCACCTAGTAACTGTGAAGAGTAAAATCTGAATGACAACCATGTGAGCGAATAAGTAAGAGTTGTCGCCTCGGTAGAGTCAGCTGACCCTGTGTGTGTGTGTGTGTGTGTGTGTGTGTCAGCTGACTCACAGAAACAGGAAACACATGCTGATTGGCTAATTAAAGCAACAAAAAAAACTGCATTCACAATCATGAAACAGCAAATGTAAAATGTTGTGATGTTATGAACTCTCCAGTCCTGGTACTGCCCCTGCAGACTGCAGTCTTCATCACAAACAGAACGAATCACATCATGATCATTTCTCTATTCTTCTTTACATGCATCATTTGGGGGCAAAGGATTGTCTGTAAAGCAAAGTAATTTTGTAGAAAGGCCTGTGTTTGTCTTTATGTGTTTTCCCTGTGATGGTCTGATGACCAGGATGTGGCGTCAGATAGTGCCGCTCCTATCAGACTTTGGGCCCAAAGTCAGATAGGAGCGGTCCTAGCTGAGCTGTCAGTATCTACAGGATTGCATTAAGGTGGTATAATTACCAAACCTGGTTAAACTGAACACCCCTTATCATCCAGACTTCATCAGCTGTGCAGCTGTGTTGAGCCTCATTGGAATTGAAGTAATTCAACTGTGGGTGGAAAAAACTTGAAGAGAAGAGAAGATTTCTCACTTGTCAGGTCATAAAATCATAGAGGAGGGCTCCGTGTTAGGAAAGTTTATCTTAACATAGCAAAAGACGTTCCTAACAGTTCCCAAATATGGGTGGGTGTTTTCTTGTTGCTGAGCTGAGGAGAGTCTACACCCTCAGCATCAGAAAGGTCAGCTATTGACCCTATGAACTCTAAGCTATAGGTGGCATTTCCTGGCAGGAAAAATGTTGAACCTCCCATGTGTTTCCCTGTCGTGGACATGAATGCACCACAGGCCTCCTCTCATAGTTCCCAGACCTATAACACTGACTTGCAGGAGTTTGAGATCAGTGGTCACCCCACAGCACCACTACCAGGCTACCCCTATTAACAGGAACCCCTCCCTCCACTCTTCTAGGGAGGACTTGTTTTCCATCTCTGGCTGCTTTCTGACTCACTGCTGACATCATCACTCAGCTTCAGCACAAAGCAATAGCTTCTATTGTTTTCCAGGGAAGCCCTCCACCCCTAACGCAGACACACACACACACACGCTCGTCAGCATCGTCACTGCTGCCCAAGACTTTCCGTCCATATAAGGACAAAATAGCTTTTGATGCTGCTGATTAGTTTACAGGCAAGCATCTTCACACACAGCCTTTCACAGCTCAATCTTGCAGGAACCAACTCAGGATGCCTCCTTTGACTCATTGCCCAGTCTGCCACGGCTGCATCTGCTGCTTGGTCCCAGTGTGTTCCTTCAGGCCTCAGCATCCTACTGTAGAAGCTGGTATATAGCACATGTGCCAGTCAACACCATTTGGCACTGCTCGCTGAACTACTCAGGCTGACCTCTCCTCTCTACGAGCTGAGCTAAAACTCCCTGCCACAGGCCCAAACTGGGGTAAAGTCCCTCTGTGAAGAACTTCATGTTGTTAAAATGCAGACCTAGAGTGAACAGCAGGTTTTTATTGTGTTTAAACATTATTTTTAACACAAATCTGAGCTTTGATTTACATACAGTTTATAAAATCACACAGCAATAGTAGCAAGCTTATTCATTTCAAGATTTGGTTTATCCTTTAATAGCGTCATTGGGAAGTGCTAAAAAATATGAACACCAGGAGTGTGAGGAGGATGTTTGGTTATAATAAATGCAACAACACTTCATCATCAGGGTAAAAGTTCACTGTCTGCATTTTGAAAGAGTTCCTGTAAATGCAAAAGTGTGAGTGTTGAGAATGGGACTGTCAGGGTACAGGAAGTGGTTCAGAGGTGCAAAAGAGGACGACCCCGAAGAAAATAATGTACGGTGCTTGGTTTGTTTAGCAAGTTGCTGAAAGCTGTGATCATATCTGTATATTGGAAGAAATACATTTTAGATATGAGTAGCAAGGCTTTATTAAAGAAAAATATAGTTTGACCTTAGAAAAACGTTAAAGTTTGAGTATTAAAAATAGGAAATGATGATGAAATTAAAACAGCAGGTTCTCCTGGTTGCATCTAAAGATAAATGTTAAAAATATAAAATAGGAAAGAAATAACAGTTCCAGATAAAATAAGACTCATGAAGCACAGAGAAAGTCTAGTGTGCACTGGAAGGACTTCTATGGGGGGGTTGTTTTGTTTTTTTGGTTCTAGAATGAGATCACCGCTAAAAATGTAGTCTGATATCATCCAAGATGAACTACATGATGACACACACACACACACACACACACACACACACACACACACACACACACACACACACACGGTGTCTCTGTCAGCTGATGTGTTTTCGGGAAGTGTTAGGGTCTATGGGAAATGCAGACCTGGAGAGAAAAATGGAGAGAGGGAGGGAGAGACTGATCTCATGTGACCGGTGAGTCAGCTGCTGGTGATGACATCATCTCCTCCCCTCACACTGCCACAGGATTGGATGAGTCAAACAGTGAGCCGGGCTCAGCTGACCAATCAGAGGAGGCCGTTGTGGATGGAGTGAGAAGGCGGGTGATCAAAGCACAGAGAGAGAGATGAGGCTCACATGATGTCAGTATGAGCTCGCTCTCTGTTAGAAAACACAAAAATGGATTACTCATCAATATTTACGCATTTGAGCCTCACAAAAGAACAGTTACCCTCTGAGTTTGCTCCTTTATTTCTGATGTCTTCACTGTGATCAGTGTAAGGATTCTTTCACATTTACAGGCATGAAATTGACTGTTTTGCTAAAACTGTGTAATCTGCACTAAAATAACAAGATATAAGACATATATGAGAAAAAAGAAAGGAACCGCTGCAGTCATATGTAAAGGCATACTCCTGCTGCTAACATATTAATCAAGAGGGCAAGCACTTGCACTTGCACTTGCACAATTGTGAGCAAGTGACTTGTGGCGGATGTTGTTGTGATTTGGCACTATATGAATAAAACTGATTAAAACTTCAGCTATGTGCTAACAATGTTCCCAGGAGTGAACGTTACACCAAACTCACCAATTTACCAACAATTCATTAAGTGCAGTTAGCAAAGACTAAACCAGTATGGCTTGTTTGAAAAGGATAAATGAACCATGCTAGGACAACAAAGTTTGCAAAGCTGCATCTGAACAAACCACGAGACTTCTGAAACAATGTCCCCTGCACAGTTAATCAAATTGAAAATGTCTGATCATGGTGCACATGCCATGTTTGACAAAAATCAACCACAGCATAGTGACATAAGCACTTTGTACCAGCTGTCAAGCATGGTGGCAGAAGTTTGAGACTCAGGCCACTGGAGGCTTGCAGTCGTTGAGTAAACTCGTTCCATTATAGCACTTTTCTTCTCTGAGCACTCAAAATGCTTTACTTGAGCTACACCCACTGAGTCACTCCAAATGAAATAATTTTGATGTAAATCAATCAAGTTCAGCTGCACCTGTATGACAGTGTAAAATACTGCTGTTACGTGAGCAGAGGATTTGCAAACTGTCCTCTGAGGAGCAGTTTTGGGAAACTGTTACATGATGTGGGAAAGCTGAAGCTCCTGAGTTCATGAAAGCTTCAACTGAAAATAAACAGATTTGAATGTTTACAGGAAAATACAAAAAGTATATAAGCTGAATGCTGAGTAGTGTCAGATCTCAGCTGGTTCTCAAGGAGAGAAAATACAGAAAGCTGCTGGTGTCCTGTGACTGTGAGCTCAATGTGTATTGATCTCTGTTAGCATCCATTAACAGCAACATCCCTCAGTGTGTGCAGCACGATCCTGATGTGGGTGTTTTTAACAAACAAACACAATCACTATAATATTGAACTGTCATAAAAATCTAGACAGAGCCTATGTGATCCCATGTGTATGTCTTTAGACTGCAGGAGGAAGCCAGAGTACTCAGAGAGGACTCATGCATCCAAATGTGGATTCAGACTCTGGACCTTCTTGCTGTGAGATGACACTGACACTGCACCACTATTATTAATTTTATACACTGCAGACATATGGATACATAAAAGATCACTCACACATGTTAGTACATTAATTTATGGAGTTATTATGACTTGATCAAGTTCACAACATGTCTAAAACAGATTAAAACCATCCATAAGCAAGCCAAGGAACAGTCCATGCATGCTCTCAAACCATCCCAACGCAGCATAGAGGAAACTAAAACAAGCCCTAAAAAAACAGAAATAATATAGTTGAAAACTAGTCCAAAACCTAATGATGGATCCAAGCATCATAGCGTTTACCTAGCATTGCATAAAAAGACAAAGAGATCATTGGCAATGACCAAGTGGGAAATTCTTGAGCTAGAAAAGCGAAGCCAACACGCCAATGCCAGCAAATGCAGTTCCTCTAATGGTCACTTGAGGCTTGCCCCACTTCCTGGAAAAAAACCAATCACACTGCTTGGTACAATCAAAGATTTTGTTTTCTATTCTTCCCCTGTGGTAGCAGCTGTACTGGGGTTGATGGCGTTTTGTGATGACTCACCTGTTCAAACTGTTTTAAGCTTTTAGGCTTGCACTGGGGGCACTGGTTTCTTTGACTGTCCGCAAGGCTATCCTGTTAAATTAGCACTTAACCATCACATCTAAATGTGGTCAATTGGGACTCCAGTAAAATACAAACCAAACATGGCGGTGATCAGAAAAACGGTACCTAGGGTTCAAAATGCACTCAAAACCAATTATTGATGCCAATTTTGTATGTACAGTCTGTGGTGGTGGTTGTGTTATTGTGTAAGCATCCTTCCTGTTTTGGTTCAATACGACATTGTTGCTAACTTGAACCACTGTGATCATTGACATGTTTCTGATTGTCTAAACAAAATCTGGAGCTGTGAAGATTTTCAATGGTGTTGGAGTGCAGTAGCCTGTAGCAGCATACAAGAGTCTGCTGAGAAAATCCCAAACTGTACGATTAACATCAGTTTAGAATATTTTCTGTCTGAGCCGAAGGAGAAAGTTGAACTGCTGTCTGCCACACACACACATAAACACACACAGACACACACACAGACAAACATACACGTTCTCCTGCTTTTCTGCGATAAACTGAAGTCGAGACGTCTCAGCACACAGGACTGAGGAGGTGGAGGAAACTGTTCTGACCCACCGACAGTCTGAACCAGAGGGACCTGGACATGAAACGAGATGGTTCAGACTGTTAGTGTTTCACTCAGGTCAACAACTCTTAGTGATTTTCTGATGGAAACATGCTTCAGATGTTCCAGCTCTCCAACTCATTGGTTTGGCAGTACTGCACACTAAAATTGGAGATCTTTAGGTTACTCCTACAATGTAACAATGTGTTACAACTGCAGCTGCTATAGGAGTGAAGCATGTTTTAAGTGGTCTGCAAACAGTTTCTGTTGTGAGAAAAAACTCTAGAGAACAGTTCGTCCTGGAGCCCAGGCAGGCCGAAGAAGGGAGATCTGCTCACCTTTGGTCGGGTGCAGTGTTTGATGAGTGTTGACCAGAGGCTGAGACCCTGGTGGACCCCCAGCTACTGAGACTAGTGATTGTGGCATGGTATGTCCCCTCTCTGCTGGGGAAGGAGGCTGAGCTAGTGCGTGAGGTTGACAAGTACCAGCTAGATATAGTCGGGCTCACCTGAAGACACAGCTTGGGTTCTGGAACCAGTCTGTTGGAGAGGGGCTGGACCCTGTCTCAGTCTGTAGAGATCTCAGTATCCCCTCGATCGCAGATACAAGAGGCGGAAATGAGCTTTCTCCAAAAGGTGGCTGGCCTCTTCCTTAGAGATAGGATGAGGAGTTTGGCCGACCAGGAGGGGCTCAGAGCAGAGACGCTCCTCCTCCACATTGAAAGGACCCAGTTGACAGGGATGCTTTGTGGGCACCTCCTGGGTGAGGTGGTCCTGGGATTTAATAAAAACATTGACGATCTGAGAAAGGTTCAAATCCTAGAAAAAGAACTTTCTTAATTTTTAATGTCAAATCCGCTGATATGTATCACCTAGTGTGGGAAACAGCAGACAAATGGATTATTTTCAGTACAAATAATATACCAATTAATCACCTTCCAGATTTTGCCATGAAAACTGTTTTCTGTTTTATCAACATCCTACAAAAACACTGTGTTCACATCATGGTTTTACTTTGTGATATTTGTGAGTGAAACATCATATAGTGTTGAAATTCATGACTTAAGCTCAAAAACACATGATCAATACCACTGATCAAAATCTAATCAGCAGCAGTGCTGGTACAAGCTGCTACCACTTAACGGGAAACCCTAAAAACCAAGTCAAGTCAGGCCGAGTGAATCAGGGAAGTACTGGTGAAAAAGGGCTTTTAGTCATCAGCCCAGCAACACCTCTGCAAACCCCGGGGCTTCTAATTTCCATGAGTAATTTAAATTCAAACTTTCGGCCTATTCCTCGTCTCACTCTGTTTATTTGACCATCCTAGGACAGAGATGTCATCGTCACCATTGAACCTGGATCTTTTGAAAGGCTCTTTCTAAAAAGGGGAGTTTTTCATTCCCACGGTTGCCAAGTACTTGCTCAGAGGGGACTGATGTTAAAAGGGAAACTTATTTGTGATTCTATCTCAAATATTATCTTTGCCTTACAAAATAAAGAGCTTTGAGGCAACTAGTTTGTGGAAATAAGAACTAAAGTGAAGAGGACCAACCAGCGTTATGAAAGGACAGACGTCATTTTATGCTTTGCAGACTTTTTTTCAAAGTGGGTGCTGGTGTTTGTGATGTTTTCTCAGTTTGTGGTTTTAAGAGATTCAGTTTTGTGTTATTTATGATGGAGAGGCCCTACTGCCTGTTCCCAGGCCCCACCCCTTTCTCTCCTCAGGCTCTCTCACCCTCACTGTGGCTCCCTCTATCCAGAGTTTCCCACTCTCTGCATTTGTTCTCACAGCCCTCCTCTCTCCTTCTGTCATGTGATACTGCACACCCTACAGACTCCCACACACACACACACACACACACACACACACACACACACACACACACACACACACAGCCTGTGTTACGTTTCCTCTGTAGCTTTATGTATGTTTGTGTGAACATCAGTCTTAGTTTCTGGGAAACTGGCAGCAGTACAAACATTTGCAGTATTATTTGAGGTACTGCAGCAGTAATAGTGCAAAGTAGCTGCAGGTATTCTGCAAGTTCAGAATTTTCAGGCGCAAACATCAAATGCACTGTTGTTACTAGGCAGATATCTCAGTCATGAAGCCAATACTTTGTTATGTGCATGTGTTGGTCATCAGTCTTCTTTCTTCTACCTGCTCACACAAACCACCATACCTCTGCAACATTTAAATGAACCGTCAGTACACATTTTTCTCATATTCATGTTGAACACATTTGTGGTTATATACTCAAGTGTATTTATGAGACAACTTTTAAAACTCTTTAAAATACTTTTATGGTGTGATGTCCGCCTAAAGGGACAGATGGGGGTGGGAGAGGAGCTGCAGGAGGTGTTAGTTTTCCCACATTTCCTCCTGCTGGATGAGATGTGAGTTTTCAAGAAATAAAACCTGTAGGACGAGACTGAGATCAGGGAGAACCAGAGAGACTTGCTGGATCGAGAGGACACACAGAGATGGAGCAACAGGACACACAATGGGGCAGAAAGTGAGAGAGCCTGAGGGGATGAGTTTCAACCTGCTGCTGTTGCACAACAGAGAGGGAAACTCTGAGCTAGAGGACATACAAAACCTGTGGTGCTGTTGTGTTTATACATGAAAGTCGGCAAGATCATTTTAAGGGTGCATTTTGTTCAGTATGTTGTCTCCTAAATTCTAGATATCGTATGTTTCTAAGCCTAAAGTAGTTCCTCTCTTTTACTCTTTTTCTCACAGTTTTGTTCACCAATGATTCAATCTGATGATGTCAAAAGGTGTCGTTGTTTGCAGCTCCTTCTTGTTACTTCTGCTACACAGAGTCCCTGGAAATGTTGCCGCTAAAGCGAGTGCAAACCTGCAATGTTATAGACTGGTGCGCTTCAGTGTGTGTGTGTGTGTGTGTGTGTGTCAGCTTCTAATGATTCAGTTTGCTTCTCAGGCTGTAAAATCGTAGTTTACACACTTCACCATCTTCAAGCGTAACGAGTTTTGCACATGAACAAACCTGCTGATACAAACTTGAGTAATTTCTAAACAGATAAAGTTGCACGTGTCAGCAGTTTCTGTAGGACAGGTGAGTCATCGCACGATGTGAAAGTTGAAGAGTCTGAGCGGATGATTTTCAGTTTCCTGTAGGTAATCCTGCATTACTTCTTCTGTAGCCAACATGCAAATCACAGCGTGCTTTTGAAGACTCCAGGAAGTTGTCTGTCGGACTCAGAATGAGCGGGTGGAGGAGGTGTATGCTTTACATACAGGTACAATTCAGAAGCCACATCAGCTGGTTAGGAGACGGAAAGACGTGATGTGAGCATGCTCAGAGGCTTCTGTTCTGTTTCCATCTGGCCTGTAAAATAACTGCTTTCCTTTTACATATATTCTACTGTACAATTACTCTGCTTGTGATTAATAGTCAACTTGGATTAAAGGAAAATGATCTGTTCCTGTATCGATGGCTTATAAGATGATCAGCAGTAAAATGTATTTTGAAGATTTGGAGGTAATTAGTGGCATTAAGAAATCCAGAATTCTCCAGAAGGATCCACTTTAAACTTTGTCTTTACAAACTAAGAGATGAGGCTTCAAGGGAATCTTGTTTCACCATCAGCCTGATTCACCACAGCCTGACCTCCATGTCTTTTCCACACACAAACACTCGCACACTGGGAGCACTGGGAACCTCTCAGTCTGTCTAAGTTCCCAGGACGCAGTGTGTGTGGCATGCTGAGGGCCTGGGAAACAGACTCACCAACACAGTTCACAGGGATCAGAAAGGTTCAGCTCAAGAAGCGACTGGTTCAGCGCTGACGTTGCAGTGATGCAGTCATTGTGCTGATAATTACCCAGAGAACACGATTAAACAGACATTTGGGTTTTGTTTTCGCGAGCAGCTAATGTGTGTCTCACCTCTTAATGATTAAATCTCAAATGTAGGTGGTGATTATGCACATTTCGAGCTTAATATTTTGTACTGGGTGTAGATTTGCAAGACTAATACTGTAAAGAGCACCCTTTGCTCACACTCAGTTTACCCCATAGATGGTGTGAAAGACAGAGGCTGTGGTGAGGTCACCTGCTGGTCGCTGATGTTTTGAGCTTTTTCGCCTCTGTCGCTTTGGTGTTTTAAAAGAGGATATGATGAGTGAGCGTCAGCTGCAAAACTGCATGCTCATTGGCTAATGATTATCTCGAATGTGTATTTTCTGTATAATAAAGCATTCTGGCTCTTAGAATGAGCAAAATTCACAAACTGGACTTACTGTTTTGTTCTGAGCTGAAATGAGTGACCAAAGTGATCCATTAGTTGCTATTAAAAAGAAAGCGGAGTTATGGTACTTCCATGCTGGCTTCACTTTTCAGGTGGGTGTAGCTTCTGTTTGAAACAAGTTGTCTCAATTTCCTGCTTGTTGGTGCTTAAAGCCAACATTTTTTTGTAGGGCTGGAGCTTCTTTGGAATTTCAAAGTAACCTCTCAGCGTGGATGCCAGTAAAATCTGCAGCAACAAAGATTACAGCATTCCCTCTCTGTTTCCCAAAGACTACTGGGCTGTCTGATAAGTGAGACTGACTAATCTCATTATTTAAATATGCGAAAACAAAATCACACCAGTCAACTCGTGTAAAAGAAAACACTCTAAAAATGAGCTCAATGGAAAAGATTAAACATTGTTCAAATGTTGTGAATTAAACAAAATATTTAAAACCATTAACTAAGAGCTTAAATGATTAGTTTTTAGTTGCTGGGCCCTGTGCACAGCATTGCACCCCTGATCACTTTTCACAGCATATCTAGTAGCAGTCTCCTTTCCTTTCTTTTGTCCTCCCTTCACCTCAAGCTGATATTTGTTTTTTATTTAATCATATAATCAGTCATTTAATCATTTCTAAGTTCATATTTAAGGCTTTTATTATTAATGTTTGCAGAGGACACTGCGAGTTTTAGTGAGATCACAACGGAGGTACGCACGGGAGAGGAGAGGAGTAAAAATCAGTGGAGGTAAAACACGATGTGTGTGCGAATGAGAGGGAGGCAGATGGAACAGATGCAAGAAGCAGGTGCAGTGAAAGCACTTGAGGTTAAATACCATCCAAAGCAATGGACAGTGCACAAGAAGTGAAGAAGAAAGCGTTGGCAGGGCCGAGTGTGTGTAAATGGTAATGGTGATGGCAGCAAGATGAAGTGGGAATTTTTGAATTCCCAGTCAGAATGTTAAAGTGAAACAGCTACTCGAGTTGGATTTCACAGATCGGAGCAGCCCCACCAACCCCAGGTTAACAATCCAAGATGGCAAGATGCATCAGTAAGTGTATCTGGAGACGTTTTAGACCGTACTCTGTATTTGGGGTCATGCTACTGTGTTATTTTCCCAATGTTTTTTTCTTTTGTCCTTAAATTGAGGAATGCCGGCATCGTGGTGTTGCTATTGTACACCGGATAATGGTAGCACCCTATCCAGTAGACTCTTTCTAGGAAGTCTGTATAAAAAGGAAGACTGAATGTCATATTTTGTAATGAGCAAGGCTGAAATTCGCATGGACCCGATGTTTGGTAAATACCAGTAATTTTTGGATAAAGAGCATGTCAAAATGTTCTGTGGGACATGCAGGCACACTTTGCTCTGCCCTCCTCCCTGCTGTGTTTAGTTGTTGTGTGGTCATGGGATCAGCGGCAGTGAGTAAGCATCATGTACAGGTACGTAAGGGCTGCAAATGAAAAGACTACAAACAATGATGCATATTCGGGAGGAAATTGTCTATTGTGGCAACACAAAATACCATATGAGGGAATACCAAAAAGAAAACAAACAAACCTTTTTCCTGGAATGAGCAGAAAAAGAAACAAAGAGAGAAGGAAGGAAATCCCTGAGACAGACCCTGACCCTAGCACACAGGTCACTGTCCTTCCAGAAAGTCAAAGAATATTCACGCAGCTCACACAGTGGTGAAGTAATCAAACCTTTGATATTTATTATTGAAATGAAAAAAAAAAAGACTCTGGTCAGTCTGGTCAAGCCATCAGACCAGAACCATAAAAGGTATGTAGACATTACAGCTGATGGGAATATTAATGATATTCAGACAGTTAAAATGAAGAGCTCACATCACACATACAAACCTGGGTTGGTTTGTTTTTGGTGTGTTGCTGAAAGCTGCTGGGAGACGACGGATGGACGATGGAAAAGAGGATTTTACCACACAAACACACATTGTTTCCCACAGACCTGCTGCAGCAGCACCTTGAGAACAAACCTCTTGAGAAGCCTGCAGGATATTAACTCCCACCTCAATGTAAAACTTCAACTTTGTGTCATGAAATTTCAAAAGGGTTATGGGCCAATCGTGCAGAGCTTTCTGCACAGAAAAAGTTGCACAAAAGTGGAATACACTTGTTGATGCATACAAAAATCATCTGAAAAAGAAACAGTTCATTTGCAGGTTTTTAGTGCAACAGACTCGCACAACACTGGGTTCCCTTTACTTCTGCAGTCTGCAGAGGCTCTGAGACTCAGTGGTAGCGCAACATGTAGACAGGAGCTGTCTGGGAAACTGAGGCATCCAATCAGTCACCACCATCACTCACAACACATGATTACAGGCACACACAAAGTTTGTCAGAAGACCAAAAAAGGACAGTTAGACGAGCAGTAAAGTAGGAAATCTGTAGTTTAGATTTTTTGTCAGTATTGCCAAATGTATCAAAACAAATGTCCTTTTGCAGATTTCTACATAGGTTTATTTCAGCTGCTTTAACATTGCACATGACAAACATCTTTGCTATTGTAAGAAGACGACAGGTAACACTGAACATACTTAAAAGCTGCAGGGAACTCGCAACTTTTGATTTTCCTTAATCACCGTGTGTGAGAAGCAAGCACAGACAAAACTCAATTATCTACTAATGACAAGCTTTGGCTGATAGAAGACATCCATGCTTGTTTTTACAGCACTTATATCATATAAAATGGAATAATTTAGCTGTCATTAGCTACATGATAGTGTGCACATGGCTTGATGTGAGAACAGCAGTGTGCTGCTTTCCAGCCTCTATGCCCAAATAGGGATTCTGTGGATCACACACTCAAGCATTCAGCTGATTACAATAGCGCTGCAGAGAAACACTGGTGTGGCATTAAGAGATCAAAACAGCTGAAATGAGATGATGGAGATGTGAAGAGGGAATGAAAATGTCAAGGTGGTGTGTGGGTGGATGACACGCACACATACACACAAAGAGAGAGAAAGCACCAGAATAAAAATCAGAGCAAGAAACAGAAGCTCCTGGAAGTTCCTGCCGAGGATTATTATTACTCACCTCCACAGAAAGGAGAGGACATGAATGGATGAGGAGGTGGAGGCGGTGAACAACAGGGTGGAGGAAGAGAAGGAGGAGGAAGAGGAGGTGTTTCAAGAGTCGTGCAGTGTCTTTGAGGTTTCAGGCACAAATTACATGAAGAAAAATCAAATTTACGAGCTCGAGGAAAGAAACTCACACAAGTGGCCGAGAAGATTTAATGACATGAAAATAACAAATATACAGTTAAAAATCAGAAAGCTGGCAGAAATGTCCCATCTGTACTCCAGCTACTACATCTGTACATCTTTGAGGAAAAAATGTGAGCAACTTTACACAACATCTTATTCATGAACTCTACTACATTGACTTTGTAAAGTAAAATGTAAAAAATCCTTCTGTGACTGACTTTTCTAGTTAGCGGCTCGGGCGTAGTGCTGCTGGGGGTGTTCCTTCGCAGCTCCTCTGACCTTTCATTTAATCATTGTCATCATTAAACTCTTGTCCCCACCCCCTCCTTCACCCCCAACCGGTCGCAGCTCCCTGAGCCTGGCTCTGCCCGAGGGTTCTTCCCATTAAAAGAAAGTTTTTCCCTTTATTGCCAAATGCTTGCTCATAGGGGTGTTCCTGTCATGTCCCACCAGGAGGAGGCCCAAGGACACACACAGGTCATCCCAGAGAAATCGTATCTCCTGGTTAGCATGGAAACGTCTCGCTGTTTCCCCAGAACAGCTTGAAGAGACGGTGGCTGGAAAGAGGAAGTCTTGGTGTCTCCATTCAAACTACTTTCCCCACAGAATGGATGGACAAATTGTGTCCAAGAAGACAAAAAAATAGATTTGTGTTTTTATAACTATTATATGTTTTGCTATGACAGGAGTGCAACAATTCAATAGGAGAGAAAGACGAGGACAGAGTTTGAGAGAGCAATGAGAAACATGGAGTTGCAGAAAAAGACGGTTAACCAAGCACAGATGAAGATGAGGCTGAAACGTGATTTTATGAAGTTCGTCCTTTTGGTCACATCAATCAATCTTTATTTATAAAGCACTTTTCATACAGAAAAAATGTAGCACAAAGTGCTTTACATAGTTAAAAGCAGCCCACCCCACCCTCCAACTCACTCCCCACACTCTCAATACACATATATCCCCCCACCCCCACCCACACACACATACACACACGCGCACACTTAAAGAGTAAAAATTGGGCTGGGCTCGCATGAGCCAAGTGAGGAAACATTATAACAGAGAGCCGTCTGCACCGGGAGCCGGTCACAGACCGCAGCCTCCGGGCTGGGCACACAGCAGGAGGGAGGCCAAGGAGCCCCCCAGCCAGTCTGAGAGGACCCCAGAGACCCAGCAGCCACGGTCAATAACAGCCCCGGTGCAGAGAGCGCCCTCCGAGGAAACACTGGAGATATGACGCAATACGATGTATACAGGGTAAAATGATAAAATAAATAAGAACAGGATACAATATAAATATAAATATAAAGTAAGAAGAGTAAGAAGATTAAAATATGAATAAGAATAAAATCAACAAATATTAGGTAAATCCTAAATTAATAATAGAATAACAGGATAGAATAAATAAGCATAAAATAAATAAACGCTAAGTAAAAGCTAAATTAAAAAGGTGGGTCTTGAGCCTGTTCTTAAAAACATGTACGTTCTCTGCGGCCCTGAGCTCCTCCGGCAGGCTGTTCCACAGACGAGGACCATACCACTGAAACGCTGCCTCTCCGTGAGTATGTGTCCTGACTTTAGGAGCAATCAAAAGGCCAGTACCAGAGGACCTCAGGGTCCGCGAGGGTTCGTATGGTAAAAGCAGATCTGAGAGATAAGAAGGCCCAAGACCATTAAGACATTTAAAAACCAATAAAAGAACTTTAAAATCGATCCTGAAACACACGGGGAGCCAGTGCAGCGATTCTAAAACCGGTCTTCGTCAGCACACGAGCTGCCGAGTTTTGCAAGAGTTGTAAAGTTGAAATATTCTTCTTAGGAAGACCAGAGAGCAGGGCATTACAGTAATCAATGCGACTGGTAATAAAAGCATGCATCAGCATCTCCGTGTTGGCCCGAGAGAGAATAGGGCGGACTCTGGCTATATTTTTTAGATGATAAAATCCAATTTTGGTTACATGTTTAACATGTGGGATAAAACCAAGCTCAGAGTCAAAAATAACACCCAGGTTTTTCACTTGTAGCGAAGGACATAGTGAAAATGCCTCTAATTTAGACAAGAGTTTCTCTCTCTGAGCCTCAGGACCGACAATTAAAACTTCAGTCTTGTCCTGGTTAAGCTGTAAAAAGTTTTCTGCCATCCAAGATCTTATATCCAAGATACAGTTAAAAAGGGCATCCATTGGTCTGGTGTCATCAGGAGACACGGAGATGTACAGCTGCGTGTCATCAGCGTAACTGTGGAAGTTCACTCCATGCCTCCTGATGACACCGCCGAGAGGGAGCATATACAAATTAAAAAGTACAGGGCCTAGAACCGACCCTTGAGGCACACCACATGTCATTTTATGGATCTTAGAGGAGCATGTATCCATACTCACCATAAAAGATCTGTCAGAGAGATAGGAAGTGAACCAGTTGTGTACAGCACCAGAGAGGCCCACCATGTGTTTTAGTCTGTTTAAAAGAATAGCGTGGTCTACTGTATCAAAGGCTGCGCTTAGATCCAGTAGCACCAGGACTGAGAGCTTTTGGGCGTCCCAGTTACATCTAAGATCATTTAAAACCTTTAGGAGAGCCGTCTCTGTGCTGTGGTTCACCCTAAATCCAGACTGGAATATCTCCAGGATGTCACGGTCTGCGGAGGCAGACCGTGCGGGAATGTGTATGGTGGACCCAGGTGCGAACACAGACGACGCGACACAGACTGCATGAAACACAGAGACTAAATACACATGAGGGATGATCAGGGGAAGTGGATGCACACGGGGAACACAGGTGACACTGGTAATCATAACAAGACACGGCAGGAGTGAACGTAACACTGATGGGAGATGGGCAAAGTAAAACAGGAAGTACACAGAGGTTCAAACAGGAGGAGAGAGAGCACGGGGAGAACGCAGACATAACGGGCTGGGGAAAACATAGAATAAAACACAAAGAGGGACGAGGGCTCACACAGAGGGGCACACAGGGGGTAAGAGTCACGAAGGGAAAACACATAAGGAACAACGTAACAGATCAACCCAGGAAGCATGGCCTAAATAAAGAACAAAATACAAAAATACATGAAAACTAAGAATACTGGGCCCACATGGCCCAGGACCATGACACAGGATCTGTCTATCATTGAGAAAATCAGTAATCTGAGTAAAAACAAGTTTTTCTAAGACTTTACTTAAAAATGGTAAGTTGGATACAGGTCTGTAGTTATTAAAATCATTACAATCCAAATTGCTCTTCTTCAGAAGGGGCCTCACCACCGCCGCAGGCAGCAGGGAAGACACCCAACTGAAGAGAGCAATTCATCATGCATAAAAGCTCAGCCTCAAAAAATCCATAAAGTGTTTTAAAGAGTGAAGAAGGAATTGGATCTAAAAGACATGTGGTGGGTCTCACTGTGGAGAAAACTTTCTGAAGGTTCTCAGCATTAACCAGGACAAAGCTGTCCAGTGTCTCCTCAGGTACAATCGAGGCCTCAGATGTGTTTACAATCGTTTAGATAAAATATCAGATCTGATGGCGCTGATCTTTCCCCTGAAGTGGTCTGCAAACTGCTCACAGAGCGAGTCTGTGGGGGTTCTTTGGGAGCTTTTAAAATCAGGGTTAAATAAATGATCTATGGTGGAAAAGAGGACCTTGGGATTATTTTTGTTATTACTGATTATTTTGGCGAAGTATGAATTTCTTGACTTCCTTAATGTATTATTGTACATTTTAAGTTGCTCGGAAAATATTTGATGGTTGATATTATTTTTATTTTTCCTTCATCTCCTTTCTGCTGCCCTGCAATTTCTTTTGAGTTTTTTGACTTCTTCGTTTCTCCAGGGTGATGCATGTTTTACGTTAATCTTTTTGGTGGTGAGTGGAGCAACGGAGTCAAGGCTTTTCTTCAGTTTGCTGTTGAAATAACTAAAAATCAAATCGCAGGGTGCAGGTAGAATCACAGGGGGGCATTTGACTAAAACCCTGGTAAAATTTGCAGCCACTTCAGAGGTTAGATAGCGCCTCCTCACAGTTCGCACTGAGGTCTCCCGCTGAATAAAACCCACATGGCCAGCTATACCTGATAAAATGTAATTAAACAGTTCACTTTGCTCACTTTTATGATTTTGTGAACTTGAAGACAGAACTACACCTCTGCAAAGAGAAAACTATGTTCCAGTGTTTCTTGGGCACGTGTGATTTTAATGAGATTGTTTTCGTGCTCGTAAATGTCTCACTGATGGTGTTTTTGCAGTAACACTTTTCTCTGTAATGTGAGGCTTTGCAGGAATTTTCTTTGAACTTCAGTGCCAGCAGAGCTCTGGGAACACATACACCTTCCTCTAGTGTTTGCTTGTGTGTTTGCATGTCTTACAGGGGGGTTAATGGGTTTCAGCACCTGGAGGAGAACGAGGGAGAAAACACTTTCCAGGAACTGGCTGATAGCTGCATATTAATGAGAAACATTATGCCATCAGCTGTAGGTGTGACCTGGACTCTAATTTCATAGCCATAATTGGCTAAATGTGCTTATATGGTTTGACAGGCTCACTGTGCAGGACGCACTCGTGGCACCAGGTAATAATGTTCAGGTTGCAGGTTGTGCATATCTGCTGATCTGGGACTTGAAGGTCTTAAAAGGTTAGTTAAAGACTTCAACAGTTTTTTGGCTTCTAATGAGAGAGTTTACCACACACACACACACACACACACACACACACACACACACACACACACACACACACACACACTCACACAAGTAAAAAGCCTGCATTTGCATTCTTAATGTCATGACGATAACACTACTGTGTGTGACTGCTGAGTCACTGATGACTTAAAGCCAGACCTTTGACCTCCCACACTGTAAACGGGACCACAAAAGGGAAAAGGACCTCATCACGCGTCACTCTCCTTTGTCTTCACTTCTCACTCTGAGCCTCCGTCGCTCGCCCCACACGCCGACCACAGCAGAAACTGAAACACTCTGACCGCAGGCTGCAGCTCAGCAAAGTGAAAGTGATGTCAGTGCAGCGTGAGGGAAATTTTGGTTATCCAGGGGGCCCGTCTTAACGTCAGCACACATTGACCCTCACAGGACTCTAAGGGGGTTTTGTGGATAAAATGTAAGAAGCTAAAGTAAACAGATAGCTTATCTTACAGATGAAATAATGAAAAGCACTGCATGATGAGGCAAATTAGTCCAAAATGCATGACTGCATGCTGATGTAGGAAAGTAGTGACATTACTTAATGACTAAAACGTTTTTACACATGCATGTTCTTGTTTTATGGTCTTATACTTTATTCCAGAAGGCACAGAGACATTCTTGTTCTTACTGCAAGTCCTTTCTCTCCTGCCATACAACTGCCATACTGAGCCACAGGATGCTTTCTAATGTGGCTGTATAAAGATTGACAGAGCAGAGCGCAGCCAGTTCACGTTTCCTGAGGAAAAGAGCCTGTGCTGGGCCTTTTCTACCAGGCGAGACATATTCAAGGCTGCGATGTGAATGTGCAGGACCTTAATGTTATTCACCTCCTCGCTGTATATAAGGAGAAGAGCATGTTCTATCTTCCTTCTTGGTTTTACTGCTGTTCAGGACCAGCCTGTTGCCTGCACACTATTGAGCAAGGTGACCTGTTCGCTGTAGTAAGTCAACATTATCCGATATGACACCCGCTGCTGTAGTGTTGGTGTCAACTGCAACTTCACAGAGGTATTTGAAGAGTGGATGGAGACACAGTCATGTGTGAACAGTGTGAAGAAAGCTCGGCTGAGCACACAACCTGTGTTCAGGACCAGTGTAGATGATGTACAGCTCCCTGCTGTCTCCATCTGAGGTGAGGAAGAGCACAGAAGTGTGGGACTTCAGCTTTCTTGGCATTACTATATTAAAAGGCAGAAGTGAAGTCAAACGTAGCATCCTAACATATGTGATAGGAAGATGCAGGGTAGACAGGGCTGTTGTGCTTTTCAGACTCCTTTCAGACTCCTCTCTTGAGCATCCTCTCTCGACCACTTCATCCAGTAAGTGAACTAGCGGCTGTCCAGACCAACAGGGAGACTATTCTCGACTGCAAATGAGTGATGATTTGGATTGGATATTGGCCTTTAACCTGCCAGCTCCCTGGAGAACCCCGTGTGTCGGAGAGCACTGAAACATCCAGTGCATCTACTCCTAGCAAGTGGCCATTATGTGTGCTGCCTCCTGCACTCTCTCACCACTCTCTACACTCACCTAAAACCACACAGTATTTCCATTAGTGAGAACACAGCTGAATCCAATCACTTCCTGCTGAGCACTAAACGTGAGAAAGGACAGTTTTCATGACCTAATTCTACCAACATTCTTATGTGAATGTGCCGAGTGCAGAATGTAATGGGAGTTTGATAGTGAGCAAGTGGCAACATCCAGGGGTGAAAAATGAAGACCCAGAACTTTCTCCACCTGAGCTAACGGCCACAGGTTCCTGTGCTAAAACATCAGCAGAAATGTTTACAGGCCAGTACAGAAAGTGTCATTAGCATCTCTTTGTGTAGTTATTTTATAGCTCACCTGTTAGAGTTATTTAATAGGATTTAAAGTTTGCATTATTATTGGGCCTCTTTGATCAGCAGGATCATGGCAAACACATCTAGCTGTCTGCTGTTTGGAGTATTTATAAAGGAGTCATCTGACAAATATTACCAACCCAAAAAGTCTTCACTCCAGCTGATGCATGAAAGTCTAATATTTTATTATTCTACTTAGCACACAAATGCCTGAGTTCTGTTACTGTTACTGGCATTAGCACTCAAATATGGTCACTTTGGGCTATAACTAAAATGGCAATGGACAAAGTGGTGAAAATCAGTGGTGCATTTTGATTCTTAAAAGAAAATCTAAATACTTCCAAGGGCAACACAGTGGCACCGTGCTTGGAGGTGCTTGGTTCAAATTCACTAGCTGGCCCGGGTTTGCATGTTTGCCCGCGTCAGCTCTCTGTGAAGGGCTACACTAATTAGTGACTCTAAATTGTGAAAGTGAATGCATATTGTTGTTGGTTTCTCTGTGTTAAAGTAACAGGTGTACTCTGCCACTTACTCCTGCCCCCCTGCAAGCCTGAATTGGGTAAGTGAAAGATGGATAGATGGATCCTTCCATCTGTCCCTGATCCAATTAGCCGAATGCTGTCCAGGTTGACCTCACGGGTTTGCATGATTTACCAACTGAATTTGTGAAATACTTTTTAATTTGAATGTTTAAAAATGCTTGATCAGGGGATTGATGCATGAGCAATATTATAAAAATATGCCAAGTAATATAACATTTTTATTTAGGGGTCGTTTAGAACCGGAACGAGAGGAAGGTGGCAGGAGACAAAGTTATTTGGTGGTTACTTTGATCCTGGATCACCTGTGAAATACAAAGAAACACAAAGTCACTTCACAGAAATGTGTTTTAAAGCTTTATGGTCTGAATCCATCAAAGTACCTCTCCTGGGAAATAAGAGTTAAATGTTATCAGTCTCTACTGACTGGTTCTGAAAAGAGTTAGAGAGAGTTTATAACATGTGATAGAAGGCCTGATTAAGTTATACTGTAATCAGCATTAGAAAAACTGTTAAGCGAAAGTCAGTACGGATTTCGACAGAACAGATCAACAGCAATAGCATTAATGAATACTACTGAAGACATTTCATCAGCAACACATCATAATAAATATACTATAGGGGTCTTCATTGATTTAAGAAAAGCTTTTGACTCTGCAACACTCCATCTTGATTTCTAAGTTAAGAACTTATGGTGTGAGAGGAATGGTATTGAATTGGTTAAGCAGCTATTTAGATAATAGGTTTCAGTATGTGCAGTGTTTAGGCAATTCATCTGATAGAATGAAAATAGACTGTGGGGTCCCTCAAGGTTCTGTTTTAGGACCAAAACTTTTTAAATAATATATAAATGACATTTGTGATGTGTCAAAAATGTTGAATTTTGTTTTGTTTGCAGACGATACAAATTTTTATTGTTCCGGAGAAAACTTGAAAGAATTGGCTAAAATTATGGTTATTGAAATGAAAAAAATAAAAAAATGGTTTGATGTAAATGAGTTATCGCTGAATTTGGAAAAAACAAAGTTTATGATATTCGGAAACCGTGTAAAGGAGGAAGAGATAGTATTATCTATAGAGGGAGTATTCATTGAAAGAGTGACAGAATTCAGTTTTCTGGGTGTAATAGTGGACGACAAGTTACCATGGAAACCTCATATTGAACATGTTAAAAAAAAGATGGCTAAAAGTATTTATATCCTGGGTAATGTTAGATATATATTAGATTACAAGACAATGAGAATATTATATTTTTCATTGTTTCTACCTTATGTGAGTTATTGTGTTGAAGTATGGGGGAATACATACGTGACTAATATGAAACCATTATATTTATTACAGAAGCTTCGAATTATGCATAATGTTAAATATAGAGAACACACTAATAGTTTGTTTATAAAATCGAAATTGTTAAAACTAGAAGACATAGTGAAATTACAGACTTTAACTATTATGTTTAGGGCAAAAAATAAAACACTACCTCTCAAGTTACAAAGTTTATTTGTATTGTGTTCAGAAAATGGGGACGGCAGAAGGAAGTTTTATTTTAAGCTCGAACCACACAAAGGCAAATGTGTCCAACAGTCACAGGCATAAGAAACTGGAGTTCTCTCAGTGATCATCTTAAGTGTTATATAAATGTTTCTCAATTTAAAATCTGCTATAAGAATAAAATGATAAACCAATATGAAGAAATTGAAAAGAATAGAATTTAATTGTAGAAAAATGATCCTTTTAGTTTGATACTTAGTGGTATTGCTCATTGTTGAGTATATTGTTCTGTTTGCTTTGTTTTGTTTTGTTATGTGCAGAAAATTGTCATAGTGTAATTTTGGTTGCCTACTTGCATTATCACAGATAGGGGGCAGGTATCAATAAGAATTTATTCTTCCTCCTGCTCCTTTTCATGCATGGAAACAGTGCTACTTTAATTGAAAGGAAGGTTGTGCATGGGAATGCATTACTGCTGTGCCATGTGTGAAACAAAAAATAAAAAATAATAATAAAACAACAACAGGTCAGGTGACAATATGCTATTAGATTCTATGCATACTGACTCTGTGCAGGGATGGGGAAGAGAATGGGCAGGCGGTGGTTTGGTGGAGAGCGTGACGCTGTCAGTCAGACGAGCTGCGACCATATAAGGACAGAGCAACAGGAAGCGGGGATTTCTCTGCAGAGTCATGTGACTTCCAGTTACAACGATGCTCACACACACACACGCGCACACACACACAAAGACACACATGCTTAGGTCTGCCTGCCGTTATTTATGAAGCTGTTTGTTTGTTTACTTCAGACTGCTGCGCATTAACACATACTTATTTAAATCTCATTTTGATGTCATTTTAATTTCAACTGATGAAAATCTGTTAGGATCAAAAGTGTGCTGAAGCTCACTAATATCACAGGAAGTCTGTGGGAGAGCAGACAGCGTGTCAGCAGCAGGATGCATCATTGGTCTTGACTGGAGTTATAAAAAGAGTAATTATTCATATTCAGGACCTATAGATGCACATCCTGGATGCACACACTTACTTCAGCCTCAACAATAAACCTCTTGCGTAATATTGTGTAGATCCTCATCGTGCTGTTGGTGCATGAAAGTTGCATCTCTGGGGTTTCATACAGGTGCATAAAATTGCAACAAATGTGATAATATCAGCAATGTTTGTTAAAAGTCCTGTTTTAGACTCCTACAAGGTCTGTTTGGAGATGAATGGCTAGCAGGGGTGTACGTTGCAGGTTTTCCAGACAGATGGCTGTGACGAGTACCCCGTTTGGATTTTTGTGTTTTGTTTTTTTCCCCAACTATGAGTCATTTCATTTGCACTCTGCACTGGTTAGGTTTAGTCACTAAAACCATGTGGTTAGGTTTAGTTATTCATCACATTTTGTGCTAAATATCCTCCTTTACTAGAGTAACCCTGCACAGAGATTATGACCATTTCAGAGTAAGAGTTGTAACCTAGTGCATCACAGCGTGCCATCACACGTGGTGTGTTTGGATGTTTTTGGGATGAAAGTTGACAGAGATCATAGCTGGGATCAAACTGTAATCACACTCAGCCGTGGTGTTTTTCTTCTGCTGATGGCGTCTGGATGGTGTGAACACAACTGTTCACTGGCTCTGACATCACCACACTAATGACAAGTGAGCAGGAAAACCCGACCTCTGACCTCCCACACTGTAAACTGGACCACAGAATGGAAGTGAACGTGCTAACACGTCACTCTGCTGCTCTGTGTTGCTAGCTCCACTCCTTTATCTGATTTTGCCTCAGTCGCCGACCACAGCAGGAAGTGAAACTCCGACCGCACGGTGCAGCTGTGTATCACTGCAGACGATGTCTGGGTTTACCTTTTAGATTTTTAATGGTCTTTCCTTTACCGCCACACTCAGGACAAGCTTTATAAATCAGAAGGGCTGTTTGTTATTTTTCCTTTTGTAGGACAATATTTACATATATGCAGGTGACACTCAGTTGTATGTTTTAGCATCACTGAACCTGCAATATCACAAATCAGTTACCAATTGTAAGAGTGGTTACAGCCTTTATCAGCAACTGTTAATGTAAAAGTCACCTTCGAGGAACGTTCAGTTTAAAAAACAAACAAAAACTTTCACAGTTTTAATCCATAATTATTCCACAATCCTTGATTGAAACTCTGTTCCTGCATGTAACAGTTATATCACACTTTTGGGGGGCATTAAAAATACATTTTAAAACAATCCAAAATAAACCTGCAATCAAAAGGATCCATCAAGTGGAGATTAAATATGCAGCTTATCTTCTTGTTGTCATCTTACATGTCGACGCTGCGCGCCAGCTCTTCTTCCTCTGTGGTTAGTAATACAGAAACCGTCACCCACATTCAGCATCTTCACCCACAGAGCTGCCTACAACCATCGGCAGCTCCAACCTGCTGCTGCTTTCCTCTCTGTCACGGTTCGCCCTTCATCACTGTGTGCATTACAAGTGCTTCCTGTGTGCACAAATGTAGGTTACAGCTTGTACTGATATTTAAGCACATATTTGATATTTTGTTTTGTTGCTGCAAACTTTTCAATGAGCATTTTACTGAATGCCATACATTGTACTGTACAAACAGCAGGTTCTGTATATATGCTGTTCTGTGTGGACTCATTGTTATTCACCAACCAGGCTGGGAGATGCTGATTGCCATGGTAACGGTGTGGGAGCTAACAGCATGAATGAAGAATAGATTATTTTATTCAGCCCAGGTTTAGTCATCATTCATGTTTTTACTGACTGAGAGCAGCGCTGGCAATGGCAGTAGTAGAGGTAGAGTAGTAGTAACATGGGAGTAACTTCCAGTGGGAACAGATGAATCTGCTTCTCTCTCCAATGTTCTGCTTTTCTTTACTTTTAAGGTTTGTTAAATGTATTAAATCCACTTAAATAGAAGCATCACTTCAGCCCAGCTTAGAGAAGAGACAAACTGAAGGTTTGCTCCAGGGGACGAGAGAAGCTGAATATAAACAAAACCATCAGCACAATTTTTAATCACAAAAGTGCCCCAATATGCATCTAAGGTTAAAAGAAGAAAAAAGGTCTAATCTAAGTCTAACCTTTAAGACTAGCAGTAAAGAAATGACATAATCATAACCAATAATGTGCACAACAAGATTAATAGAAATAACGGCAGAAAACATAATCTAAACGTTAGCATGAAAAACTAGTGAATCCTAATTTAATAAAAGCACAAAACGTCAGTTAGCATAAGAAAAGAAGTGTAAGAAAAACAATGAAACAAACTTAAATGCTAAAGTTTGCATAAAGACCAGTCACTGAGTTTAGCATACACAACTAATGTTGGAACAAATACTAACATTAGCAAACAAAAGAGAGGAAAAAACATTACTGGAGAAAAATGCTACCATAGCATTTAAACATCATACGAGTCCTAAATGAGGCACGAAGAAAACAATAGCATAAAATCACATGTTAGGGCAGCATGATGGTGCTGTGGTAACACTGTGACCTCACAACTTTCCCAGTTCACAAACTGGGTGGGGCCCCGTTCCCCCTGTGCCCACGTAGGTTTCCTCTGGGGACTCCATCTTGCTCCCACATGCGTGGTAGGTTAACTGGTGGTTCTATACTGGCCGTGGAGGAAAAGCAGACAAAGTGCTTCCGTAAAGTTCTCTATGTATGTATGTATGGGCTGTAGTCTATAGCACTTTGATTGGTCAGTAAGACTAGAAAAGCACAAGAGTATAAATGCACATAAAAAAGAAACACAATAAAACTCTGTGATAAAGATGCTGATAAGAAGCTAAAAGATGGTATAAGGAGGTTTCAGCAGGTTTAATGCACAACTCCAATTGCTAACAGTCGGAGCACTGCAAAATGTAAAGAAAAACACAATCCAGTGATTTTCAAATCTCATAGAGCCATGTTTTATTCACAATAAAGCATAGAAACATATCAAATGTTTAAAGCGAGACATTTATTATTTCATCTTATTTCAGGGTCTGAGATCCACACAGGTTAAAGCTACATCACGCAAAAAAGCAGCCATTTGTGAACATGATGCAGAAATGCCAGTGACTTATCTGCACCGAAGCTCATTTAAAAACTGGAAAAGTGGAAAACTGATCTGATATTGGGGTGTTCCTCAGTATGGTGCCCTGGTGAGGTGAGGGTTTGATTCTCTGCAGCTGCAGGTCTGGCAGGTCAGATCTTTCACAGACTGAAGTGTGGCAGGTGTGAAGATGTGACACCTCAGACTGTGAGAACTTATCACCACAGCGAGCAGACACTTGGATGTCAAAGGTCAGCTTTGACTAGCTGCACCATGACCTCTGAAAAGGACAGACCCTCCTGGAGACCTCAGCTGTTAGACAGCAGGGAGGCTGGGATCAAAACACACAGGCTTCAGGTAGTAAAAACTGCCTCCTGTAGCAACATGAATTAATCATCATCACGTGAAGCTTCATTTCCAAGGTGCCCTATAAGAAACTGGGTTCTGTAGCTTATAAAGAGAAAATATTTAGAGTTCATCTTATTGCTGTTGTCCTCCACAGTAAAGTCAGGATTGCACCAATAAAACAGGATCAAAAGCACCATGCAGCGTTTCACAGAAAGCAGCTCCAGTTTAAAGATCAGCAGAAACCTGAGGTTTCAGTCAGTCCGCCTTAAAATAAGACAGCGCATTGTAGCAGTCTGTAATTAGATGTCAAATAAAGCATTGACAGATAAATCTTCACGTCTGTTCTAGATTTAGAGTTTCGACTCAGTGCCAGTCAAACCTGGTCTTTCCAGCATGTCTGTTGAGTGTCTGGGCTCCAGGGCCACACTGCAAGAGCTGCTGGCCTGTTGTGGTTCGGCTGCTCCGGTTGCATCTTCATGCTGCACATTAGCGGTGAGCTGCTGAGATGGAGAAGCACCGTGGGAGGTTTGCGTTTCCCAGAATACCCGCTCGGTCCAATCAGAAGCAGGAGCGGGAACCTGAGCAGAGATTTCCTCTGATGGACGTCAGCAATTGCAACATCTGTGATGTAAAACGAAAGGCCAGCAGCTGGGCAGCTGCACAGTAAACGCAGAGCTGACCACATTTATCCAGCTTCCAGAGTTTTGTTTGCATGAGCTACACATTACAGAAAGGTCAAGCACACACAATGAAGTGAGGATTTTCTGACTACATTTGCGCCTCCTGTAAGCGACCGCAGATGGTTCTCCAAGTTCAAATTTGATGACAAGCACGATCTCCAGCTTATTTAGGCGTAAATGTCGTTCTGACCACATGAGCTGCACTGGACTCTAAAAAGCTCACGCTCACAAATCTGTGAGTAAATCTGAATTGCAGAAGAGAACACTAATGATTTAAAAAGAAGCCATCAGAAGTCAGTTCTGAGATTTAACTCTTCAGCCATAAGACCCGCAACATTGCTAAAATAATAAAATAATTCCCCGAAACAATAAATCTATTTATTAAACATTAAGCTGGCAGAGAGCTTCCCCGGCAGCACAGGGAAGTTGTTGCTCCCTAACCTACAGCAGTTGTTCTGAGGAGTTTGGTTTGGCACAGTAATGCAATCAGCTGGGACTCTTTAGACTAGCAGTGTTATGTTTAGCGTAATGATAAGTGTATTATTAATTGTTTTAACCATCCACTTCACAGTGAGTTTTGCCCTCTGGCTGTCGCTTTAGAGTCACTGTGAGGAAAACCAAAAGACTCCAGGTCTCCTTTAGAAACAAAAACCTCCCAAAAACTTTTGTTTTAAAAAAAAAAAACACTGCTTGACTTTAAAAGCAATACAGTGAAGCCAGTAAAAGCAAATACTACTACAGAAATATGACGATAAAACTTTCAAAATGAGGCCTGTGTGTAAGTTATTATTCAGTCATGTGTCTTGAGCAGTCTGGTATTCATTACATGGATTTCACACACTGTCAGATTTAATACCATCATCCCTCCGGTTGAATCATTTTCTTGCCCCTCATTCTGCTCCATCTTATCCTGGTTAGATAAAGCTCCCCATCCACATCTCCACCTGCTTCACCTCTCCCACCACCTGCTTCATCAGCGTCTAATCATCAATGAGTTTATTAATTAAATTCTATGATTTGATTAATAAACTGTTGATTTCCTATAAATGATTTCTCTCTATTGAAAGACAATATAAATGAAATATAAGATATCAGAAAGGCTTCTGCCATATTTTGGTGTGGAAGGAAGACTGGACATGTGAGTCATCTTTTTATCCAGTCTCTGAGACAAACATTTCATTTCAACATAAACATTAAGGCTAAAAACGAGGGTTTAAATGGAGAAAGTAACAAACCCAAATTATGTCAAACTCCAGTCTAAAAGCAGCCTTGGTCCAAAAACAAGTCTAAAGAAAGCTCTGCCACAGTGCCCTCATGTTTGTTTGTGCCTCTTTCCCCTCAGTGTCTTTTTCCCTTTGTCATCATCGTTCTCTCCAGTTGTGAGGTTGTTTTGTGGGCGTTGTTACACACCAGTTCATGCTGGATCAGTTCCTTCATCATCTAATCAACCACCTGCAGTTTATAATGAACATCCAGCCACTCGTAGCCAGGTCACAGTGGTCCCACATTCTGGCTTCTCCTCAGGGTCTGGTTGTTTCTGGAGTTCACTCTCTTACTTTTGATTCACCGCTGCTGGCCGACTGTCCAATGATGGCCCTCAGCAACATGCTGTACACCTCATAACTGAATGCAAAAGGCTTCTCTGCACACACCATTCAGTCTCAGTTTAATAATCACTAAGAAGTGTTAATGTTCTGAAATACAGATGCTTTGAGGAGTTTTAGATCACCTCACTATTGATTACAAATGACTGCTACCAGAATAAACAGCCGTCCCTTTAACTGATAACGACAAATATTAAAAGTAACACTTCAATTCAAATACTTTATTGTCCCACAAGGGGAAATTATATTAAAAGCAAGACAACAGTAAGAGTAAAAAAAATAAATTAAAAGCCACAAGACAGTTATTTGCCATTAACAGGGCTTCACTTTTTGCACATTGTGTCCTGTTACAGGCTTATTCCAAAGTGGATTAAATACATTTTCACCTCACAATTCTACACACAATAACCCACAATGTCAAAGTGAAAACGATAAAAAGAAAAAAGAAAAAACTGAACATGAACGTAAGTATTCAGCTTAGGTGCTGATCACCTGGCAGCTGTGGTTTACATCTGGATTGGAGTCCACTGGTAGTGAATTGCACTTGATAACTTTTGT